>NC_134837.1:109607517-109919325 GCF_004210375.1 Tachypleus tridentatus
AGTGAATGTGTTAAGGATTTATCTCTGACAGGATGGAAGTGTACTTGAATTCTCAGGAGATAGCTGATCATTGCTTGGTAGTTAAACAACACATCAACCTTTTGGAACTCCTGGCACTTTGTGAGCATTGGATCATTTTTTGTCTGTGATATGGGAGCACCTAGTCTTGATGCATTCCAGCATTTAAACCATTGTCTTTTATATCATTCATTAAGAGGACATTCAGTCTCATTTGCTTTGTTTACAAACACTGAATCTCCTTTTCTGGCCCTGTCTTAACAAGTCTGACTTTTTGCTTGTTACATCCTGTGTACTTTGAATCTTGGAGCACATTGGCTGTCTTGTCCCAACAAGATTCTACTAATGGAGTGAGCGCAGATAGCCCTCGAGTAGCTTTGCACAAAAGTCAAAAGCAAAAAAACAAACTACTGGAGAGGTCCTCAGGTGTTTTGGTGGTTATACTCCCAGCTGGGTAACCCTCTTCTGGATGCCTTTGCTACCCATCTCAATAATCAATATCTCATCTTCTGGTCTTCAGTTTTGCATCCTTTGACACTGGCTGTGGATGTGTTCAGTCAGGACTAGTCCATTATTTACATGTCTGTCTTCTTCCTTGGATCTTCTCTATTATTTAAACCACTCTGTCAAATCCTTCTTGTCACTCTATTCTGTCCAGCACAACCATGGTTTCCACTCTTAAGGTTCTTTCACTCATCTGCTCCCATGCTGCTTTTGCTTCCCCAATCCCTTCTCATTCTGTCCACTATTCTTCTTGCTGGTTTACCAATTTAAATGGTGCATTTTTGTTGGTCTTTGTATCGTGGCTTTTCACTTTCCTAAAGAAATATTTGATGCCTTTCTGACTTTTTTTACTTGTATTTATGAGAATGAATTACTTGTTTCCCCCATTGTGGGATGTAGAACAGTATTATCCAATAATTTTAATTTTTCAAGCTTCTGTCATATTTTTTTCCTTTTCCTTTTTTTTCACCTGTTCTGTCATCTCCATCAAGTTGCCATACCAGATTGGAATCTCATTATTGCACTTCATGCCTTACACACACCCTCATACTTTTAACATCTTGCTGTATGTACCATTTTTCTCTCTCTGAAGACTTTTTATACTCGACTTTACATGTGAACATTGTCAGATAGAGGTCTTTACTATTGATGTTTTCCTACATTTTTTATCATTATTCATGTGTTCTTCTTTACACATAATTTTTTCCCAAACAGTGTTGGCAGCACATGAACAAAACATTTTCACACCTATTTATATTCAATCTATCTTCTCCTTCTGATCC
Organism: Tachypleus tridentatus; assembly: GCF_004210375.1. Classification (NCBI taxonomy): domain Eukaryota; kingdom Metazoa; phylum Arthropoda; class Merostomata; order Xiphosura; family Limulidae; genus Tachypleus; species Tachypleus tridentatus. The sequence continues at coordinate 109,608,822 of NC_134837.1, forward strand.
AAATTGTCATATTTGTCTTGTGTGAGTTCTCTATTAGCCTACATTGCTTTTTTATGACTTCTTTCTCATCTTTTATCAATTTATTTATCTGGTTTATGAATCATTGACTGAGGATTCCTATCAGTCTTGTAAGTTTCCTTTCACCAGATGTGTCATCTCACCTCATTCATGGTTCCTCACTTCTGTCATCCATTTGAGTAACATATTGCTATATATTTGTTGTGTATTATTTGTGTGTGTTTTCTTATAGCCAAGCCACATTGGGCTGTCTGCTGAGTCCACCGAGATTAATTGAACCCCTGATTTTAGCATTGTAAATCCATACAGTTACCACTGTACCAGCAGGGAGACATGTATTATCTGTATTACGTATCTTTCTATTCCTCATTGGACGATCACTTACTGCCCTTTGCCATTCTTCTTAACCCATTTAGACTTTGAATGTATAAATTTTCATTTGTTTATCTGTTACCAGCATTGTGACCTCTTTTTACATCCCTGGTTCCCATTCTGTTGTTTGTGGTTTATTCAGATATACTGCAAGTATGCACTATACAATATTACAGTTCTGTAATACTCACTGATGAGATGGAGTGTTTCACAAGAGTGCTAGAGTGTTCCTCATGTTATCTTGCTTCATAACTAAGGCCCAAATAAGATCTCACCAACTTAATGAGTATCATGAGTTATGCAGTGTCATTATCACTGCCCATCTCTTCTGCTTTAGTTGAATAAACAGAGACTGGTCTGCTTTCAAAAATAACATTTTGATAGTCATGCACTTGTCAGGTCCTAATCAGTTCCTTCTGTGTGATACTATTTTTGTTTAGTTTAGAGTAGGGTGGTGGTGTTCTGTTGATGTCTGTCATGAGTACAGAAGGAGTCAGCTGTGATAGGAGAACTGTTGCATGCTCATTTGCACAGTTTTATAATACTATGTAACACAGATTTTGTTCCTGGATAGTATGTGTTACTTCTTAATTGCTTATGTTGTAAAAGTACAGAAAATGACCATTATTCCCTTCAAACTTTGCTTTTGTGACCTGGATAATGAAATTTAGAAAATTAGTCTATTTTCTATGTAAAAACAGACTAATTTGCACATTTTCATTTACATAAGGTCTGAAAAAAACAACATATGAATCAAGATTTACATGTATTTATACTGAAGTTATACAAAAATGAACAAAAATGTTTAGAAGTGAGTATTTTTTTGAGATTTGAGACTGTAATGTAAACCACTTTCATGTATCAGCCCCCAAATATAGTCTCCTATCATGTTTTTGTTATGCACTCCTTGGTAGTGGTATTGAAAGTCCAGTATATCTTGGTGGAAGTGCTCGTCTTGCTCCTCTGAGTATGCTCCCATGTTCTCCTTGAATTTATCAAGATGAGCATCAAGGATATTGACTTTCAGAGACATCCTGCAGCTCATTTTGCCGTAGTTCTTCACGAGAGCCTCAACCAGTTCCACATAATGTTTGGCCTTGTGATTGCCCAAGAATCCCCGAACCACTGCGACAAAGCTGCCCCAAGCTTTTTCTTCCTTCCTACTGATCTTCTTGGGGAATTCTGTGCACTCCAGGATCTTCTTTGTGTTCCAACGTAGACACCAGCTTTGACCTTTGCCTCAGACAGCTTAGGGAGGAAGTCTCGAGGGTACTTGAAGGCTACAGACTCCTTATCGAGAGCTGTGACAAATTGTTTTATAAGATGCACTTTTATGTGCAATGGTGGGAAACAACACTTTATGGAGGTCCACTAGTGGGTCACATTTGACATTGTGCCTCCCCACAGAGAACTCGGTTCATTGTGGCCAGTGCTTCCTGTTGTTGTGTGCTGCAGTGTCCCTGCTGTTGCAAAGGCAAGGATAAGAGGGAAACTTGGGAAAGCTTCCGGTGAGAGTTTTTTTGCAGTGCTCACATGTAAAATGAGGTGCCCAGGGTTTGTCTTTTTCCCCAAAATATGCCTTGTAAGCTTCACACATTTTAGCAGGTGCTGTCACAGAGTACTTTTTTGCTCTTGTCTTGATAAACTGGCCACATACATAGCAGAATGCATTTGGAGAATGCTTGCAGCTTCTTGATGCCATCTCTGATAAAAACAGGTAGGTCTATGTGTTCACTTAGGCAGCTAGAACTAAACTAAAGTGGTGAGTGGAGAGCTCCTGTATATTTATATATTGCTATGGAAAGTTGTAGAAAATTCTAAAAGTTCTTGTTCTTGTAAATTCTACAACATTCTGGAAAGTTCTTAAAAATTCTTGTAATTCAAGAAAATTTTCTATCAGATACTTGGAATGTTATGGAAAATGGATAAATTTGAAAATTTCATTACCCAGCTCACAAAAGCAAAGTCTGAAGAGAAAAATAGATCTTTTTCATTTACTTTAGACATAAACAATTGGGAAATAACACTTTTGCCCAGGAACAAGAAAAAATTAAAAAAATTTGTTAATGTGTAAACTTGTGAGCATCAAGGCTAATGGGAAGTGAAAATTGTGCATATAGAGGGCAACACAAATTAAGAAAAGCTATTATGTAGAAATACATTTTCAGTGTAAAAACATATTAACTATGGATGTAAAACTGACCTTAGTAACTATTACTAATATGTATGATCTTGTCAATTCTTAACATCAAATGGCTCGATTATTTCTAGAATGACTATACTGTCGAGCAGAAATCGTACGTGTATTCATCCCCACGTGTCTCGTTCAGCTAATAAGAATGAAGAATGTAAAGCACTTCTTGATAACACTGGGGTGAGTAGATCATTACCTGTCAAGAATAATATTTACTCAACTTTTAACTCTGCAGCAAGTCTTTAAATGTTCATAAAGCAACTTCATGCATGTATTGTGTATTGAACATTTCACTATGTAACAGCCATACAGCTTTTTTATTCATATACAATAACCAAAAAATGCTGATGTTAAACAATGCAGTTCAAATTTTCATTCTGAGGCCCAAGTTTTAGAAAATGTAAATTCTATCTTCTTTCAGAGTCTGTCAACAGGAAATATTACAAAATTTTAACCATAAAGTCAATTAAAGCAATTATTTTTATTTTAAAAAATTAGAATTAACCTAGTAACCATTTTCATGATTTTATGTGACTTTAAATAAAGTATAAAACCATCTGTGATTTACTGTGATCATTAGCTATAATCAACTTTATTGCTGTAGAAAAAGATTTTGTGGTTGATTTCTCCTAACTAATTTTATCCAACCACTACTTAAACTTTTTTCTGCAGAACGGATGTAGGTTGAGTTTCTTATTTATTGATTTTCCATGGCTATCTTATAGTATAAATTAACAGCAATGTAACTTGTTGTAAACAACCAGTGTAACAAAATACTTAGAATTGTCAAAATAAAAAAAATTACCATAAATAGTATTTATGGTGGATACACACTTTGCATTGTAAGAACTATATTATCAACAAAAAGCTTAGACTTCTATTACACCAAAAACTTCCCCATATTTAAGAAATGATATCTAGATAATAGAAGGGAATGTGTGTAATTAATGGGCACACATTTTGCATTTTGACATAACCAGAGTTTTACCTACTTGTATCTATGTAGAAGTAAATGATATTTGGTTTTATCAACTTCTTACAGATTTTTTAAAATGAAAATTAAAGAAACACAGTAGATGTCTGCATTTATTAAAGTTGTCTATAAACTTAAATAAATGTGTTTAGGTAAACACAACTTCTGTACTGGTTCAATTAAGTAAATATAACTCGTACAGTACCAAAATCATTAAAGGACTACTAGTAAACTATAAGCTACATTTATAACAATATTGTTAACTATTGGGATCATATCAATGTAAAACCTCTATAACTGGACAGCAGATAAAATGTAGTTAATCAGGCCAATGCAATCATTATTTTTGGATATATAGTTTAAAACTGCTCAAATATAGCTACTTGTTTTTATCAACACTAACATACACATAATCATATACAAAAGCAACTAAGTGACAAGTAACTTGTACTCACACTATTTGTAATAAAATTGATTAAAATGATAACTGATTTTCTCTGAAAATACAGTGACAAACAAGTTTTGTTTAAGATTCTGGTATTGATTAGTTTCTTTCAATCAAGAAAACTATTAACTATAACTTAATGTTTTATTTTCTCATTCAATCAGTAATACATAAAGTTGGATTATTTCTTTGAAACCCAATCCAGCAATGAATTACTGTTTTCTGTCTATCAAATGCATATTATAACTAACAATTATCTATGATAGATTAAATTAATCCAGTTTTTGGTCAATTTGTTTTTGGACAGGGAGTATCTTGCTCTTTTTACCACAATCATTCTAATCTAAACCATGGTACTCTTCAATGTTATGGTTATAATACAGGCTGGGATTTGGAAGATCTTGTAAAGATTGGAAGAAAAATCAAAGTAAGTCTGTTAACTTCTAAGCTTGCTTACTTCTTTCAAAATTAGAGCTGAATGATTAATGAATTTATTAATCAATTAGTTGTTATACTACATTTAGCTAATTCATTACTTTCATAAACTGGCTACAAAAAATGATCAGTTGACCAAAATGTCTTCTATCAGAAAAAAGATAGTGGCAGTCATCAATTATTTGGATAGCTAGATTAATTGGAAACCTCATTGAGGTTATTTTCTTGAGTTATAACAATAAATTTGAATTAATCAAAAACTAATGAAAAATTATTATGGCAGTATTTCAATTACTGAATAGCTGGTATTAATAAGAAATATTTAATTTAGTTCATTTTTTATGAAATTAATCAAGTCAATTGCGCTTTTGATAACTGGATGTTTGGAATGATGAAAAAAATAGTAATAGTTGGAAACTAGTTGTTTTTTTGTGACATTAGTTAGTTTAATTGTAATTTTTATTAATCAATCATTTTACATGACTAACTGGTGAAATTAGTGTTTATAAGTAACCAATTTAATCTCCCAGCTCTTTCACAAGTTATTCTGTTAATTCAAGAACTACTAATGTGGTGTTTCCTTAAAATTTTTGTCAAGTATGCTTGTACCAAAATACTTGTGGGTTTTATGACTTTTGGTTCGAGGGTCCTTAATAAGAGATGAATCACACAAAAAATACAAGTAAAAAAATACTATTAATATTACAATTACTCCCACTGATTATTGCTGGCATTTCCTGACTATCTTTGTATATAGAAAATGACTAATTTCACCAGTTTTTGGTCACTTCTTTACATAAACTGTTCTAGCAAGCAAAAACATGAAATTATTCAATATGCATACTCCACAGTTAGTGAATATTACATAAGTTTAAATTTGGGAATTATTCTAAGTATCACAGGTCTTATTTTTAAATAACCTAATTTTCTATTGGATTTATTGTTTTGATTTCAGGAATTGTGTGCACCTTTGCAAGATTTTCACATTTTGGAAACTAAGGTTGTGGACAAATAATGTTGACTAAGGTATAACAGTGAAATATGAAAACATGTAAATTGATTGGACTAAAGTTATATTTAACTTAATGTTTTATACTGCAGGCCTGTCCCTATTTTGGAACACGGAATCTAATGAAAGATGCCAATATAATTTTTTGTCCTTACAACTACTTAATTGATCCATTAATTAGAGCAATAGTAAGTATTATTCCAACTATACAATTAATCTATTACTTAAAACTATGATAAGTAATAATTTGACTAATTGAGTCATTAATGACTACCACAATAAATATTATTACAAGTATATAATTAATTCACTAAATATAGCTATAGTGTATTTTACTACAATTATATAATTCATCCATTAATTGGAGTTACAGTAAGTAATATTACGACTAATTACACTATGTAATAAAATTTTTACTTTTTCTTGTTCCTGGACAGAAAGTGTTATTTTCCAGTTGCTTATGCCTAAAGTAAATGGAAAAGGCCTATTTCTCTTCAAACTTTGCTTTTGTGACCTGGGAGCATATAACAAAAACATGATGGGAGACTGTATTTGGGGGTTGATACGTGAAAGTGATTTGCTCACTTCTGAACATCTTTGTTCATTTCTGTATAACTTGAGTATAAATACATGTGAATCTTGATTCATAAGTTGTTTTATTCAGACCTTACTTAAATGAAAATGTGCAAATTTGCCTGTTTTTACATAGAAATAGATTAATTTCTAAATTTCATTATCCAGGTTACAAAAGCAAAGTTTGAAGGGAATAATGGCCATTTCCTGTACTTTTACAACATAAGCAATTAAGAAATAACACATACTATCCAGGAACAAAATTTGTGTTACGTAGTGTTATCATCAATAAGAGATACTGTGAGTATTATTGCAAAGATATAACTGTTCCATTAATTAGCTACAATAAGTGATAGTATGATTAATTGTTATTAATAAGAGCTACAATAAATATTATTACAGCTATAAATGGTGTTAGAGATAAAGTATTATTACAACCATATGATTGATATATCCATTGGAGCTACACAAACAAATATTATTACTATTTAATTGTCATTAATAAGATCTATGGTAAGAATTATTATGACTGTTTTATTCTCATGCAAAAGAGCTGCAGTATTATTACAAATATATAATTGATTTATTGATGTTATTATTAAAAGATCATGATTTGATTTTCCTTCTCAATTTTCAATTTTTATTGTATTTTAATTGCTAGAGCTAGAATTTCATGAATTCAAGCTTTTCAAAGCTTAGTATCTTTGAAAACATTAAAATAAGGTGACATGTTAAGTGAATTGGGTTTTGTTTTATTTGTAAGTTTCACTTAAAAGTTAAAACAATTTAAAAGCTATTTTCATCAGTTTACCTACCTGTTTAGTGACAAAAAAAGTTGTGACATTCTTAGTGAGAAGCATTTTCATAAAACATTCTTTCTGGTGATGATATTTGACACTATGTAATGCTACAAAGATCTAAATACTTTTTTAATTATATCAGCTCATGTTTTAGCTATTTATGATTAACAGTGGAGGCTAACGTTTGTTTATGAAGAGAAACATTAATTGTGAAAAGGAAATTCCTGGCATGAAGTTTAAATTATGGAATTAAATTTTGTAAGAAAATAGTATTGTTTGAAATTGTATAGTATTTTGGTTTTGTTACAAAAGAACTAATGGTGTTTTTGTTTCTATATTTAATATTGATATAAATATAATGATATGATGTAAATTTGATATAAATTAAATCTAATCTTCACTTAATGTTTATTCTAGTTGGACATTAGTCTTAACAATCACATTATTGTGCTAGATGAAGCTCACAATATTGAAGATTCTGCACGAGAGGCAGCAAGTTTTACTGTGTCACAAGAACAATTACAAGAAGCCATGAAGGATCTGGAAGAAATGGGTAATTTTATGTGTATCTTTGCACATTTTTAAAGTAAATATCCAATTAATATTAATGTGTGTTAATTCTCAATACAGACTTGTCAGGTTGTCCAGAAATAAATGTTGGAATTCTCACAATGACATTTAGGAGCTGAGTATTGAGTAACTTATCATTAGTTGGTTGGTTTAATCCGACATTTGTCACTTACAAGGTGTCTTAATTGTTTGCTGTTTCAACTCTACTCAGAGTAAGTTTTGTAATCCCCAAGGCAGCATGGACAAGAAGGACTTTTATCTGATTTTCCTCTACAACTTCAAACTTGGACAAAAAGCTACTGAAACTATATGGAACATCAACCAGGCATTCGGTCATGGATCTGTTACCGAACATACAGTTCAGCATTGGTTCCAAAGGTTTTGACATGGAGATAAAAGCTTTCAAGACCTCAAAGGTCATAGAAGGAACTCATCCTCAGATGACAAAACATTAAGGGAAGCAGTTGAGACAGACCCTCACACAACAGTATATGAACTTGTAGAAAAGCTAGGCACAATCAAATCAAGCATTTTTGATGCTCCAAAGATTGAATAAACTGGGAAGAGAGATTCTGTCTCATCTCCCTTATTCTCCAGACCTTCCCCTACTGATTTTTGTTTTTTTCAAACACTTTGACAACTTTTTGAACAATAAATGCTTTCAAAACCAAGCAGCTGCAGAAGAAGCTCTCAGGGAGTTCATTTACCATAGAAGCTCTGATTTCTATAGCAGGAGCATAAACAGCATCGTTACACATTGTCAAAAGTGTGTTGAAGCAAATGATGCTTACTTTAATTAAAATATTTTACAACACTAGTTTATACTTTTCCAAACTTCACAGTTCAAAAACGACATTTATTTCTGGACAACCTAATATCTTTTTGTTCTCATTTAAAGTCGTTTTTTAGATTTAATATTTCTAACTTTCAGTATAGTGTGTATATCTTCACAGAGTTTGGCAGTCTTTCACATAAGTCTTTCAATACAAAAAAAAATATATTTTTTTTAATGAAGTACTTTTAATAAAATGTATAAAAATATGTCCTTGAATATAATGAGTATTTGTTTTCCTTATTCCATGTGCAAAGTATTTTTCATGTTGAAATTAAAAATACTTTTTCTCATCTTGAATTGCCTTTGTGTAATACCTTAAAACTTTCTAAGTGCCATTTTTCAGTAAAACTTTATAATTTATCTGTTACTTTCTCTACCCTATTTCAAAACAGAATTAATTAAATAATTTGACTGATCTCATAACCACAAACAAAAAAATCAAAATAAATCTAAATTACCTTTTTATTTCTTTATCAAATGACTTCAAATTGTAACATTAAACTACATTAATTTATTCTAAGTGGCTCTAAAGTCATAGCAGTATACCTCTATTTATAATTATATTTTATTATTCTATTGTTCTTTGTGTCAAACTACTATCTGTGCCATTATAAGATGTATCATAAATCACTCAGAATGTACAGATTTCATTAACTAATGAATTATATTATCCACGAGCTACTATAAGCTGGTTGCAGTTGTGCACCTATTGAAACATTTTTGTTGTAATATTGTTATTATTTATTTTACCCAATCAAATCTTAACTAACCTAAACATATTTCTGTTTTTACATTTTAGTTACTTTTATAAGTATACATAAAGAATAAACATGAAAAAAAGAAATATTTTAAAATACTTAGTCTACTTTTTCTTGCTGTCTATTCTTGAAGAGTTAACCCTAATTTTTTAATACTAATGGCAATAATGCACTTAATAATTCTTATTTAATTAAATGATGCAAAAAATAATAGACTAATAACATGCAAAAAGTAGGTAAATTCCCTTACCTTTCAAAAATTTTCTGGTTTTTTACCTTTGTTACAAGAGTCATTACAAATTCATCCAAGCAAGTCATTAACTTTCTGATAGGAACAATTTTGGTACTTTTAGTGAAATTGACTTTTACCCATTCAGAACATAACATTACACAGTACATCACTGAATATATGAAAACCTTGACTTTCTATTGTTTATAAGTAGTAAATAATTAAATATGAGATAATTATTAATGAATTATGAAAGAGGATATGACTAATAGTTATGGTTAGAGAGATCTGATATTCTATTCGATAGCTCTGTAACCAAAAGAAAAAAAAATTGAAGACTAAAAAAAAATATGGTTTGTCTGTATAGAGAGTAATTTAGTTTTAGTTTCATACATTTTTTGTGGGGTGGTGGATAAGGTAGGGAAGATGACATACTAAATTAAAATGTCTCACACAAGTTGAAATTAAAGATTTTTTTTCATATTGCCTTGTAGAATTAAGAAGTTAAAACTGACATACTGTTAAGATATAGATTATTAACTGAGATTTTCATTGGTATAACATAAACAAAAAAATAGTTTAATAAATTTTGAATGTAAGACACTAAAACCTTGTATTATGTGCAGTTAGGGATACCTGTGTCGACCCTCTCACTATGGATATCTCAAAGTGTGCATGCCATGACCTTTTAAATACTTATATTCAAAATTTAATTAAACTATTTTACTTATCAATGTATGTGAATAAACTTAGCAGCAAAATATAGTTAATACATGAAATTTTAAAATATTTTGTAATTTCTTAATTTAAAAAGGAAGTACATAATGTTTGCTATGTTTTTCCCGTATTTTTTTATTTTATCACTGATGTCTTAAATTTAATGTATTTAACTCACTGTAGGTTAGATATTACTTAGAAAAATCTAATTTTTATACCTTTTATTTGTTTGTTAACTGAAACATAACCTAGAAATTCAGGATCACTTTCCATGCCCACTTGTCGCATCCTCTCTAATGTTTTGTCTTATGTCATTTATAACAAATAGACAGAGTTTTAATTTATTGGGTGATGCATAATGCTAGAATGTGCTCAGTACAGAGTTTTAGTTATTTTGCCTGCAGTTCTTTTTATCGAGTTCTGATCAAGTAGCTAGGGGAGTTATTTTTAAGCACTTATGCCTTGTTGAGAAAGTTAGTTAAATTGTGCAAGTTTTATGAAATTGTTTACTTTGTACATGTTGTCATTTGTTCTTATGTATATTCTTCAAATAAAGAATAAATGTGCAAATACCATTGTTAAATTTTGTCAGTGAACCAAAAGCAAAACAAGAAGTTCAAATATAAATATTCATTTTTTTATTGTTATAAAAGTAAATAAAATGTAAAAATTAGAAATTTACTTGCTTAAATTACATAAGGTAATGAAAGATAATAGTAAGACAAATTTTGTTTTAGATATGCTCAGTAGTAGCTTGTGCATAAGATTATTCATGCAATAATTTTAGTTAAGCATTTATCAAATGATTTAAAGCTTGTATTGTAGAATTTAGTTAGATTCAGTTTTAAAGATAATAAAACAGCTAAATTAAGTAGAAACAGATGTATCCTCTATGAGTTGTAAATAAATTGTAGTTTTTATGACAATCACTGTTATTCAACAAGAAAAAATACCTTTTTTCGTAAATAAAAGGTAATTTATCTGTATTTTATAAATTTGGTGGTGGTTACAAGATAGTGCAGAGAAAATAACATAAAATATAGTTGTACTGAGAAAAAATGTTTGATATTGCTCAGGAAGATTTAGAAATGATGCAAATGAAATTTGAAAATTGTAATATAAATAAAATTATTTTTAATTTTAGCAAGAAAAATTGCTTTGCACTTGGACCATTCAGTATTCTGATTCCATATATTCATAAACAAATCTTTAGTAAAAATACACATTTAAAACATTAAACGTTTTATGTATAAACGACAGTCTGCCAAATTTTGTAAAAGCGCATTAAATGTTTCGAGAGCTTCATGGTGGTTATAAGATCATTCAAAATACGCTCGTTTATGCTCATAATCATGAATGTTTGATATCTGTAGTGTTATTATTGTTGGTGATAAAGTTTTTGATGCATTTGTGCAAATATGACAGGTAACCAATTTTTATAATCTATCAGTGAAAATTCTCAGTGGTTTTATTTAAGAAACAGAATTAAACAGTTTTGTATTTGTAAAGTATTAACTGAAGTAAAAAAATCACGAAGTAATACCAAAATATAGACAACTTTAAAATTTTATGAAGAATGTAATAGTATGATCAAAATGATTTTTTTTTCACAGCTCAAGTGGGATTTCAGCCAGAAAGCAGTCTAGTTTTAGCAAGATTGGTAAGATATTTTGATGTGAATTAGACTTGTACACCCTATTTGTCCACATTTAAACTGTTCTACATTGTAATGGATAAATTGCTTCCATTCAAAATCCCAATAGGAAAGTTTGGTTTATGTAAATGTTTTTTATCTATATCCAATATTTTCTACACTTTTAATGTATGTTTGTGTTATTTATCTAAACCCTAACATTCCTTAGAAAATTTTGGTGTATGTAGATGTTGTTTATCTACATCCAAACTATCGTGCATTTTAGTAGATGTTATTTAGCTCTATCCAAATTGTTCTTGTTTGAATCCTTCATTGCTAACTATAACCTCTTCCACTTAATTTATTTGTGTATTTATGATATATTTCATTTAAACCATTTTATTAAGAAATTGTACTTAGACCTTCATAAATATGTCGTCTGAGTGTTTGGAATAACAGAAAACAAAATTTTTTACTCATGATTGTAAAGATAAATGCTCATAATTTACTTTTTTAGCTCTAAATTTGTTGGATTTCTTTTATATTTTTTAAATTTTTATCAAAATTACTCTGAGTTTTTAATGATCAACTCTGAGATCACATTTAGGATGCTGTTGTTTGTGGGGCATTTTATTTTGTGCAAATAGTTATGGAGTATTCTGTTGAGGATGAAATTTATTTTGCATTCTGTAATGGGGAACATTGGTGGGCATTTCATCTTGTGAAATTTCACATTTATACCTTAAAATAGCTGTTGTTAAGTTGTGTTATGTAATGTTTAAAGTATTTAAATAAAATTTTAAGTATTGTTGTTTGCAAAAGGGCACAGATCTTAAAAATGTTTATAGCTGTTCTTGTGCATGTAATTGGTGAGAAATTGTCTTATTGTTTCACTCTAATCAACAAAAATGTCAGTTGCACTTTTCACTTACTTGTAATCAAGGTTAATAAAATCAAGATGTTGCTTCAACATTAAGTTCATAGGAAAATGTTCTTCATTTATCCAGGAAGTTACATTCATTGTAGATTTCTTACTTTACTTCTTTTAGCATATTGTCTTGAGGTACTGAATTTTGTCTTTTTTATAATATGCGCACACACAAATAAAAAGGATTGGATTAGAAATATTGAAGAATGCCAATACCAACTGATCTTGTTAGGATTTTCTGAATGTACAGATGTGTGTTTTAATACATCTTGTATCATGTGAAATATAATGCACATTTGCCAATAAAATGCAGTTCAGCTGTTTTGAAATCTGTTGTAAATACATTTTCAGTGCAGGAAAATGCTAAACTTTTATTAATGTTTCTGAAAATAAAGCAAATCTAAAAAGTTCTCATGAAATTATAATAGTAAGTTTATAACAATTTTATTTGATACAAAGTATTATATATTTGAGTAAAGAAATTGAGTTTTAATATGGAATTGCATAGTACAATTAAATTATGGAATCAAATTCACTTCTCTGTACATAAATAAAAAAACCTAAGGCATCCTCAAAAGTTCTCTACCTTCCATGAATACTTTGGTTATTAGTTTTGTAATTATATGAAACTAGTTTTGGATCCTGCATGTTTCATGTATGATAAATATATAAATTAAAATATCACTTTATTCAGTATGTCAAATAATATAAATATATATGTGTGTGTGTAAGAAAAAATCAGAAGGAATGTAAATCCTGATATGTTTTTTTTGTAAATTGTAGAAAATATTAATTTTCATATTGCAACACTCAAAAGAAAAAATCACACCATTGTCATCATAAATGTCATAGCTGAATATAGAGGTTTTTGTAAACTAACATACGTATGGTTTTCTAGCTGGTATAATATTCATCATAAATGTGCACATTTATGATTTATTTTTGTAATAAGCACCTGTGGATATTAATCTAGACTAATCCTACCTTTGTACTCACTAATTGTTTCTTCTTGTTTGTTGAATTGGTTATGAAATATTCTTTTCATTGTTTTGCAGCTGTCTAGTTTAGCTCAGTGGATTGCTAGACTTTCCTCCAAACTCACCGATTATCAAGATTTTAACAAGTCTTGCAAAGTTTTCTCAGGTCCTGAAATTGTTGCTGAACTAACAGAGTTAGGTGCTGGACCTGCAGTGTTTCATCAAGTAAAAGTAAGTTTTAAATCCATGTAAAATACTAGTGACTATCAGCCTTCTAGTACTGGAAAAATATCTGATAATTGAGGGATTTTCTTTCCCTAAATTGTTTATTTTATGAGAATCTACCCTTAAATTTATTGGATGTTACTTAAATGCAAAGAAGAGAGAAAATAATTCAGTGAACAACCACATTTTACAGTTCTCACTATTCAGTAGTGTATAAATTGCTATGTCTCATTAATTGTTGGATTTTATGTGTAAATAATCTTACTAATCTGATGTAAGTAACCCTAGCATTTCATTTCAGCTGCTAAGTTATTGTCATATTTAGGAGTGTAATATTCAGGATTTGAGCTGGGACTTAAGGGACAGGAGCAAAAAGTACCATTCATTGGACTGATCTGTTGCTCATTAATGGCACTTTTAGGTGTTGTATTTATGTATTATTAGTAGTGGTATCTAGGTAATGCTGTTTCAAGATTTTTGTTGTATTTATGTTTTTAGTAGTGGTATCCTGGTTATACTATTTTGATGCTTTGATTTTTCTTGTATTTATGTTTTTCAGTGATGGTATCTTGATTACTTTGTTTTAAAGTTTTCTTGGTTGTATTAGAATTTTTTTCATTGTGATATCCAGATTATGCTATTTCAAGGGTTTGTTTGCATAAATAATTAGCTATGTAGATGTGGAAGACATCTGTTTTTGTTTTCCGAGATATCTCTTGGCACAGTTCTGATATTTAATTACTTTATTTGATTGTGATGTTTTTGTGGCATTGATGCTTTTGGATTCTCATTTTAATTGATCTCGCTGTTTTCCTGACATATTCCTTGCTACTACTTTCTGAAGACATTCATTGCTAATTAGTGTTTTATTGATGTAAATATCGTTTTGACTCCTTCCTTGCTACAAACCTTAACCTCTATGGAAGGCAGGAATCTGTTTATTCTGTTAAAATGTTTTGATGTGTACAGTCTAAATGTTTGATTATCTTTTGTATGTTCATGTTACAAAATGATTGGTCTCTATTTTTAACCATTACATCTAGAAAGGGGAAAAAATTATCAGCTGATTCCATTTCTGTGATGAACTGGCTGATTGGTTGATTAATTAGATATATTAGAGACCCATGAGGTATGTTACTGTTGTATGAAAGTGTGAATCTCATGTTTCAAAAGCAGACTTACAATTACTAGTGTCTATCAGTTAACCCTCTCCTCCTGGGTATTTTTAATGAATGATACTATGTTTTAGTGTCTCACATTCAAAATTGTATTAAACCATGTTTTGTTTGTTATATTAAGTAGAATAGCATAAAATCTTAAATGATAATCCATATTTTAATAGTATATAAGCTTTAAATTCTTAATACTACAAGGAAATATTTTTAAAAATCCTGACGTTTCCTCAATGTGACAAATTTTCTCTTAGAATGTCATAATCCCTATTTTATCCACCACATGTCAAAAAAAGTATGAAATTAAATGTAACTGACTATAAAATTGTAATTGCTAAGATAAACCAAATATATTGTAGTCTTCAACTTTGATTACAGAATAAAAAATCAAACCCCTCCTGTCACATCCTATCTTTCATAATTTGTTAATAGTTCTCTCTTATGTTTAATTATATATTACTTTTAACCAATAGAAACTCAGTGTTTTCATATATCAAATGACATGTTGTATAACATTATGTTCTGAACTGTTAAATGTCAATTTCACTCAGAGTACAAACATTTTCCCCCTGAGAATGTTAACAACTAGCTTGGATTTATTTGTAATGACTGTTGTTTAGAGCGTTGTTGAATTAAATAAACGTTATTAATTGCAATACTATGAGTAGTATAAAAATATTAACTTTGACAACCAAGTGCAAGAAAAAGTGTTTTGATAAGTACTTTATTTCTTGCTTTTCGTGTTTATTTTTTATGTATAATTATAAAAGCAACTAAAATGTAAAAATGATATTTGTAGGTTAGTTAAGATTATACTACGTAAAATAAATAATGATAATAATAATAATAAAATAATAATGTTTCACGAAGCACAAATGTGAGTTGTCTGTATTAGTTGTAGTATCTCATGGGTAATTTAATTCTACAGTGCAGTGTGAGCTGCATGTTTTCAGAGTGATTTACAACTTATTAGCCTACAGATGGTAGTTAGTCATGGTTCAAAGGGCAATAAAATTTAATTATAAATAGATGTATATTGTTACAAACTTAGAGATTATTAGGATAAACGAATGTGGTTTCATATGACAATGTGAAGTAATTATAGAAAGAAAAAGAATTATTTAGATTTATTTTTTATGGTTATGAAGTTGATTAGATTAACTAATCCAGTTTTGAGTTAGGTTAGAGAAAATAACGTATAATCTATCAAGGTTTATTGAATAAAACACTTCAAATATATTAGGAGGTCTTAGGGGTTGCACAAAGTTTAAGGTTTTTGAGACATGGAAAAATATTTTAAATTTTAACATGAAAATGATTTTGTGCACAGACTATTCAGACAAATACTCAGTATATTTGTGGACAAATCTTTGTGGTAAAATTTTGTTTTATTTTATTAAAAATACTTCACTAAGAAATATGATTTTTTATGTGTTAAACACTCATAATATTAAGTGAAATAATGCCAAATTTTGTAAAGTTATACATACTGTATTGAAATTTAGAACTATTAAGCCTAAAAAGATTTTAAATGAGCACAAGGAGATCAAGTGTTTGATCATACAGATCAACCCTGTGTTGAGAGAGTTAATCTCATTTCCACTCCTTGTTTCTACTGTTAGAATACAGATCTACAAAAATTAGTGAAATCCAGGAAGTTAGACTTATAATAAAGGTCATTTCTAAAGCTGTAGTCAGTTTCTAGATATTGAATTAGTTGAAATGTGTCATTTATTGCTACATTATTCAGTATTTTGTTTACATCAAAGTTAATGATGCTGTTCTTGAAACCCTATAACTATGTTTGTACAACACTGCTAGATTACAGTATAAAAGAAATTAACAGAATCTGATTATCAGTATTGAAAACACAACATGGCTAGCATTTCATATGTAGAAAGTTAGTAGAACATAGTTAACCCTACAAAATAACATAAATACAATATCTCTAGTTCATGGAATACCACCCCCCCACTTAATGCACTTAAGGTGCTCATTTTGGATACCACAATAGTCATTTTTGGGACTACGTATCTGAATATGTCAGTTTATAGACCACAAATCAATGTTAGTTATGTTCAGTATTCAGTTGCACAAAGTACCAGATTCCAGTATGTAATTCTCAAAGTGTGAGAAAAAGGGGGTTATACATGTACCTATAATGTACTATTTTAAAATAAACTCTTGACTTGAATGTTAATAAATATTGCAGTTTAATTATTTGTGTGTGTTTTTAATACAAAACTTTAAAACATCCAGAATAGAAAAGGGTTGGCACAGAAAGATTTCAGTATTTTTTATGGTTTGTTTTTGATTTATTAGCATGAAACAAAATTGATTATGAGATTTAAAAAAAAGAAATATTATTTCATATGACTTGGATTGCTATCTAATGTAAACTGTCTATATTGACTTGTTTAGCTCTTATGTAGTTTTTAGTTCATACTACATCTATTGGAGTAAATAAAAATGTGCAGGAAGATCAAGTCATTTAAGAAGGGCTTCACCTGTCTAGTGGTGTCTTAAATCCAGCTTTCTGACCAACTAAGATTTAACAGCTGCAACTTGTTTCTGAAATGTATCTTTCTGATCAGTATAAACTTAACAACTGTATAGGTAAAGTATTTTTTAACAAACCTGCATTATGGTCAGCTGAAACTGATGAATGTTTTAGTAATACGATATGTTGTTTGTTTAATTTTTGTTATCCTCCTAAAGTTATCAATCATTTGATTGATACCAAAAGTTTAATATATTATTTTAGATTTCATCTACTCTTGTATACTGATAACCCTTGAGTGATAGACTGTTTATTCTTATTTTGTGGAAGGCAGTGAGTCATTAACATTTGAAAGATTTATAACATTGTGTTAAACACCATCATAATTGATACAGTTGATTATAGAATACATGCTCCATTAGTGGCTCAACAGAAGATTGGAAAACACACAACACTAAAAATTGTGTTTTAGTATTCATTATGGGTAGAGAACAGGTAACTCATTGTGTAGTTTTGTGGCTAACAACAAGCAGAATTATAAAAAGCAGTAATCATTAATGGTTACATGTAGAGTCTTTTCAGATTTATGAACATATTTTTTTGCACTTAAATACAGATGTAAAAACGTACTTCCACTTTTCCTGACATCTTGATACTTCTTATCCTGTCAGATTTAAAGACAGTTTTTGGAATGTACCACTATGTTTTTAGGTAACTTCTTTTAGTTTCAGGGTTTGTATGAACATGCTGTAATTTGTACACACACGTATTTTGGGGAAAATACCTTAATTAACTTTGTTTTAAAAAAAAGTCTTGGAAATTGTCAAACAGTTTATTAAAAAATATTCATTAAATTAACGTGTTTATCAGTGTTGTTACTCTTCTTTCAGGGTGTTGTAAGCATAAGTGTACACCAGCTGATATGTGCTGCATGCCTGTATAGTAAGTAATACATAATAAAAGAAAGAGATGCAGGTGTCAGACTAGCTGTCATCACATTGAGTAATACATAATAAGTGTTGCAGTAGTAAGTCTAGCTCTTGTACAGTGCATAATATATATTAAAAAGTATTGCACCAGTTAGTCCAGTTGTATGTACAATGGGTAATACATATTAATGAGTGATATAGCTGTCTGTAAAGTGGTTAATACATGTTAATGACTGCTCCAGCATTCACTCTAGATGTTTGTACAGTGGCTAATGCTGTAGCAGCCACTCTAGCTGTTTGTACCATGGCTACTACGTATTAATGAGCAGTACAACAACTAGTCTACTTATGTAAAATGACTAATGTATATTAATGAGTATATGAGCATGATAACATTATAAGATTCCTCACAACACACAGAACTGTAACCTGAATTCTTAAGGATGTTTATATTTAGCAGCTAAAGAAAGAACTGACTCTTGGTCATAAACACTTGAATTCTCAAACCACTTGACATCTACTGAGTACACCTAGCATGACTGTTTTTAACAAACCATTTCTTTGTCATGTAAACTACAAAGAATGGATTGTATACAATATGTTTTGCATGCACATAGCAAAATATAAGTAATTTACCAACAGTTTTGACATGGAAAACATGTTTGTTCTTAAGTTTTAATATAAGATGTAAGAGTGTACTTAAATTTTGACATAGGTAATTGAGAGTTGAATTTTGCACAAAACGGCCTTAGGACTATAAGTACTAGTCATTGCCACCCACTGCCAACTTTTGGGCTACTCTTTTACCAATAAATAATGGGATTGATCATCACATAATAGTTCTCTCATGGCTGAAAGGACAAGTATGTTTGGTGGGATGGGGATTCAAACCTGCAACCCTCAAATTAGTAGTCAAGAGCCTTAATTGCTTGGCCATGCCAGGTCCCCTCAATGTGGATTCCTGTACGTGGTGAGGGGACCTCCCAGAGAAGGTTCTGTTCTTACAGTTTATCTCCTCTGGGATCTGAACATCCACCTGCGTGTTTGCTGTGCATGGTAACCTGTGAAGGGGAGGAGAGAATCCTGATGGTTGAGGGGTCCAACTCCAACACACCACTTTGGCCTTGAATTCCTGTAAACGGGCAGTTTTGGGGTGGCCCCCCCCTCCAGGATCAATCGGCTAGTCCATTTGGGCCAGAGTCAACTGTGAGTACCCACATAGGACATCCACAATGGGTGTTGTGGACATTGTGTCTGACACTGGTGTTGAGGTATATTGCTCATGAAACCTTGGCATCACTGCAGTGCCCTTAAGGCACTGTAGTGCATCCCCTTGTAAGGATCCATGGTGGGTGGGGTCAGTGGGCACCAAAAAAAATTTTTTTATTTATTATGGATACTCCTAAAACAAAAAAAAATAATGCAACTTGAAGCCATCAAGAAAAACCCAACTACTGGAAAATGACCATGCATTGATGAATCTGTACAGCCTGACTCACCACTTGAATCTGTCCCGCAATTCCTAGTTTTGCATTCCTTAAGTGACAAACCTCTAGGGCAGATATCCCCATTTTTTATTCAGAAGGGCTTGCTGGCTTCCCTAAATTGGTAAAAAAGCTATGTTCAGGAGACATCTTAGTGGAAACATCTTATCACAGCATTCCAAACTCCTCCTGACATCAAAGGCCTTGGGGGGCATACCCATTGAAGTTACTCCTCATTTCACTTTTAATACTTCCAGAGTTCAAAGAGATTTAAGGACTGTCCCCAAATCAGAGATCCTTGCATGTCTTACCAGCCAAGGTGTCACAGCAGTATGCCAAATCTTCACTCGAAAAGATGGAATTCTGGAACCAACAAATGTTCTAATACTAAAAATTTACTCTGTACCATGTCCTCCCACCACAATAAAAGTAGCATATATGATCTGTAAGGTGCCACCTTATATTCCAAATCCTGTATGATATTTCAATTGTCAATGATTTGATCATTCAAAACAATCTTGCTGTGGTTCCTTGACCTGTGCCCTTTGTGGTGGTAAAGACCATCATGCCACTGAATGCCAACTCGAACCACATTGTATAAACTGTAATGGTATGCATCCTTCCTATTTTACCTCTTGCCCTAAATTGGTAGATGAAAAAGAAGTACGTCTCAAGACAGTTAACAATCTCACTTACACAGAGGCTCGAAAATTATTATTACCAATTCCATCCAGAACTTGTGCTGCTGTAACCCATTCTACTACTACAGTAGGAGTCCAAACAGACCTTACCCTATTTCCTACACAATCTTCACCAGCATATCTTAATGAAACACTTCCCAAAATCAACACAGTTCACAAATTAGTGTTTCCATCCATCTCTGTCCTGACCACACCTTCTAGTCATTGCCAAACTTCACCTTCTTCAAGTCAAGATGTTTCAATAAGGTCTATCTCAAATGGTTGGATCTGAATTTATCGGTACACGTACTAATGATTGAAGGTGCGGAAGAGTGGTTTGTTTAATTTTTGGGATATCAAGAAAGGGATATCAATGCAACTCCCCCATGTCCCCATCCTACACATAGCCTGTCGTTTCGGTATAATGAATAATGTCGGATAGTAACTGTATTTGTAAGCTGTAGAAATGTTTTCTGTAAAGAAAGACATGTGGAAGTTGTATTGCTGGTTGATCAGCATGTGCCCACCTGGTCCCTGTCATTGACCACACCCTTGGAGAGGCTGTAGTCATTCATGTCTCCTTTGGTTGTACCATCACTATTTGCTCTCTATACCTTACACTTGAAACACATTATAATCAATCAGACCTAGATACTCTCATTGTGCAACTTCCAACCCTCTTTTTAATCCTGGGAGATTTCAATGGGCATAATCCCTTCTCGGGTGGCTCCCGTATTGATATGAGAGGATGTGCCATAGAGCATATGTTCCTGAACCACAACCTGGCTTTTATACATATTTTCATGCACCGAGTCAGTCATTTACAGCTATAGATCTTTCTGTCTGTTCCCCTTCACTACTCACTTTTCCTGGGAGGTTGACATTAATCCAATTGGTAGTGATCAATTTCTCATCATTATTTTAAGATAGAGTGGCCATGATCAGTACCACCCTAACCAAGTACCTCGGTGGAAGTTGGTCAAGGCCAAGTGGCCTTCTTTCACTACTCTCTTGGAACTTGGTTTTGCCATCTTATGTAAATCATCCATAGATGATTGTATAGCAGCAGTAACCAACTGTATTATACAAACTGCTACTTGATGCATCCCTAAAACCTCAACAGTCCTTGGTGGAATTCTGCCTGTTCTTTAACACAAAAAACTCAGAAACATGCTTAGGATAAATTTGGAAGATACCCCACGCTCTAAAACTGCACTGCATTTCAGCAAGCCCATGCACACCCTTGACAGATTAGACGTCAAAGACAGAAGGAATCTTGGATTAAATACATCTCCAGCATTTCTTCAACCACAAACACAAAGGTTATGTGGGATAAGGTCCAGAGGGTGAGTGGAAAATATACTTCTGCCCCCCTCTCTATCCTAATATCTGATGGCTACAAAGTTGCAGATACACAGAGCATTACCAATACTCTTGGGACTACTACTCTCATGTATCTAGCTCTTTGAACTTATCCCCTTTCTTTTTAGCCTTTAAAACACAGACAGAGCATCTGTCTCTTTCCTTTTCAACTGATCATTCCTATGGCTACAATCGCCCTCTTACATTGATGGAACTCAAATTTGCAATTCATCGGTCCAGCAATACATCAGTCGGACCTAATAATATACATTATGAGATGTTACGCCATCGTTCCCAGAACTCTCTTACTATTCTTACAGCTGTCTTTAATCGTATATAGCAGGAAAATGTCTTTCCAGATGCTTGGCAACAAGCTATCATACTCCCTATTCTGAAACCTGGGAAGGATCCAACGATTCCTTCAAATTACCATCCCATTGCTTTAACAAGTTGTCTCAGTAAGATCTTAAAGAGGATAATCAATGCCCATCTCGTTTGGTTTCTTGAATCAAACAACCTCCTCTCATCTACTCAGTGTGGGTTTCGAAGACAACTCTCTACGATAGATCACTTAATTCGCCTTAAAACATCAATCAGAGAAGCCTTTTTAAGGCGACAGTATCTTGTTACTGTTTTTATTTATTTAGAAAGAGCTTACAATACAACATAGAAATATGGCATCTTACGAGACCTTCACTCGTATGGATTGTGTGGCAACTTACCCCTCTTCATCCATCAATTCTTAATGAAGTGCCGATTCCAAGTCCATGTGGGCTCTACACTTTCTCATTTTTTCCCACATGAACTTTGGAGTCCCTCAGGGCTGTATTTTGAGTGTCACACTTTTCATTATAAAGATTAATGCCATCAGTAGCACCCCTTTTTGTTGATAACTTTCACATCTCATGTCAGTCATCACACATGAGGTTTATTAAACAGCAGCTACAAACTGCAATCAATCAGATACTGAAGTGGACCACAGCAAATGGTTTTAAACTTTCACTCTCTAAAACTGTTTGTATACGTTTCTGCCACAAACAGGGAATCCACCCAGATCCAGAATTCCCTCTTGATGATGATGTACTTCCTGTTGTTCCTGAGGCAAAGTTCTCAGGTCTTAAATTTGATTGTAAATTAAATTTTATATTGCACATTAAACAACTTTGTATCACATGTCTAAAAGCATTGAACATTCTCCATGTCCTCTCTTCTGCTTCTTGAGGAGCAGATCGATACTCCATGCTCAAAATTTATCGTGCCCTCATCTGATCCAAACTTGACTATGGTTCCATGGTTTATGGTTCTTACAGAACCTCAGCACTGAAAATGTTGGATCCTGTCCATCACCAGGGGCTTTGGCTTTGCATTTGAGCTTTTCAAACTTCTCCCGTTCAAAGTCTGTATGTGGAATCTCATGAACCCCCTCTATATATTTGCTGTTTGCAACTGTCTCTAATATATGCTTCCAAACTTCAATCCTTACCACAGCATCCTACCTGGAGTTGTGTTTTCCAACCACAATGGACTTTTTAATAACAGAAAATCTGCCATTGTTCCTTTTAGTCTCTGTATCCAGGCACAATTAGAAAATTTGGATTTATCCTTGAATAACATTGCAGTTTCCACAAATCGGCCTATTCCACCATGGCAAATTACTGTCCCCAGTTGTAACCTATCTTTGAGTCATTTGAGGAAAGCACATACACCCAATTGGAAATATTGCTCTTTCTTTGCTGAACATCTTTCATATGATCCATCCATTCCTATATATACAGATGGTTCCAAATCGGGTGACTCAATGGGCTCTGCCATGGTTTGTGAAAGTTCAATTGTGGCACACAGACTTCCCCCTACAGTTTCTTTTTTCACTGCCAAATCGTATGCCATCTCTTGCCCTCAATCTTATTGAACTAATGCAATATACAAATTGTACAATATGTACGGACTCACTCAGCTGTCTATTGGCTCTGGAATCATTCCATGATAGTCACCACCCTCTTCTCATCAATATCAAAAACAAATTGGCCCATCTTTTTCTCTCATCTGTCTCCATCTAATTCTTTTGGATACCAGGTCATGTTGGTATTTGTGGGAATGAGTTGGCTGACAGAGCAGCAAAGTCTATCTGGTCTGGATCTATTATCCCAGTACCCACTCCATACATGGACTATGGTCCAGTTATCAAATCCAGACTGTACAACAGATGGCAGGCAACCTGGAATAAGCAAAACAATAACAAGCTTTTTCAAATCAATCTTCTCTCGGTCTTTGGCCCTCTTGCTTCTGTAAGGATCGAAGAGAGGAGGTTGTTTTGGCAAGGCTATGTATTGGTCACAGTTTTTTAACTTGCCACTTCCTTTTTTCTGGTACTGCTGCACCAGTATGTGGTCTATGTGGCACTCAGATCAAAATCATCCACATTTTATTATCAATGACGACACCATTTTAAAGATATTTGTAAGGCAGGTTTGCCCTTGACTTTGGCCCATGTTATAGATGATCTCACTCATATTTTTACATTTTTAAGAGCCATTGGTCTTTTACACTTAATTTAAGGTTTTTTATTGGACTATATAGTGTTTTAGCATGATTTCTTTTACACATTTTAATTATATTTTGACTTGAACCCAGGACTGGAAAGGCCAACTTCAGGTGACTGACTGCAAATTTGATCTTGATGCTTCAGTCTTTCTGGCAAGTCTTAATTTTACACATTTTAGTTTTTATTTTTCTTTTGAACTGAACCCAGGACTGGAAAGGCCAACATCAGGTGACTGACAGCAAGGGTGTACTTCTTGCTTCAGTCTTCCTGACAGTTCCTAATTTTATATATTTTACTTTTTACCTTAATTGCCCTATACCTATACTGTACCACATCTTGTCTGGCACAGATAGCCTTGTAGCTTTATGCCATTAAACATTGAATATCTACCTACCTACCATGCCAGGTTTTTTTTGATTTGGGAAACAAGAATGTACTTAAGTTTTGACATAGGAAGTGAAAAGTCAGTATATCAGTTAGTATTATATTTGTGTTGTTTTATTTGCCTTTAGAGAGACAGCTTAGTATCATCTGAAGTACTATAATTTCAGTGCCATTAAAGTATTATTATAGTTTTTAGTTAGTGTCAATGACTAGGTGAAAGAATATTTTGACTAATTTTTACATTTGGTGTGTGTGTGTGTGTGTGTGTGTGTACATATATACAGGTATTTTTTCATTACATATTTTTTTTAGAGGAGTATAATGACAGTCATAACAGAAGAAAAAGACCCAGAAAATCCATATCATCTGACACTGAATTCTGCTACAACCATGTTACTGAGAAGTCTGAGCATAACTTTGACATTTCTTTATAAAGAAAACCTCAAGTACATGCCTGATTATAAGTATGTACATTTTGAGATATTGTAAGAAGATCAGACATTGTAAAAGTTTAGTATTTTACCATTTTTCTATATGTTCTTGAAATACCTTCTGTATACCTTAACTCATGAAATATGCAAGTTTCTCCATGTGTCAGAAGTGACTCAGCCAGCAGCAACCTAGAGAACTTTTAACATTAAGACTGAGCAAAACTTAGTTCATTGTACAGTTTTGCTGTTAAATAAACAAGAATCAATTAAGAAAAATGTTTTTGAAGCTAGAATTATTGTTATAGATGTTGTTGCTATTAATACATTTTTACCTTTGGAGCATTTACAAGAAAATAAAAGTGTTCATTGAAGGACTTTAATCATTGAAGTTTAAGTACATTTACTTGGAATTTATTAGATGTTGATATTTGTTTGTTCATGTGCATTACATGTGAAGCACATTAGTTTTGTTTTGATAAAACTTTTCTCCACACAGAGCTGTAATACAGAAAGAAGCTTATAGAAAAACTCCATCAGAGGTGAGTTAGAAAACAGTAGTTTTTCACATCATGGATGGCAATTTCTAGGTAATAAGCATTATGCTGAAACTTTGTTACTTGGTTCCTAAAGTATGCATTTGTTTTATTATAAAATGATAAAAGTTATAAATGTAACAAAGTATGTATTTTTAGTTTTTACTTTTATTAGTCTTATTTCCAGTCTATCAAAATGTTTTCACTTTGAAGACATTCAGACTCAGTTTTTTCAGTTGTTTAAATAGCATTAAAAATGTACTTACTTTTCCAATATTGATGATATAAACTATACTTCTGATTTAGAAATGTTGTTTTAACTCTTCTTTTTGTTGTTGTGGTTGTATACATTATATTCTATGTTCTACTATATTTTCAGTCTCAGCTTGTCAGATTTTTTCTCTTTAGTATTACCCCCAGTGGCACAGCGTTATGTCCGCACACTCACACTGCTAGAAACCTGGTTTCTATACCCGTGGTGGGCAGAACACAGATAGCCCATTGTGTAGCTTTGTGCTTAATTCTAAATAATCAATCAATCTTTAGTATTTTGAATTTGAAATATATTTCAAAATAATTGTCCATTTAGTTTGATTATTAGTATTATTTACACCAAGAAATAGGGTACAAATCAGAAGTTATAGTCTGCTTTTCAAAAACATTTTCATTCACTGTACATTTTTTTAAATTGTATTTAATTATGCAGTAGTTTAATAAATAGATCTGTAAAATGGTGTTTTAATGGAATGGAATTGAAGATAAACAACCATTAATACTTCTTATATTATAGTTTGAGGTTTGGTTGAACACCCAAAGGTCAACTCAAAAGTCAAAGGACTACAGTTATTCATTTAATTTGTGGTGTTTAAATCCAGCTGTGGTAAGTTGCTTCATCAAATATTGATATTTTTGGCTTTTACATGTGTTTCTTAAATGTCACTTATATTGTAGTATACGTTTATGTTCAACTGCTTGTTACCATTTAAACAAAATATTCACACCACATATTTACAGTATTAGTTAAATATATTCTGTTCTTTTTTCTGCCATCTTTATTCCAAGGGTCACTATTTGAAAGAATGATTGGCTGTACTTCTGGTTGCATTTGCTGATGGAAAACTAGAGAAACCATGGGCAACAGGTAAAAGTGAAAATCCATGCTGTTTCAGTAAAGTAAGGAAGAATCAACTTCCTGTAGAATGGAAAGTGAATAATAAAATGTGGATGACAAGTGCTATATTGGAGGAATTTTTGAACAAATTAAACAAAAGAATGGAACAAGTAAATAGGAATATTTTACTTTCTCTAGATAATGTAACTTGTCACCCAAAAGTTCAACTGTCAAATGTTTGTTTAGTCTTTCATCCTCCATGTACAACATCAGTTCTACAACCACTAGATAATGGAATTATACAGTGTACAAAATGAATGAAAATTGATGTGTTAGATGCAGTTGCGTTTTTAAGTCATTCAATCAAATGCGTAATAAAGCGTTTTCAAAACTTTGGTTTTATTCTTGATAATGGTGGAGATTGTGGAGAGGTTGTTTGTTATGATGATTCTAATGAAATCCAAATTCTGATTGAGAAGATTGATGTAGGTAATTCTGTGAATGTGGAAAGTTTTGTGAACGTTGACATGAATGTTTTAACAGAAAGTGATGAAATTGATTTAAAATCTATGAGAGAATCACAAGAATCTATGAGAGATTCAGAAGATGAACAAAATGGAAAAGATAGTGTGGAAACAGAAATTCTTACTTCATCACAAGTGTTAAATTATATTAACACTGTCAAATTGTATGCAGAATAAATAAGGAGAATGAACATCATGAAAAGGACGTATAATTGTAGCTCTTTTAACCGCATTGGAAAGCCCATTAAAAAAATGAAACAGCTGAAATTGGACACTTTCTTCAAATAAATTTGATTATGATTTTGTGTACTTATGTATATATTAAACGTCTATTTTTGTTCTTATTCTAGTAAATATAGCATAAACAGTATAACAACATTGTTCACAAACGTCTTACTTCCCTTGAGTCAAGCAAGTATAATGTTTTGCTTAAAAATTATATTTAATTAAGAAAATACATTTTCACTGTCTAAGCTGGAAAACCTGCTTAATCCAGAAATTTTACTTGGTCCTGTGAGATTCTGCCATAGACAGGTTTTACTCTGTGTGTGTGTGTGTGTGTATAGTTAGTAGAATCAGATTTAGTTTTATTTTGGCAGTTGTTTCTTTATTATTAATTATTTTGACAATGTGGAAGTAGTACATGTGTGTGAAAGCCAATATGTTAGTTATCAGGTAGAAGTGTCTAAAGTAAGAAAGTGTTTGTGAGGGAAATGTTTTTTTATAGACATCATGGTATATAATGTACATAGACTGTGATCAACAGATGGCAGAGAATATATTTATGATTTGCACTTAGAATTTTGCTGTATTTACACTTATTCGTGCAAATGTGTTGTTTGATTGTATAAACAGAGTTAATCTATTTTTCTTTTTTGAATTTCAGCATGTAAATTTGTTTAATAAATAGACATTCAGGTAGCTATTTATGTACATGATATTTTTAAAGTAGGTGTTTCCTGTGTGGACAATTGAATAGATGAAGAGTCAGGTGGAATATTTATATTAGGTATGCTGTGATGATGAAGTTCAACTTTACATTTTTCTTTCCAGTAAGAGTATGTAGTTGCCACTTTATGGTTTCTGTCAAATTTGACAAAAATTTATCCATGCTTCTAGGTAGTTGTTTGTTTGTTGTAAATTAAATTATTATTGAGGTCATTTGGTACTTAATATTAAGGTATTGCATTTAGAGTTGAAATAATTCATTTTGAAGATCATAGAAGTTTATTGTTATATTATATTTTTCTCTTATTTTATTAGTTTATGCATTCATATTATCAATTTTTATTGAAAATGTCTGGTGGTGGATTTTGAGAAATAACAGATAATCCAACAATCAATAATTGAAGAATTCAAAGCTACTTCTGATCTAGCTGAATGGATTATTGACTGGCAAACCACAGATTATGTTATTTTATATCCACCTGAACAAGATCTCAGCACTGATTTTCTTTGTCAGTTAGAGAATATTCAGTGGATGGAAATCAATCGTGAACAATGGCACTATTTGTTTGAAGATTGAATCCTGCCAAGATATTTCAACATGATGGAACACTCCTGATTTGGAGACTCCATCATTCATCCTTCAAATCCAGGTTATAGAGGAAAGCATGGATGACAAATGCTATATTCAAAGAATTTTTGAACAAATTAAACAAAAGAATGGAACAAAAAAATATCAAGGCATTTCCCTCTGATCAAGGAAAGATCTTGTCATAGATCCTGGGAGTCAGAATATCTCTGACAGCTGAGAGAGCCATCCTTGAATCACAGTGTGGTTTCAAATCTTCTTATGGAACTATTGACATGATTTTTGTGGTACATTGAGTGCAAGAAAACTGTTGAGAACAAGACCAGAATTTGTACATGAGCTTTATAGACTGTGAAGTATCATGGAACAAGTTTTGACAAACTTGGCTGTCCTGGAAGACTTGTCTGAATTTTGAGACTCCTTTACAATGAAATGACTACTTCTGTACTCTGTCAAAATTAACAAACTGCTGCCTTTAAAAGTAAGAATGTGTAATGGCTTTGACTCTCTTCAACCTTTATGTATACAAAATACCTTTCTGCTGGTGTTAAATTTCATTATCATTACAAGGGCAAGTTTATCAGCCTTCATATTTGAAGGCCAGAATCAAAGTTACCCTTGTCAACCCCAGTGATCTTTGCTATGCCAGTGACTATGTGATAATTACCCATAATCCTGTTGACATGCAAATGACAATGGATCTCATTAACTCTGCTTACATGAAACTTGGACTTTTCATGAATGTAAAAAACAAAACAAAATAATCTTTCAACAGAAACTTTTAAGATCAAACTTCACACCTCCCAAAATTTCCATTATCTTCACAGTCATCTATTATCAAATACCATAATTGATTAGGAAGTTGAAAACAGAATAAGCACTACTGGAAATACTTTTTACAGACTGAGTTAATACATATTCAACAACAAAGATCTAAGAAAGAAATGCAGTTACAGTGTGGTGGTCATCACTGTTTTCCTGTGTGACAAAAAACATGCACAGTGGACAGAAGACACTTCAAAATACCTGAGAGATTCCATCAGAGGTGCATCTTTTATATTTTTGAAATCAAATGGGAGGACAGAAAAACCAACATCAGCATCCCTGAAGAGGCTTCCACAGGCATTGAAGTCCAGCTGATAAAAAGATCAAATTTGTTGGGCTGTTTACTGTCTTCATGTGCAAGAACAATGCCTCACTTATCAAGTGCCCTTCTCAGAACTTCATTACAGTACTTTCGTTCAGGGTAAAAAGATAGAAAGACAACCTGAAATCCAACCTCAAAAAAGCATCAATAATCTAAACACATGGAAGGAGGATGCATCTAACTGTTCTCATTAGGATTGCCTAATCCATTATGAGATAGAAACATTCAAAACTGGTCAGCAGGAAAATGAGAAGCAGAAGATAAAGAAGCCAACCCTTCTTTGTAACAATGTTTTCCTCTAAGCACTCTTTGCCAGAGGTGTTCAAAACAATGTAAATCTCGATTTAGGCTGTACATCCACACTACAAGATGTCATCTTTAACCTTCAAGGACTGTTGCCAAATTGTTTTTGAACACTTATCAATGGTGAAAGAAAATTCAGACAATGACTGTATCCTACTTTGAAATGTAGTGTACTTTATATACACATCAGCTATTTCATAAACATCACAACTCTTCTCTTTTTGGTAAAGATACCTTTGATAAGAGATATTGTGATTTAAGTCTGCTTAACTGCATTAAACCTTTAGGAAGAATAGATTAGTCAATACAAAACAGATATTACATATTGGAGAAATGTACTTATATGTGTAGTTGTAACAGTGTTTATGCTTAGCAACTAGAGGTTTGGCTTTCAGAAGAAAATAATCAGTGTTAAACCTGTCAGAAAAGAAAACTCAAGGATGTTTAAAACATAATAGCAAATTTCAGTCTTTTTTTTTTTTAATGCAAAAACATCTCAATAAATATGCAGTTCTGGAAGTGATAACCAAAATAGCATATAACATACTATGTACGAAGAGTTCATTCTTTTAATTGTGAAGAAACTAATGATTACAATTATTGATGAAATGAAATATCTGAAATATTTTTCAGTTATAGTTGATTCTACTCTAGACTTGGGGTCATTATCTATATGGTACTGGAGTCATATACCAATAATATGCAAACCACTGGTTATAACATGATAGATCAGTATCTGATGGCACTTATGGTGGTTCATTATTCCATCAGTTTTTCAAATATCTCATGTTAGCTCAGTAGAAAAACACCACCATACCATCATGCTCTCTCCCCCATGCTTCATGGTAGGTGCTATGCATTGAGGTACATATTTTTCACCTTTCTTCTGCCAAATGTGCAATCTATGATTTGAACCAAGTGTTTCAAATTTGGACTCATCTGTCTGTAATACTCTTTTCCAATTATCAGCAGTGCAGTTTTTGTACTTTTTTAGAAAATTTCAGTCTTTTTATAATATATGAGGTTAGAAGTAAAGATTTTTTTTAACTGCTACAAAACTAAATATTCCATTTTTGTTGAGTCTTCTTAATATTTTAAATCTGAACACTTTTCTATCATTTGGTACTTGGTCATTTATCTCATGCTTAAGATCAGCTGTAGTCTTTCTTCTGTCCTGAGTTTGTATTCTGCCTCTTCCTTTTCTAGTTTAAAATTTACCTATCTTGATCTCACAGTCTAGAATGTACTTGCCAGTGTTTGGGGAGCATTTCAAGTCAGCAGCAGATTTTTTGGAGAGTCTAACTAGCAAAATGTAAATCTTTTATGTGAATTTTGCTCCACTGACTGGCAACAAAACATATGTCAGTAAAAAATACTTTTATCAAGGATTCTTTGTGGAGTGCTATTAAATTGATTTCTTCTAGCATGTACTGATACCATATGCTAGCTCCTTGATAACTTTCTATATGGTTAAGACACTGCATGGTGTAGTGTAACAGTTATTTCACACCCTAAATTTGATAAGTATGTTCATTCAAGCAGAACCATCATGATATTCCATTGGTGCAAATGTATAGGAATTCTAAAGAATGATAAGTATTCTCACCTTGGCTCATTTAGTTGTCAAAAGGTATCAGTGAAGCATTACCATAGTGTTGAAATTTGCATTCTGTGATCACATGGAAGAATTAACCACATAAAATGGAAAGAATGGCAAAATATTCTTTTGTCCTAACACTTTTCCACAGTACTGTGAATTCACATAAAGAACAAACACAGAAAATACCAAAGAACAACAGGATGGAAAACAATTGAAGATTTTTTCCTTTGTTTGGAATTTGGAGAATTTTAAAGTTGAAATGTCTTTTTTTTAATTATTTAATTCATAATTAGCATGAAAATAATTTCCACAATAGTGGGCCTTGGGGTGACCCCCCTCCCTAGGGTCAACAGTCATTCCA
This sequence comes from Tachypleus tridentatus, assembly GCF_004210375.1. NCBI lineage: Eukaryota > Metazoa > Arthropoda > Merostomata > Xiphosura > Limulidae > Tachypleus > Tachypleus tridentatus. The sequence goes on from NC_134837.1 coordinate 109,641,110, forward strand.
CTTGGGCTAGGGTCAACTAAGTACCAGTGTTGGATGTTCTCAACAGGTGTTGTGGACACTATCTGATGCTGGTGTTTGGGTATGGTGCTCAGGAATTCCTGGCATTGCTGCAGTGTCCTTGTTTGGCACTGTAATGTGTCCCTTCATAGGGCTCTGTGGGGGTTGGAGTCAGTGGGCACCAAAATATATTTTTTTTATTATAGATCCTTCAAATAAAAACTTAAATAAAATAGTCAAAAAACAGTTCACAGGTGACATATTTGTGGAAACATTCACATCTCAACACAGTGAATTCCTCTTACATTTAAAGGCGATTGGGGATATACCTATTGAGGCTACACCTCATGCTACTTTTAATTTGTCACAAAGAGTTATTGTTGAGAGGGATTTGAAGAACATCCCAGAGTCAGAGATTCTAGCTGGTTTTTCCACCCAAGGAGTTTCTGCAGTGAGGCGTATCTCCACTCGCAAAGATGGAATTATGATGCCGACCAACGTCCTCATTCTGACATTTACCTCACTGCTTCCACCTGCCATCATCAAGGCAGGGCTGTATTTTGAGTGTCACACTTTTCAGTATATAGATTAATGTTGACAACTTTCACATCTCATGTCAGTCATCAAACGAGAGATATATTGAACAGCAGCTACAGATTGCACTCAATCATTTACTGAAGTGGACCACAGCAAACGGTTTTAATTTCTCTCTCTGTAAAAACTTTTACATGCACTTTTGCTGCCAATGGCATATTCACCCTGATTCTAACTTCCATATCAGTGAAGTTGTGCTGCTTGTGGTTACTGAGACAAAGTTATTAGGTCTTATGTTTGACTGTAAGCTGACCTTTATACCACACATCAAGCAGCCACGCGTCAAATGTACAAGAGCACTGAACATCATCCATGTCCTCTCTTTTACCACTTGGGGAGCAGATCGATGTTCTGTGCTAAAGAGATGTCGTGCTATTATTTGATCAAAACAAGACCATGGATCATTGGTCTATGGCTCTGCCAGGACCTTTGTCTTAAAGATGCTGAACCCCATTCATCAACAGGGACTTTGGCTCTGCACTGGGGCTTTCTGCACTTTCCCAGCTCAGAGCTTATACACAGTGTGTTATAAACCTCCTTTGCATGTATGCTTTAAAACTTCGTTCCTTACCAAAGCATTTCACCTGAGGTTGTGTTTTCCTTCCTCAGTAGGCCACGCTTTTTCAGAACAGATGATCTTTCATTACTCCTTTTGGCTTTCATATCCAGGTTCAGTTGGATGAATTGAGTATGTCCTTGGATAACATGGTCAGTCCATCCCACCATGGCTAATTAAAGTCCCATGGCTTTAAGTCATCTGAGAAAAGAAGACACTCCCAGTTGGAAATACTGTCTGTTATTTGCTGAACATCTTTTGAATCATCCTTCCATTTCTGTTTATACAGATGGTTCGAAATCAGAGCTTCTGTGTTCACTGCTGAACTGTATGCCATTTCTCTTGCCTTGAATCACATAGAAGCTAAGCAATACTCAAACTGCATTATTTATACTGACTTGCTTAGTTCTCTACTGTCCCTGAAATTGCTTCACATTAGTTCTCATCCTGTTCTTGGTGATATTCAAAACTGACTGGCTTATTTCTCTTTAACATCTACTTCTATCCAGTTTTTCTGGATACCATGCTACATTGGTATTCTCTGGAAACAGGCTCACCGATACCACAACTAAATCCATCTGCTCTGGCACTATCACTGCTGTGCCTCTTTCCTACATGGACTATAGTCCTGTATTCAAGGCTCAGCTCTGTAACATGTGGCAGTTGACTTGGAGTGGGCAATGTGAAAACAAGCTTTTCCAAATAAAACCCTCTATTTGACATTGGGTATCTTGCTTTTGTAAGGATAGGAAAGAGGAAGTTGTTCCAACTAAACTACGCATTGGTTACAGTTTTTTTAACTCATCATTTTATTTTATCTGGATCTGATGCACCAATGCATTGTCTGTGTTGTTACAGGCAACAGTAACAGTAAGCCACATTTTACTGTCTTACTGTTGTTACAACTCTCAACAACTGCACCATTTTAAACATACTCTGTCCCAAGGTTTATCTGTAACATTAGACAGTGTTATTGGTGATGATGACACTGTCCACCTTGGAAGTGTCTTAAATTTTTTAAAGGCCATTAGTCTATTTAATGCTATTTAAGTTTTTTTTAAATTTATACATTAGACCTTTTATAATGTGATTCACTTCTAAGAATCAAAGTATGTCTAGTTTTATTTGAAATTAGAAAATGGCCGTAACATCAAATAACTTGAAAGCAGGAAAAATTAAACTTTACCTTGTTTTACTTTAATTTCCTTTTATGAGTTTTAATAATTTTACTTTAACATTTTACCAGATGTTTGGCACAGATACCCTAGTTGCTTTGCACCATAAAACACCAAACCAACCAACCAGCAGATTTATCTGACTTGTTGGCCAAAATTTATTAATCATGCAATCCTGAACAAGTATCTTACAGGGTGGGAAAAAGACCTGAAAATAATCACCTATATATGATTATTTGATGTACACTTCTTAATATAGAAAGCTTTCAAAATATTATGTATTTTAATCCGATTATCATCATTTGCTTTAGGTTTTTTCAGATATTCAAGGCAAAATCCATTCTTTAATTGTGACATCAGGAACACTCTCACCTATGAAATCATTCCAGTCAGAGCTAGATGTCCCATTTCCAGTTCAGTTGGAAGCCAATCATATCATTAACAAGTCACAGGTAAAATGTAACTATCTTTTTTTTTCTGGCAAACATCTAGTGGATCATATCAGGAATTAATGGTTCTGGCTTATTTGGACACTTGTCAATAATAGTAGCTTTTATTCAGTTGTTCATAACATTAAAAAGTCAAAGAATACTAAACCAAAAAAAAAAAAAAATGATGCATGTTGTAGTATTATTAGTACATAACCAGCTATTTACATTTATTTCAGAAAACAGGAGTTGTATTAAATAGTCTTTAATCGTAAGCCAATCTGCTTAAAACTTGTTTAATAAAAGTAAAATAAAACATTTTTAATGAATAAAAAAATTAAACATAATGCTGATCTCTATTTATAAATTAATTTGAGTAAGTCTGTTACTCTAATCTGAGTAAGGTAGATCATCAAGGATTTATTTTTGTTCTGACTTTTGTTTAAGGACATGTTCATAAATTTTATGCCATAGTAGGTAGTTAGGTCGAATTTAACAACTTCAGATTGCATATTTTTCTATAAAATTTGATAGTCAACAGTTATGGCTAGATTCTGTATTCATATACTAAAAATATTTTATGAAGTGTTTTAGTAGTTCTTACCTTAAAAAATTTGTTATGTAGAGGAATTATACTTCTGTTTTGGATTCATTCAGTGGAAATTGAAAGTTTAATAATGGATGACAGGATGACAGTAGCAACAATGAATATTTGACACACATGTTCAGTAACAAACAATTAATTCTTGAATGTTTCCTAATGTACATATTTCATCTTCAGAACACTATGTTGAATTTGGTAAATTATTAGCTACAAGTATATTATAAAGTTTAAACATTCTATAAAAGTAATGAAAATACAACATAAAAGTTTGAATTAAATTAAGAGACAAACAAATAAACACTGAATAGTATGATGTAACATTATTGTACACCTATTTTGAATAGACTTAATTGTAGTAAAGTTGTGTTATTACTTAAATTTGGGAGTTCATTTAAAATGGATAAAATTTCTTTAATTGAAAGTTCAGTATTTGATGATCCAGATGAGATGTCTTTGAAATTTTTAATCAAAATTGGATGGTTAGTGTTTTCACTATGTGTATGAAACAAGGAGTCTGGTGGATTTGACAATTTGTACCAATTTAAGTGGCATTACAGCCACCAGATGTGTATTTATATACAATCCTGAAGTGCATGGGGATAGGAAATAGGTCCTTAGATCTGAGTAGATTTTGTATTTTGAGTTGTAATTTAAATATTGTTTGTAGCTGAACTTGTAGATAAAATGTCTTAAATATTCTTAAAATTTGTAATGTAAGTAAAATGTTTCTTACCTATAAAAGAAATGATCAATCTTAATGGGTATTTGTCAACTGTGTATGTTTTTGGTGAGGCTTCAAATTTGTGAGAAAGAAAGTTACCTGTTAGAACTTGAATAAAATGCATGGGATAGCCATTGTTTATTAGTGTTCTGTAAGGTGTTTATTTCCAAATGAAGAGGAAGGTAGTTAGAACAGATGTTATGTGCTTTATTGAGAAGGAGACTGAAAATAAGATTACTTTTAAATGAATTCAGAATAAAACTGTCATAACAAGTACGTAAGCCTGACTGTGTTGTTTTTCTTATGATAAATAGATATTGTGATGTGGCAGTATAATCTGTTGATTTGGATATCAATAAAAGGCAGTTTACCAATTGTTTTCAGTTTCATAAGTAAAATTAATGTTTGGGTGTTTCAAACATGAATGATCTAAAAACTGTTTAATGTGAGTGGAGCTTCTAAAGAATAAATATGCTTTCTTTATTATGCTGGTTTGTATTCACTAGGATAGATGTCTAACCAGGGATACTCGTAGTGACAAATTGTTAACAAGATGCAGCGCTAAAGGTGAACCCACTGCCACACCACTTATTTAGTCATATAGCTGACTGTTGAAGACAATTTGTCTTCCTTCAGGGCAAGTTTAAATAATTCTTCAAATTGTTGGCAATTTGTATAGGGAAAAAGTTTATTTAATATTATTTATATAGTTTCTTCAAGAGGAATGTTTGTGAATAACGAATGAATGCTCAAACTAGTAAGTATGTATTGATTGACTTTATTAATTTTAAAATTTCTTTAGCAAAGGAAAAGGAATCTTTAACTGGAAACTCATTGAAAGTGAGTGAATTTAGAATAGGAGCAAAGAACTTAGCTGATTCATAGGTATGGGAACTGATACTGGAGAAAGTAGGTTTGTAAGGAATGTTTCCTTTGCAAATTTTAGGCAACCCATACATGAGAGCTGAGTGGGAGCCTGTGAGTTGAATGTCTTCAAGAAATGAAATGTAATTGTAATGCTTATAATTTCTAAAGTTTTGTGTTTTTTTTCACATTTTGTGGTGAGCTTTAGCCAGTCGACATTAAGAGCTTTGAATTTTGTTTTATTACTGAGTGTATTTTGTATTTTGTTGATGTAATTCAGTTTATTAAGTGTAATAACACTTACATTTATCAGGTTGGATGACAATGATATTTTGGTTATTAGCTAGTTCCTATAGAGCGGTGAAAGCAGTTTTATTGGAGTTGTAGTTGAATGAAGACAAAGCAGCATTTTTGAATCTTGTTTTTACAAAGTTCTCTAGGTTCTGGAAACCATTTCTGTTAAAAAATAGGTTGAGGTATTTTAAATTTTACAAGTACTCTTAAAGGAAAGGAGAACAAGTAATCACAGAACTTAAGTTGATTGGGGGGGATACTTTAGTCCCTCAGCTAGTTAATTTTATAAGGTTCACTAAGTATATTACCACTTAAGTTAAAAATTACATTGTTAGGATCTGTACTGTTGGTATTTTTATGTGGCATTAATTTATTTAGTTTAATAATCTGCTTGTGTTCCAGGAAGGTTTCAGTTTTTGTGTTAATGTTGTTGATCAGGTGGTTGAAGTCAGTCCATAATAAAATATTTTGTAGTATATTCTTCAGTCATTCATGTTGAATATTACACTGTTTTTTTTTTTGTTTGAATTTCAAATTTTATTTTTCTTCCAAAAGATGATGTTGGCAGGAGATTTCTCTAAATAACAGTTTGTAGTCTTAAAGTAGAGGAATTTGAGAATGACTTGTTAGTATTTGCAAGTTAATAAAAATTGAATGTCCAATGATAATCTTCAGAGTTTGTCAATTTTTTTTTCCAAGCAAATGAGAAAGCTGTAGAGCATCCCATAATAATAGATTCATTCAGTAGGATTTGAAGTTTAATGTGCTTAATAATTCACTATGTTCAGTATAGCCTGCTAAAGGTGGAATATTTATTTTCTGAAATATCCAAGAATTAAATGTTTGTTACTGAATATATACGTGTCAAACGTTTGCTGCCTTTGTCCTGTTATTCATCATTATACTTCTGTTTTGTGGTTGAACTGACTTTTTTTTTTGTAGTGAGACATGTTTTATTAAAGAACTACGGAGTTATAAAAATATTATTTTGCTAATTTTATTTTGTTACTTTTATTTATGGTGTATACGGTATTTCAACTCATTAATAATTAATAAAGTAATTTCTATAACCTTTAGGCTAATAGTTTAAGTTTTTAATACTTGATTGTCTTCTAGTTTGTGAAAAGATAAGATTTTCTGTTTTTTTCTTTATTTCTTACATTTTATGACACAAGGGCTTTAAATTTGAGACTGATACATGGATTTTTACTACTTAAACATGTAATCACCCAAGGTTATTACATGTGGAAACATAATGCTGTTGACAATATTCAAGTAACAGTTTTTATTGTATTTAAAAGTATTACCATTCTACTTTGTGAATGTTAAAAGTAAATACACATTGTTGTTACCAAGAATACTGTTCCATGTATAAATTATTAACATTAATTAACCATTGTTGAAACTAGTAGTACTGTTCTCTGTACAAAATGTTAATAGCAGTTAGGCAATGTTGGTACCAGTAGCACTGTTCTGTGTTTAGATTGTTAACATTATTTTCCCATTGTTAGTATCAGTCATTCTGCTCTGTATACAAGTTGTCAACTGTTATTAGCCAATGCTTTTACCAATAATACCATTCTATTTTGTTGTTATGAAGGTGTTTTTGTTCACCATAACTGAATTCCAAGTTATAAATTTAATGTCATACAACTATAGCAAAATTACTGTGTCCATAATATGGACATCTATCATTTGATCAAATTATTTAAGTGGAGAGAGAAGAAATACTTCCAGAAAACTATTAGCAGAAAAAAAATATCATTGAAAAAAAATTTTTGAATTTTGCATAAAATGATAATTTTTACAGGCACAAAATGAAAACCAAATTGGAATAATTGTCTAAATTGTAATAGTTGACAGGTCTGGAACTGGTACCAAATTAGACTTAAGAAATATTGATATGTTTCTTTTGATAAGTTTATTGATGTAGTATTTGTCAGTATCATGTAAAGCCTTTTTGCAAATTAACAGTCTCAAGTTTAATGCTTTAAATCTATTATATTGAATCCCATTTTTCATTTATAGATTTGGGTAGGAACAATTAGTCATGGACCTAGTGGAGCTCTTTTGAATGGCTGCTTTCGTCATGCAGAAACCTTTGCATTCCAGGATGAAATTGGACAACTGGTTCTACAAATTTGTAAAGTATATTGCAGAAGCTTATAACCGTTTTATAATTTATTTAATTGTGTGGAATTATTTACTTATATTAAACTTTTACAAGTTAGAGAGCATATTTCAGGTTAACAAATATACCTCATTTTTTGTGTGTAGTTATACATAAAATTACACAAGTGCATTCTGCTTGCTTTAGTGTATCTTTTACACAGTTTAAACAAATATAGGTGTAAATACATAACAAACAACTAAAAATATGTTCAGGACTCCTCCAGTATTGGCTATATTTAAAACAGTATTTAAGTGTTTTATATTTCTTTCATGGATTTTGAAATAACAAGGTGTTAAATATCTTCAGGTATTCTGTAATGTATGTACTTAAGGTATTCAATAATACCAACCTATGTTTACTTCGTTAAAATTCATATTTTTTATAAGTTCTAGAATATGTTTTAGAATAACTTTTAATTTAGTTCAATAATTTCCTTTTTTTACAAACTTAAAAATTAACCACATTTTTGTCATTTATTTCAGAAGTTTAATTACTTTCTGTAAAACCATTATTTTTTAAACTTCTTTTATATAATTTTGTATAAATTTGGATCAATAAAATTTTGGAATCTTATTATCACTTTATGAAGATTATACTGTTTTATGGCAACTTTTAGGTCGTTCCTCATGGCATTCTGTGTTTTTTACCATCCTATGGCATGCTTCAGAAACTCACTAATAGATGGGAGGTAGGTAGTTTATGTGGTTCACACAAATAATTTTACAGAATTTTTTGTATATCACATTCAAGTTAGTTTTAGAACATTTATGAAAAGATTTTTTCTTAAATGTTACAAATTACAACTATTAACAAAACCTCTTAACTACTCATTTTAGATATTGCCCAAATCAACCAGTTTATACCATTAATTTATAGCTTTTGACTTTTAAATGGTATATAATTAAATAGTGCTGTTAATTAACCCTTTTGTCCTGAGTATCATTTAATACAGATGACAGAAATTTTGTCTCACATTGAAAATGTTATTAAACTACTTTTTATTTATGTCATACCAATTAGTATAGCATAAAATCATAGTTAATAATCCATATTTTAATAGTATATAAGTTTTAAGTTCCTAATTCTACAAAGTAATGTAAAAAAATCTTTAATTTCCACTAGTGTGATAAACATAGTGTCTTCATTCTTTTTATCCACCACCGCATGAAAAGGTTTGAAATGAGACATAAATTACGTACTGTAGAATTCTAATTGCTCAGACAAATCATAATTTTTACAGTCCTCAATGTTCTTTGATTGCAGAGCCACAGAAGAGAAAATTGAACCCTCATACCATATTCTCTCTCTCAGGATTTGTTAATAGTTCTCTCCAATGTTTAATTATATATTACCTGAAACTATTAAAAAGTCAAAGTTTCCATCTATCAAATAGGTATAAAATTGTATATGCAAAAACATCTCGTTTGGGTTGAGAAAATATTTTACGTAGAAGAGCGAACAACGTTTCAACCTTCTTCGGTCATCGTCAGGTTCACAAAGAAAGAAAGAGGTAACTGATCGGAAGCTGACCACATGTTTGGAAGGGGTTGTGTAACTGAGTGTCGGAATGTAGAGGGCGGTGTTAAATGTTTGAATATATAATTTTATAATATTTTTTTATTATATTTAATATAGGTATAAAGGCGTTCCTTTATATTGGTTTATTTTGGGTTTAAGTTGTTGTATAAGTAAGGCTTCTTTAATTTTGCATTTGTTTATGTTTGTTTCTTTATTTAGTATTTGAGTGTTTTCTATGGTTATGTTGTGTTTATTTGACTTGCAGTGTTTGAAAACGTGTGAAGGTAACTTTTTATGTTCTTTGAATCTGATTTCCAATTTTCTACTTGTTTCTCCAATATAGAAGTCGTGGCAGTTATCACATTGTATTTTATAAATAATGTTGGTGTGGTGTTTGTCAGTGTAGTTTTTTACATAGTATAGACCTCAGTTTTGTGCCTGGTTTTTGAATAAATTTGGTATTAACTGGAATGTCATATTTTTTTACTACTTTTTGCCAAATGTTGGTTATTTGTCTGCTGATGTCAGGAATATATGGTATGCAGCAGTATATGGTTTTGTGATTTTTTGATTCATGAGATATATTTACTTTTGTTGGTTGATTTTGCTTTCTGTCTAGGTGTGTGCATATAATGTTTTCTACGGTTTGTGGAGGAAACTTATTGATGTTGATGAAGTATTGTTTTATTTTGTCTAATTCATCGTTAATTTTATCTGGTGAGCATAGTTTTATGGCTGTGTTTATTTGGTTTCTTAGTATGTTGAGTTTTTGTTTTGTTTCATGTGCTGAGTTCCAAGGAATGTATAGTCCAGTATGGGTTATTTTTTGGTGGATTTCTGTTTTAAATTGTGTGTCGGTTCTTGTAATTTTGAGGTTAAGAAATGATATTTGATTGCTTTCTTCCTGTTCACATGTGAAGTTAATGTTGGGATGTATAGAGTTAATGTGATTGAAAAAATTAAGTGTGTGTTCTGTAGATCTGAATCCCGCAATCGTGTCATCTACATATCTGTACCAGTATAGTGGTGGATGTAATGTTGTGTTAATTGCTTGTATTTCAACTTGTGTCATAAAAATATTGGCTAGAACTGGTGATACTGGATTGTCCATGCTTAGGCTATTTGTTTGTATATAGTTGTGGTTGTTGAACATGAAGTTTGTCTTTATTGTGGTGAATTCTATGAGGGTTGCTAATTGGTTGCTGGGAATGTCTGTAGTTGGGTTAGGGTCTTGGATATAGAGTTCTAAGGCTATCTTGCAGGCTTCAGTGGTTGGAACTTCTGTAAAGAGGGATATAACATCAAAACTGGCCATTAAGGCTTTATGATTAAGTTGATTTAGATTAGACTTGAAGTTAAAAGAGTCTTTGATGAATGAGCTGGCTGATGTTACATATTTGGAGAATGCCCATGCTATGTATTTTCCAAGATTGTAATTAAACAATTCATATGTGGACATTATTGGTTGTAATGGACAATCTGGTTTATGAGGTTTGGGGATGCCGTATATTTGTGGTGTGCATGAGTCAGTTTTACGTAGGTAGGAATAAAGTGTTTGTGAAATTGTGTTGGCTTTTTTCATTTTTAGTAGTAATTTGTTTAGTTGAGTCTTGTGTGTCTTTGTTGGATTTGTGTGTATTGGTTTAAATTTGTTCGTGTCTGATAGGATGTTCTTCATTTTTTGGATGTATTCATTCATGTTCATTATGACTATAGCGTTACCTTTATCTGCTTTTAGAATTTTTATGTTTTTGTCTTGTTTTAGTTTTTAATGGAATTAATGTCTCTTTTTGTAAGATTGTTTTTTAGCTTTCTGTTTTGTGAAATTATGTTGATGGTTTTATGAGAAAATTCTTTGAAAAAATCGTTTGAGATGTTGTTTTTAGGTGTTTTTGGAAAATATAAATTTTTAATTTTACCTGAAAAGTTTGGCTGTTGGATGTCAATAAAATTATCTAAGTTGTCTTCTTTCTGTTGGTTGTTTCCTTGTTTTTGTTTTCTGTAGAAAGTATCACAAGTCTCCTGGGTAGATCTTCTGAACATGTTTTGATTTCTAAGGTTGGAATGTACCTAGGTGCTACTGTGAAATTGAGTCCTTTGTTAAGTTAGAACCTGACGATGACTGAAGAAGTTGTTCGCTCATCTACGTAAAATATTTTCTCAACCCAAACGAGCTGTTTTTGCATATATATTTCTCTACAAGTGGGTTTTCTCGACATCACTGAGGTATAAAATTGTGTTCTGAACAGGTAGGCATAATTTTCATTCAGAATACAAGCAGTGTTCCAGGGAGAAACTTAAGAATTAGCTTGGTTGAATTTGTACCAGCTTTTCTTTCACAGTTAGAAAGCCAGAAAATAAAAGCTAGGAAAAGTTTCTTCCTTTTGTATGTTATTAGTGTATATTATTTTGTGCAATATTTAATTAAATAAAAATTATCTTGTGCATACTACCATTAGCATAAAATAGTAGGCTTAAGTGTCCTCGACAATCAACAGTAAGAAAAAAAAAGATTAGATAAGTACTTTAACATTTATAATTAATATTTGGAATCTTTTTAGGTTGCTTAAGATTAGATTAGGTAAAAGGAATAATCATATAAGAAAAATGTTTGACAAGGCATGCACTCAAGCAACACTTAGGTAATGTATTTCAATACAGTAACATGAGCCGTACATGCACCAAGTGATTTACAATTTATAGTGATGCAGGTAGTACTTAGACATGGTTTATAGGTAATAAAACAATAAAAGTTAATTATAAATAGATATCTACTTTTATGAACTTAAAGCTACTTAGGATAAAGAAAAAATTTTTCCTTTTACAATTTGAGGTCATTCCAAAAGTAAAGTTTAATTTAGGTGTTTTTTGTAGTTACGAAGTTGGTCAAAGTTTCAAGATAGTGTCAAGAAAATAACACTTGAAATGTAAAGTTGTACTGAAAGAAAAAAGTGTTTGAAATGTATTTAAAAGGTTTCTGGGAATTACGCAGAGGAAATTTGATATGAAGAAAAGTATATATAATCTTAACATGAAAATCATTTTTGACATTGACTATTTGAAACAAATATTCCAACTAATACAAAGATTTGTCCAAGAATATATTATTGAAAATACTTCATTAAAAAATATTTTTTATATGTGAAAGACATAATGTTAACTGAAAGACTGCCAAATTTTCTGAAGATATTTACATTGAAAGTTAGAAGTATTAAATCTATAAAGACTAAATGAGTACAAACAGGTCACTTGGTCATTCAAATTGCCCAAGTTCATGTTGAGAGAGTTAAATGACTTAAAGCACATTAGAAGAAATATTCTTTTCAACTATAGCAAATAATTGTTTCATATCTGGTGCATTGATTTGATGTATTTTGTTGCATTGTTTCACTGTCTTACAAAACAAACTGGTGGCAAAATACTTTGAAATATCAGAAGTACCTTCTGGAGATTATTTAGCTTTTGCAACTAAAATATTTTATGTGCAATTTTGTTGGAATTCATGCTTTTGAAAGTTCAGATTTAATTTATTTTTTTTTTAGGAAGATTAAAAAATTGCTACCTTTAATATACATTTTAATTTTTGCTTTTTATGCATTGCTCCATTCTTTTAAAACTCTTCTATAAAATTATTATTTTATAAAAACTGCAAATTTTGTCTGTTTTAATCACTGGCTTATAACAGAAATATGATTTTTTTTCATAAGTTAAAATTGTAGTTGAGCTAACTTGTTTTAACTTTGTTAATGAGGAGGTTTCTCTTAGTATAAAAGTTTTAAATCTCTTTATACCCGTGTACATACTTTTATATACTTCTTTTCAGCAATTTTCCTTTCCCGTTTATACAGTTCCTTAGGTTAATATAGCTTATGGAAACAAGGCGTACTTATAGTGGCTTTGTCAGTTAAACAAACCTTGATATGGTCAAGTGTAAAATGCTATAACTAAGCTTTTTGCTAGCTTTAATAAAATCTGTTTAAAACTAACAGAAGTTGTTTACAAACTTTTATCTTTAACATCATTATCATCAAGTTAAGATTTTACAGTTGAAAATAATGGAAAAAGAACTTTCAAGAAATGTTTAAATCCATTTTCTGTAGCTGAACCATAGGGAGTTATACCTTGTCGTGACAACTAAAGTTAAGAAACAGTAGTTGGCTAAAAATCAATAAAACTACTTGTATTCAAGTAACCAGGACTAATTAGTGCTGTTTAGTTTAAAATTATGACTTTGCATACCATATTAATTTCAGGAATTTTACAAACGCTAATGGTTTTCAGTTATTTTATCAATAAAATTAAATAAATAAACTTTTTTGTTGAATACATTTTTACTCTGAAGCATTTTGTGTACATACACTGCTGGCCAAAATCTTAAGACCAATGAACGTTTAAGCAAAAATGCATTTTGTGTTGTTAGACTCATTCACTTATTTGAGTAGAGCTTCGAAAGATGAAAATAAGAAAAGGGAAAATAAAACTGAAAAACTTTTTTAGCATTTCATAGGGAAAACGTGAACACTATGAAATTAGCCTAAATACTAGCTGGTCAAAAGTTTAAGACCATACTGAAACGAAGCGTTAATCGATAAATACGTAACGAAATTTAGTCATTTGTGTTCAAGCATTAGCATTGTCAACATCTCCCACTGACATCTCTTGTGTTACATTGGGTAGAAACATGGCAAAGGCTAAAAAAAGGACAGAGTTTGAATGTGGGAGAATTGTCGAGCTGCAAAACCAAGGTTACTCTTAATGTGCTATCACTGGTGAGATTGGGCATAGTAAAAACTGCTGTTGCAAATTTCTTAAAAGACCTTGAGGGATACAGAATGAGAATTTCAAGTGGTCGGCCCAAGAAAATTTCGCCAGCGTTGAGCAGGAGGATTCAACGTGTTGTCCGGCAAGACACCAGCCGATCGTCAAACCAGATTAAGGCCATTACAAACGTAGAATGCAGCTCGAGAACAATAAGACGGCATCTACGAGAGAAAGGCTTTAAAACCATAAACATCTTTAAAGGCCACTATGAAACAGCTCGATTAAACGTTTGCTGAGAAGCACTAAATATGGGACACAGAAAGGTGGAAGAAGGTTTTGTTCTCTGATGAGAAAAAATATAACCTGGATGGTCCAGATGGCTTCGAACATTACTAGCATGATGAGGATATCCCACTGGAGACATTTTCTACATGACACAGTGAAGGAGGTTCCATCATGATCTGGGGTGCTTTCTCCTTCCATGGAACAATGGAGCTTCAGATTATACAGGGGTGTCAAACAGCAGCTGGCTACATTGGCATGTTGGAGAGAGCATCCTTATTGACTGAAGGCCCTCGCTTGTGTCCAGTGTGTTTGCCCGAAACTGTACCCCATTGAAAATGTTTGGGGGTGGATGACAAGGGAAGTTTATAGAAATGGACGTCAGTTCCAAACAGTGCATTATCTTTGTGAAGCCATCTTCACCACTTGGAATAACATTCCAGCCAGCCTTCTGCAAACGCTTATATCGACCATGCCAAAGCAAATGTTTGAAGTTATTTGCAATGACGGCCGTGCAACTCATTACTGAGACTTCTTGTTGAGCATTACCTACCCTGTTTAGGACGTTTTTTTGGTATGGTCTTAATGGGCTAATTTCATAGTGTTCACATTTCCCCTATTAAATGCTAAAAAAGTTTTTTATTTTTCTTATATTCACCTTTTGAAGCTCTACTCAAATAAGTGCTTGTGTCTAACAATGGAAAATGCATATTTTTTTCTTTATGTTCATTGGCCTTATGATTTTGGCCAGCAGTGTATATTAAGAAATGATCTCGAGGAAAATATATTGATGAATTATGTCAAAATCATCCTCACTTATGTTTTATTTCCCATCGTTTAAATTAGCAAATATTTTTAAAATGTACGATGTGAGCTTTAAACACTCAGTTTGTCAAACAATAATAAAACTTTGATTGTCACTATAGATGCTGTCATTGGCCTTAAGATTTTGGCCAGCAGTGTTTGTGTGTGTGTGTATGTATGGAAAAACAATTACAAGTTTTTCTGTTGTTTTTTTAATTCACTGTGTAATATTGCCCTTAAGTGAACTGCAATAGTTTTTGCATGACTATGTGCTGATAGTTAAGTTTAGTTTGTCGTGGTGTGCATTTACATAGACTGTCCAAAAGTTTTACAATATATTCAGTATGGAAATACTTTCATGGACAGGAATGCAACTGCACATGAGGACAAATTTTTGAATGGGAGGAAAAATGGAATATTTGACTTGAGTACAAAGACAGCTTTACAAGAACTGTAGTGTTAAAAGTAAAACCATTATTAGGATTCTTATGTCATTAGTCCTATCTGGAAGGAATTTTGAATCAAATATAAGAAGGAAAAACATTTAACAGTAATTAAATGGAAGTTTAACCTTCATTAAACTTAAGGTATAATGAAAACTTTAAAGCTTTTCCCTACCAAGAGAAAATTGCATAAATTATGTTGTTTACATACATGTCTTTGGTATCTTAATGTAAGAACTAAGGAATATTCGTTGAGTTGAAAGAATATGTCAAATAAGAAAAACGTATTACATTCTCTATTGTGATAGCACAATCAAACAAGCAATATGAAACTTTGTGAATTCTTGTATATATTTGGCACCATTATTTTTGTCAATTTTCATCATAATTAGATATCAGAAGCTGTCAAAAAGTGATTAATAGGATATGCACTAACTAAAAGATGAGCTTTTACTTATAACTATGCATTTCACAAGAAATTTCTCAAGCTAACTGATCAAGGAAATAGTTATTTTAGCAATATGTGAACTGAATTTTCAAGCTGTCATTGTATAGATACCAAACTTTTGTAGAAGAACGATTTATCTGATATAAATGCTAGGGGAAATTAGATATATTAAAATGAAATGTGTATATTATTTAAAAGTTTTATTAGTTTAATTATAAACTCATAAGTATTTTTAAAATGTAGCTCATCTTACCCCTTATTTTTTGTAATACAATTTTCACAGTTTTTATAAAACTGTACTTTGTTACATTTAAGTAAAGTATACATAAACTTTATAATTTCTTAATGTTAATAATTTTCACTGAATGAAAATAGTAATACATGTTAGGTTTTTTTGTAGACAGTTCTAAAGAAATTTACAGTATGGTTTTAATATATGTGACAATCACCTACAGGAAAATTAACAGTTAGACAACTACACATGAAAGTAACTATTATGTTTTGTTTTTTTAATAGATCATTACTAAATAAATAAAGTATTATTCGAATCACAAAAAAGAATATTTTAACTCCCAAATTCTAGGTTTTAAGATATTAGAATTGCATACCTTGTCTCACTTTATTTTGACAGACTACAGGACTATGGGAACAATTGATGCAGTACAAGGTTATTGTTTCTGAGCCCCGTGCATCAGAGAGGATTAACTTTGATTCTGTGATGTCTGAATTCTACGAGGCTGTTGAAGACGGTGGAGAGAAGGGTAGGGAAGAACAGAATTATTCTTTCTTTCTTTTTTTGTGTATGTGTAAAAGAAGATAACAAATAACATAGGAAATTAAATAATAATGCTCAAAAAACTATATTTTTGTATAAAATTTATCCTTACAACTGATGTGAGATTCATAAGGAAAGTGTCACAGTATGATTTGTACTGTTGTTTCATGATAAATTACAAATTAATAAATAATTTAATATTTTTTAAAGTGTTCCTGAAACTGCACAACCAGTACATCTTCTAATCGTCATCTTACAGAGATGTTACTTTCTTCTCATATCATATCTATAATTTTGTCAGCTATAGCAGCATAACTATAAACTTAAAAAAAAAAAAAAAAATTGTCATGCTTTAAAGTTGTGTATTAATCAGGTTTAAATTAGTCATTTACTTGAAATCAGTTTTTGTTTTCTTTTTTTAAAAACAGCAAGGGTTATTCTGTATTACAACAAGAAATATTACATAAATACAAAACAAATAAATATTGAAATGTCATTATCCACAATCAGACTGCATAAATTTCTTTATATATTACTTAAAGTATATATAAAAAGCAGAGTGGTTTCATTTCAATAAATAAACTAAGTCTTATTTTTCACTCTTGTTGTTTTAGCTTATTCTTTTTGTTATTATATGTCCTCTTCCTGTAGCCTTTATCTAATCAGGCTAAGAAGTAGGGTTGTTCTAATAATACACAATCAAACTTGTTCAAATGGCATCTTTACAAGGTTTAAATAATTTTAATAATCTTGATAGCAATATTATTCACTTTCAGTTTTGTGATAATGTAGGTTTCAAAATGATTTGTAAAATAATATGTCAACTGTTTTTAGAAGTATGTATAGTTGACTTCTTGTTGGAGTAAATGTACATTTCTTAATTTCCTGTTATTTCTGAAAAGTAAGGATTTTTTGAAACTCATCATAAATATAGCACTTAGAACCAAGAGAAAATTGCATAAATTATGTTGTCTACATACATGTCTTTGGTATCTTAATGTTAGAACTAAGCAATATTCGTTGAATTGAAAGAATATGTCAAATAAGAAAAAAGTATTACATTCTCTATCCATCAAGGTTTAGTACTACACTATATGTTTTCCACTTTATTTCATAGTGTTTGAAGAGAATCAGGTTAATGGAGCATTGTTTCTTGCTGTATGTAGAGGAAAAGTCAGTGAAGGATTAGACTTTGCTGACAACAATGCCAGGGCTGTAATTACAGTGAGTAACAATCTAGTGGCATGTCAGCATTAAAAAATTTGTTTTATTTTTCAAACTTCATTTTTTTTCCTAATAATTATAAAGTTATTCTACACTTGTAAAAAATTAGTAAAGTACATTCATTTTATTTTATCAAGAGCTGCATTTTTTTTTATTTCTATTGTTCACATTAATTCTTCAAGTTTATAATTTTAATTTGTTTTTTCATGGAAGATATTATTTAACCTCTGTTTTGTTGCTACGTGTTATGTTAAAATGGTGGGGTTTTAATTTTAAAACTTTAACCAAAGATTTTTATAAACATGGTATATCTTTTAATAATGATAACAAACCTCTAATGTAGTTATTTATATTTGTTAGGTTGGAATCCCTTTTCCAAATCTTAAAGATCTTCAGGTTTGTGATTTGTGTTACTTTAAATGTTAAATCCCTGCATCAATAAACTTATCAAAAGAAACACATCAATATTTGTTATGTCTATTCTTATTTGATACCAGTTCCAATCCTGCCTACTTTTACAATTTAGATGTGATTATTCCAATATGTTTTTCATTTTATGCCTGTATAAGTTGTTATTTTATAATTTTATGCAGAAGTTAAATTTTTTTTTCAGTGATGTTTTTATCTGCTAATACTTTTCTGTAAGTACTTCTTCACTCTCCACTTTGGTCACGTATTTTTGAAAATAGCCTATTAAATGAAGTATGTAAGCAGTAAGCATATAAGGTGCACTGATAAGATGCTGAAAGAGAAGTGATGGGAAAATGTTTTGTTTCATCCCCAATGACTCCAGCATAGGAAAATTTGTAAAACATTTATACTAAACAGAGGTTTAGACACGAGTATTCAGAAAGTTCAGTGAAAGTGTATCAACTTCTAAGGGTATGAATTGTGCAAGATGTACAGTTCATGTTTGTGATTTCTGGACTACTCATGAAGATGAAAATAATACTAAAAAATCTTAAAATTAGAAAACAATAGCACTTTAAAATAGGAAGGATGGAGGTGGTACAAAAACTACGTTTTTTTCCAAGAATATATGTATGATTTCCTAAAGATAGTCAAAAGTGCAACTTATATGGCTCTTAATCAGTAGTACACTGTAATTAATAAGTATTAAATAAAAATTAATTAGTTGTGGTACCATTCCCAATAATATATTTTGCTATTTTTATCTTGTCCCATTAGGGATTATTATTTGTCAAGATTTATTGTTGGCAGGTCTGCATTTCAGACAAGTTGCACTTAATATTGTTGTTTCGTTCAATGTCTTGATTATCAAGATAATAATTATTTTATTTAATTTATGCTTGAAGTCTGCATAACTAATTCCTTTCTTCTCTGATATATTCAAGTTGCTGTTATTCCACTAAAAAGTGAGGCATGCACAACAGGATATTGCAATTACTCTTGACACTAAAATATTCAACACAGTAGGAACTAAAACAGTTAAACAAAAACCTGGTAATAACTTGTCATTGAACACCAAGATATACAAGTCTTTTGAATTCATTCATTTTTTAACTAAATTTACTGATACATTTTTATTTTTTTATTTTATTTTCTCTAATATGGTGTTAATCTATAAAAGTGCATTTTTTTTCAATCATTACGCTATGTATCATTAGATGTTTACTTAGTTATTCAGATTTAAGAATCACCATCTAAACCAAAAATAATTTTCAGGTGTCACTAAAAAGACAATACAACAACCAGTATTGTACTAGCAGGCACCTCATGTCAGGAAATGATTGGTATGAAACACAAGCTTTCCGTGCCTTGAACCAAGCTCTGGGTCGATGTATCAGGCATAGGTGAGTTGAGTATTATGGTTCATTGAAGATGAGTAAAATATTGATTTTTATTAATTTCATAGTAAAGATATAAAAGTATGTCAAAGATTACAGCCACCTGACATGTTTACTAAGCTAGGTTCTAACAAGCATGTTCTGTGAAATGTGCTGATACCTAATTTAATTACTAGAAGTGGGAAACAGAGAACAGTTTCAGGGATGTACAGCTGCCTAAAGTAGTTACCAGTTAAGTATTAACAAAATATTCTGTTAACTGACACCTGACTTAATTACAATAATAGATATTTATAAAGAACAATTTGTTGAAGAGTACAAAAACTATTATGGTTTGGAAACAATGAATGTTGTTACTTCCTTTCGTAGGTAGTATTTTAATGCCTTTTGTTTTTTTCAGAAATGATTGGGGAGCTCTCATTGTTGTGGATGAACGTTTCCAAAAAAACCATAAGTATATCTTAGGTATGTACGTACTGTGTAGATAAGAAACAACTGATATTGTTTACATCAGGATCAAGATAACTCTGCAGGTGTTGTCTTGTATCATGAGTCTAAAAGTAGTTAATATTTTTTACTGTATGATTGAGGTCGTAGTGTAGGTGATATATTGAACTGTGTGGGTCAAAAACCAATAGCAATATGGTTTAATTCATTTCAGTGTAATTGAAGGTCATGTCTTGTACTGTTTTAATATATTAATGATTTTTATTTCTTTGTACATTTGAATAGAATCTCACCATAATATATGTATTTTTAATTGTAGCTCTATCTAAGTGGGTGCGGAATGAGGTTAAGCACTACAAGACTTTTCGAGATGTGATGGAATCGCTAAGTAAATTTACTATTGCAAAAAGTAATAAATCACCTTTAGCCCATGACAGAACAAACTTACAGCTTCAGCCCTTGTCTGAAGAACTTACTTCATCTAGTGTTGAAAGACCAAATACATACAATTTTGCAGAAAACCTTGTTTGTTCTGAGCGTTCTTCCAGCCCTATCTTATTTTAAGTTTAATCAGTTGATTTATACATGTATTGTTTTATTTCACACGCTTTGAATAATGAAGTTAATCATGAAGATGTTGGAAATATATTAACATTAGATTTATGGGAATGATATTACTTTACTTTTAAAATCACCACTTCTTTAATATAACTGACTAAAAAAAAATTATACATAGGTTTTAAATGAGATACCAAGTTAATACATTAAACAGCATTTACTATCCAACACATTTAACATCTTTATTAACATTGTAGAATTAATTCTGTATGTTCAACTATTTGTTGCTTAAGTGTTTGTCTTTGATTCCATATGTCAAGCTGTTTGAGGTCAAATGTCGTCTCTACTTTCCTGTGTTAAACTGTTTCTAACCCAATTCTTTGGTAAATGGTCATATTATCTATGATGAGCTGTGTGTAGTCATCTTATTACTAAAGAATTACTTTTCTTCACTTTCCTGTGTTATTTTTTTCCAACTTCTATTTTGAGTGGTCATTGGTACTTCTCTGATCTGCCATTTATAAGCTGATTCTTTGTTGTTTTTTAATTAATTTGCTGTCTTAAGCCACCTGTGGACTAAACGTTCTTTGTCTTTTTCAAAGAAGTGTTTTTGTTTTTATTTTAAATAAAGCCAAGTTGCGTTGGTTATTGTAAGAAAGCTATTGAATGTACAAGTTTAACTAATTTTGTGTTTTAATATTAAAATAGTAATAGCCTAAGGGTTATGAAAAACTGTTTCTTCTTGGAATTGTGAAATAGATGTTTTTTTTAATTTAATCTGATTTATGTGTTGTTGCGTTAATGAGTTATAAGAGTAAAAACATGTTGCCATGTATTGAATGCAATAACACTTTGTACAAGTGATCAAAATGATAGTTGCAACTGAAGGTTTTAATAATGCTACTGCAATTTATTTCTGTTGCATGACAGATTTAAATAAATTTTTGTTTATAAAATTGTTAATGCTACATGGTAATCCCTTCTACTATGGTATTTGTGAGAGAGACTAGTACAGTCCTAGAATGCCATTGTGAGGTATCAGTTACTTAGTCACATGATTATATTCAAAATGATATCACAACAATTTGGCTGTAAAAAGAAAATTTAATGAGAGCTGTTTAAATATAAAAAACTAATATTTAAAAAAAATAAAAACTTGTTTTTTTAAAATTTTTAATAGCATGGCATAAATGTGGGAAACCTTAACTTTGATTTTTGTCCCCATGTTAATGTGTACTAATGTTTAGTGCCCAAAAAAGTTTGAAAAACAGAATTATTTCCTGAAAAGAAGAGATGAATTTAAAAGGTAGTAATATGGATATGTTCCTTACATCCTATAGAAGTAAAAAAATATTACTTCACCTTCAAGTTAGGTTGCTACAAAAATTACATGTACAGTTTAGTATTGTTAACTTTTATTTTTATATTTTTAAGTGATATGTATAAAAATATATTTTCATAATGACTTGGATATGTTGTTTCAACTGTAGCATAAAGATTACACATCTTTTCTATCTCCTAGAAAAACGGAAAAAAATACATTTTAAGTAAAGGTTAATATTGTATCTGACTAGCAGATACTAAATATAAAAAACACCAATAATATATTTTGGTAGATTTGATGGATTTACTCTGTTTGTACTACTAAGATAAATATTTGTAAACTGTTAGGCCACTATAACCAAAAGGTGGCTCTGTGTGTAGCACTACAACATTCAAGTATCATATATGAAGAGATATGTGCTTCAGAGATTAAAATATAATAGTGTTTTTAATCATTTTTCTGAACAGTTGTGTACACGTGTTATAAATGATGACAATCTTAAATTACAAATCATATAAATCATGGAACTGATTTTCATTAAATATTTTTTATTTTGATTTTATATTCCAAGAATATTTGAAAATAAAATTTAGTTTCATGATTCAACAAGTACTTTCTGTGGTGTAAAATGCAAAGCAGTGAAACCAATATATGTAATATTATTGGTTCTATCAATTTTTTTATTATTACACCTAAATAGCATTTCAGATAAACTTTTTCTGCCATTATTAAGCCCTTTTCTTATGTTGAATAAAAGGGATATATGTGAAAAGCTATTTCTACTCATTTTTGTCTTCAAATTGTAATAAACCAATAAGGAGAAATTTATAAACAAAACATTTGAAGTCAAGCAGAACATTTTAAAATGAATATTAGGCCTATCACTTTTATGTTGTTACTTGTAGGAATTTAGAGAAACTTTTGAAACTGAATCTTGTTATCTGTTTTTATTTTCCACTTGACAAGAAAAAAGCTTCAACACTCTGTACTCCAAATTTCTTAACCAGTATACAAATGTCTTTAGAGGTTCAGAGTTTGTAACTCACTCTTTGGAGTAAACAGTCTTTGAAAATCAGCTTCATCCTTAAACTAAATATAAATCATTATTTTGGATTAATCCAGACTCATTTACAACAACTGACTTATGAAATTAATCTTTCTCTTTTTCTTTATTGACATCTTTGCTTGATTACTTCAATAACACCTTCTGTTTTTGCTTGTTTCTTGGAGTGTACCAGGGTGAACAATGAACAACAATTGTTGCCTATATGACTGCTATTAATTGAACTATATGATTTTTTTTCACACAGTTACAAGGTCAGTAATTCAAATCTAGGACCTTTCAGCCCTCAGACTATTGCACTAATACATGTTAACTCTGTGTTGGGAGAATATTATCCAAAATTATGTTTATATATATGTATATTCCAAAAAAATATGCATAGTGTACAACTAAGAGTACAAAAGTATTGTGAATCACAGTTTTTACTTTACTTTTCTGAAATAATATGAAACACCATTTATGAAAATCTTATGATATGGTAGTCTGCTGTGCAAATAAGTTGTTAGTGAGACAGTTTTGATAAAATATAATTAAATTTCTAGTTGAAAATGAATGATTTTAAGTATAAGAACTTAACTATGACTTAATTTATGTCAGATTTTAAACATTTATTACATCTTCAGTAGAAGTACAGTTCAGGTATTGAAAGCATACAAAACTGTGAAGCATTAATGTTAGAAAACAAAGTTGAATTAAAAATTGACAGTGAAAACGAAAATTATGAAGTGAATAGTTTTATAAATATGCATTAATTTAATCTTTAAGTTGGTATTGAAAGTTTGTTGTCAAAACCCATTGTAGGAAAATTAAAATAATTATATTTTGTGTTGTTAGAACTTGTTAAAATTAACATATATGATTGTGTATAGATAAATCATGAATATTATCAACAAGTTGCTACTTCTAGGCACCTTTTTGTTTTTCCTAATGGGTGTTTCTTATAGAGATTGAGGTTGTGTGGCATTAAATAATGAAATTATTTACAAAGTAATACAGTTAATTTCTGCCAAAAGCAAAACTAGTTCCTAACTAAAAATATATATACAACATGATGCAGAAGTAAATTGATAGTCAAATAATTTAGAAATGGAGAAATATAAAAAAATAATAATATTCAGTAGTATGGAATGCACTGTGACAATATTATAGAGGTTGTTCAAAGTCTTGTTATTTGGAAATATTATTAATATATGTGTCATACACCTACAACATCAATAACCAAATGTGTACATAATAAGAAATAACACATTATAAACGACACATCTCTCCTTTAGACCAGCAGTTTTAGGCATAAATACACCCCTTTTATGCATATACAGTTGTGCAAAGGTTAGTGAATTTGACCACAGTTAGGATTTCAAGTTTGAGGTGCAAATCTGGAATTTTGCAGAAATAGGTCTTTGCATCTTTGAGACATTGAAAAAGTTTCAAACCCCTTAAAATTAGGTAGTGCACAAATATTCAGCTCTCAAGTAATTTAAATAACATTGCAGTGTTTATTTGAAAGCATACAGATACAGGAAGCATAAATTTTGAGGGGAAAAAAACTGAACTAAGTTAAAAATAATGGGGAGGGGGGAGAAAATTTTGAAGAAAGGAAAGTGAACAATCTGTAAATATATATTTAATTTTTATGTACACATGTTTTGTTTTATTTGTATTTAACTATTAAAAGCATGTCTTTAGAGTTTAAGAATTGCATTCACCTTTTGAGAAGACTGTTTTTCAAACTTGGGTTAAACTCTTGAACTAAATATAAAAGTACTTCTCTGTTTATAGTATTCCAACTGTATGGAAAGTATCACCAAGATGCTGGTAGATTATATGACAAAGAAAACCCAGATTAATGTCATATTTTTTCATCATATTAAAGGAAGCATATCAGCAGTTACATACTACAGTTACTTGTATATGTAGGTGCCCTGCTGGCAGACCAAGAGCAGCAACTACTGGTATTAACATAAAGTTGCCATATTGACATTTGTTACATTTGGGCAACACTTTGAACAAAGCTATTATTTGTTTACTACCATTTTATAACAATGTTATAGTGTTTACCTTATCTGAATAACTTTAATGATATTTGTAAGGGGTAGGTTTTGAACATCTCATTCCATGTCTCCCAGTTTATGAATTTTTTTGCCTGTCAATGGACTTCTTAATTACTTATTATATGTGTAGTGTCAGTGAAATATTTGTTATGTAGCAAATGATCACAGGTCTGAAAATTGGTAAGACAGTACAGAGTAGAAGTTCCTTTAAAGATCATTCTTTAAATATAACTTTTTATTTAATGTGTTTTACTTATTTACTAATAGATAATATCACACATTGTAATTAAATGAGATTTATTGTTTCCTCAAGTATCAATTTATTGAATATTATTTTCATTTCAGTCATAAAATCTTGAAGATACACTTTCACAAGGGTAATGAGTTGGCTCTGTTGCAGAGCTCTGGACTTCAAAGTTGATGACTAAGTTTGAATCCATGCAGTACTACAATTTAAGTTGTGAGTACTGTAAGTCATTTTCTTAACATGAGTATTTGGGTGCTCCTAACTGGTTGCTTTCTCTTGATTAGTAGTTCAAAATTAGGGATAATAGCAGAGAATGTTAGTAGCTGTGTGCATGAGTAGGATCAAGGTTAGCATACTATGACATTTTTATGTCATTCAACATGGTATTTTTTTATGACAGAGTTGTTAACTATTCATTTTACTTTACATTGCTGATTTAGCAAGAATTTGTTGTAATAAAGAATAAGTACCAGAAAAAAGTGTATCTAAAGATATTGAGAAAAAGATTGTAGATATGCAAATACAATATGCAAACTGCATGAGACAAAAGTATTTTTGTTCTTCCTATGAACATCACCTTGTGCTCTGACTTCAGAATCCAAGTCAGACTGATGTCATCAATACATATACATAACTTAGTTACATATACTTCTGTAACACTTTTTTGTGATCAACAAGCTTGAAAATTTTACTAAAAGCTTTTCCTATTTCTTATAAATACACATAGTAAATTCAGAATAATAGTAAATATTCTTTCTCTAATATGGGTTCGATCCATTGGGCCAATCCTTGTACATATTAGGATAAATGGATTTTGTACTAACTTCCTTCATTCCTTTGTCATTGTTCTACCCATATTATGATGTTCGTAATACTGCTTGTTGTGCAAGAACATTGGACAGCAGTGCTCATCATTGGTGGGTCAGTTGGTATTTAGAAGTTATCACCTCCCCTACATTTGAATTAAGATGACTAGCAAATAGGTAGCACCAGTCACTCTGGATGATTTCAGAATTACCTGTGAAGTACAGGATACTGAATTCAAACTGTCAGATTATCTTGAGGTAGTTTTTGGTGAGAAAGAATAGTTCTGTTCCAGTAGAAGCAACAGATCATTGTCGAAGCAAGTGCATACACTGTGTGTGCAGCCGTTGTAATATATTATGGTTTTCATATTTTATATTGTGCCTAGTCTATCTCAATCTCACAAACAGATATTTAGAGAATCTTAGTATTACTCCATAATAGGTAAATTTTTGGATTAACTTTTATTCAGGAGACCTATTTCATTGCTCTAGGAATAATTAAGTTTACCTAAATATACCACATAATGATAGAAAGAAGAAACATTTGATGTCAAGACCACAGGACATTTTACTGCAGCATTTCCTTGTGTTATGTCTATTGCAATTTGTTTCTACTATTACATTATTTAGATTTTTAAATAAATGCTATCAGAAATGGCATTATCCATAACTTGATAGACTTGTAAGAGGAAGAGTCAGTTGCTGAAACAAAGTGTGTTATCAAGTCTAGGAAGAATCCTCTCCTGGACATTAATCTTTTTTTAGATACTGTGAAGGTCTATGATTTTTATCTCTGCTACTGATGTATGGTATATCCAGAAATACTTTTCATACTCATTCTCTGAGGATCAACCAAGATGCAAAGGAAGCAAGGCCAACTAAGAATAAACACTATGATATGACATCTGGCAAATCTGAGATCAAGTAGAGTAGTCTGTATAGGATATCTAGACCTTTACTAGTCAGAGTAACCAAACCTCAAATTCTAATCAAAGTCTCCCACAGACATACTGGAGGTTCTGTTTTTGAATGAAGTCTACCAACAGAACTATCTCATCAGCATATGAGGTGGTGGGCACTAAATAATAAAGAAGGTAAATCATGGGATGATAAATCTCTCTGAGCCAAGACGTATCTGCTAAGACAATCATGGATTCTGGAGGATCTAGGGATAATGCAAAAATGATTGCCAAATTGCTAATAAGGACTCATTGATCTGATGTTCTAGACTGGGTATCAACTAATCACTTGAGAGTCATAATCCCTGAACGTGTTTACCACACTACCCATGGCATTTAGGACATCTTGGTCAGATGGTGCCTGAGAGATCACGAAGAATAGGTTTTGACCACAACCATGGATTCTCATGGGAGAGTAAAGATAGTTCCCAACATCAAGAGTGTAATATAAGAAGATTTGGATGACAAACCTAACTTCATGAATAACAATAAACAGTCACTTGCTAACAATAATGTCTATTACTTTGTTGAAACACAAGCATAAAATTCAAGAACTTAATTTTGGCCAAGTTATAAACTAATACATTTCCTAATTTATTAATAATTCAGCAGCTAATTCTAGTCTAACTGCCGTTTTGCATTGATAAATCATTTCTTAAACTTTCAAGTAACTTCTAGTCTTTAAGACAAGTGTTTATAACGTGATGTTAATATTGTCTCCAGTTAAAACGATAATTATCATATTTTACAATTTTATGTCCAAAATTAACTCGAATTTTATGTTTTTTTGTGCTCATGGATGTCCTCACTCTTCAGATTCGTAAGAGCTCTTCCAAACAATAATCCCTTAAAATAAGCTGAAGTGTTTGTTTATATCTTCATCTAGTCACTAGTTGCATGTAAAGTTGCTTCTAATAAATCTCAATGTTTTAGGATAATTGACGAAATACATATTGTGGTAATCTACAAGACCTTATACTTATTGTTGGCCATGGTATCTGTAGTATATTTAACTTTGGTTTACTTATGTCAGTAAAATGCCTTCTGTTGCTTGAGTTTCATCCATCACACTGTTCCCAACATCTGTTGTTGCTGGAATATCAGGCTCATTTTATGATAAGTTGCTATTGTTAGTCTTTGTGTTGAACAATTAATTCACGAACATTTCACCAATGTACGATTGGTGACGTATACGCCTAACATAAAGGACATTAAAACGTATTTATTGAAACTTACAAATAACATTTCTAAAATTGCAAATATCGTTATTAATAACATTGAAATAACAATAATATTGTTAATGTACGTAGTTATATAACAAAGGAGAATTTTGATATTATGATATCGAGTATAGTACGTGGTTAGAATAGTATAGTCGTATGTGCATGAGTCTCCAGTAATGAAACTTATACAAGCCGTCAGAAGCTGTTATTTCCTAATCAAATGTAATTTACTTCAGTAAATTTAATGAAACTTGTTCCATTGGTAGCTGATATTCTTCGACTTGTGAAGCAATCCAATCATGAACACCTAAACTTAATCCTGTTTCACAACGACCTCTCTCTCCAGCGTAATCAGAGACAACATCACATCATACCTGGAACTTAAAAAAGTGCTGCTTAACTTTTCTTTGATGCTTTACAAAAGTGTAACTTTAGGACTATATTATAAAACACTTTTCAACAAGAGTAGCACAGTTTTCCTTGGTGATTGTTTCGATCAAGCGAATAAACCTATGGGTGAAGTGAGAAAGACGTATTTTATAGACAATTGGCAGCGCTGTGGAGAATGAATAAGAGATCAACACACACATATTAAAACAAATGCTTAATTAAGGATTACAGCTACTTCCAGACTGTGTGAGGTCAAGTGAAGATGGATGGAAAGGCGTAGGTGACAAAGCAGTGGAAAATAAGTAGCGCTAACAATTTAAGAAGACGCAATTAAATCTACAAAAACTATTCACAAAATATAGGCGTTGTTTTTTTTAATTTCGCGCAAAGCTACTCAAGGGCTATCTGCGCTAGCCGACCTTAATTTAGCAGTATAAGACAAGAGGGAAGGCAGCTAGTCACCACCGCCAACTCTTGGGCCATTCTTTTACCAATCAGTAGTGGGATTGACCCTCACATTATAACGCCCCTCACGGCTGAAAGGGCGAGCATGTTTGGTAATAGTCGTAAAACCAGTTCGAAAGAAAATTCTCTTTTCATGGAAAGACGGACAACTAAATCAAAAGTACATTTCATTAAAACATACTTCTCGTGTCTAGGAAGAGCAATGTTAGAACTGATCACTCCGATAACTGCATCTCAGAACGTCATTTTCTTAAAGTGCTACTAAGTAACGTCCGCAAATGACCATCGCATTTTGTCTCACAAAATTATGTGTTTCATGAGTCGCCACGTCCCATTTGTAGTGTAAAGTGCCACAATATGTTTACGTTAAATTTCCTCCAGAAGTAAACAGTTTTCATAATTGATCAAATTTGGCGTGAGTGGGAAATTTCACTATCAAATTATGCCAATAATGTTTTCTTAATGCACCTCTCACAGTGTGGATACACTTAGTTTCATGTTCATTTTTCACCTTCGAAGTCAATCACAGTTGTAAAACTTGCCACAAATTAATGTCTTATATGCACAACATTTGTATCAATTTTATTTATGATTTCCAAATCGCTATCTCATTTTCCTTAACTAACTCTAGATAGTATTACGATCAAAGAGGCATCGATCTGCTGTCAATAGTTTTTGTTCTAACTTACATTTCAGTTGAATTTTAAATCACTAAAAAATACAAAAAATCATAGAAAGAAATGAACATGAAATCTGATACAGCAGTAAAAATTATTAAGCAAAAATCTGCTGTTAAAACATAGGAAGAGGTTGAAGATGTACCTGCCTCTCACAGGTCCAACAAGAATTGGATCAAAATATACGATGCACCGACTGTCTTCGCCAACAGTTGTCTCGTGAATGCATTTATGAAAATAAGACAAATATATTGTGTCAAACTTGAAGAAATAAAAAGTTTTGTTGGTGAAAGTTACATCATGCAAAAAAAGAAATATAAATTTACATTTTTGTGGGAACTATATTTAAATTATAAAGAGAATACACAAAACACGTATCATTGATAATCGAAACAGTCAATAAATAAAGTTCAAACTCTTCAAACGTTGTTTTAATTAAGGTCAGAGTGTGGTACGTGGCAATCCAATTCAGATCTTGCCAATGATTCAACTGTAAGTACAGATGTGAAAGTTATCTTCACAACGGTAAAATATATATTAGCACGAAGTGGCCTCAGTAGATGTGTAGCTACTCGAAAACTACTGCTAGGGGGTATACCCCAACCAGAATATTAAAATGAGCTTCATATTTCAAATAGCAAAGCTAAAGAAGAGGACTCTTCAGTGGTGAATCCAAATCACTTGACAACAATGAACGATAATTTGAGGGAATGGTAACATAGTTAACATACAACAGTTTCAGTGAAGTATACTGAAGTTTATTTGATTTGCAGTGTTCGAAAACGTGTGAAGGTGACTTTTTGTGTTCTTTGAATCTGATTTCCATTTTTCTACTTGTTTCTTCAATAAAGAAGTCGTGGCAGTTATCACATTGTATTTTATAAATAATGTTGGTGTGGTGTTTGTCAGTGTAGTTTTTTACATAATATAGACCTTACTTTTGTGCCTGATTTTTGAATAAATCTGGTATTAACTGGAATGTCATTATTTATAAAATACAATGTGATAACTGCCATGACTTCTATATTGGAGAAACAAGTAGAAAAATGAAAACCAGATTCAAAGAACATAAAAAGTCACCTTCACACGTTTTCGAACACTGCAAATCAAATAAACACAACATAACCATAAAAAAACACCCAAATACTAAATAAAGAAATAAACATAAACAAACGCAAATTTAAAGAAACCTTACTTATACAATAACTCGAGCCCAAAATAAACCAATACAAAGGAACACCTTTATATCTATATTAAATATAATAAAAAAATATTATAAAATTATATATTCAAACATTTAACACCGCCCTCTACATTCCGACACTCAGCTGTGGTCAGCTTCCGATCAGTTACCTCTTTCTTTCTTTGTAAACCTGACGATGACCGAAGAAGGTCAAAATGTTGTTCGCTCCTCTACATTGAGTTTTCTCTAACCATACCAACCGTTTTTACATATGTAATAGCATCAGATTGGTATCATCATGATTACAGTATACATTTATAAAAATGAAACAAGTATAATAATTATACGTAATTACTTTTAATACAATCCAATAGTTCTTTCTCTCTCTTCACAATTCCATCTGGAAATACTGGAAGCTTAGCAGTTCACTTTAAATACTCCAGTCGTAGAGTGCACAAGCTTTCCACTTGGCATAATGTTTGTGCAAGTGTTGACGATAACCAGGCCTGGCATGGCCGAGCGCGTAAGGCGTGCGACTCGTAATCCGCGGGTCGCGGGTTCGCGCTAAACATGCTCGCCCTCCCAGCCGTGGGGGTGTATAATGTGACGGTCAATCCCACTATTCGTTGGTAAAAGAGTAGCCCAAGAGTTGGCGGTGGGTGGTGATGACTAGCTGCTTTCCCTCTAGTCTTACACTACTAAATTAGGGACGGCTAGCACAGATAGCCCTCGAGTAGCTTTGTGCGAAATTCCAAAAAACAAACAAACAAACGTTGACGATAACCACACAGAATCCTCTCGCAGCATTCCAACTGTTGATATGGTGGCATCGAAATTCCTCAAGGTTGATAAATGTCAGACCCATTTTGTGGTTTAGGATCTGCACCGTCGCTTTTCCTTTCGTATAAATATTTTAAAATATTCCAATATACAGGGGATGGACAAAAAGTTGACCCTCTTAAAAATGTAAATTTGGTTTATCTTTTATTAAGTAACAGAAAAGTATGTAAAACTATACGTTTTTAGAACGCACTCGACGTGATCTGTTCAAATGTGATCTTAAGTCCTAATTTTAACAAAGGATTTCGTAAATACTTGAACTTTTCACGATTTTGGTTATATTTTCTCATAACAAATGGTGTGCACTGCTGTAGTTTTTTAGACATTTTTATTTTAGTCTACAAAATGATCAAACACGTTTTTCTGCAATAATCGAACTTAAAAATTTAACTCAAAATAACATAAACCAGTTTTCCAAGTTGATATTTAGTTGGCATTTCCTTGGAGTTCAGTACTGCTTCACAACGACGTGACATGCTTTCAATAAGTTTGTGCAAATCAAATATTCCATCTCTTTTTAAGTACTTCTAAAGTTCGTCTTCAGTGTTTGCTTGCTATCGTTAATTGATTTAACTCGTAAATTTTCAATCTGATTGATATTAGGTGATTTCCCTGGCCACTTCATAACATTAGTTCTCTTATTTCTAAGATGTCTTTTAACGACTCCACGATTGCCGAGAAACTAAGATAGACTAATTCAAATACGTTTCAATTCTACATACACTATGTTCATCTGTTGTATATATTACATATCACAGTTACTTAATATGTTCTTTTAGAGGTCTCCAATGATGGAAATTTTGGATCTTGAAAGTTGTGAAAATTAAATATGATTGCAAATATAACTGCAGCTTTCAAGCAATTTCTGTTGCATGTGTGAGTTTTCTTATAGCAAAGCCACATTGAGCTATCTGCTGTATCCACTGAGGGAAATTGAACTCCAGATTTTAGCATCATAAATCCAAAAACTTATTGCTGTCTCAGCAGGGGACCTGATGACAGCCATCCCCTAAAATCATCATGGTCATAAAACCAAGAAATTATCAAAGCTCATCAGTCTTCCAATAATGCTTCTCAAAGAAAATAGTCCAAGAAAATTCACAATGTTTTTGGTTTGTTTTTGCAGAAACTTGTGAACAATTAAATTTTAAGTTAATATATTAAAATAATCATGAGTAATAGTAGCATTTTCCAGTAATGTGGCTATGTTACTTTAATTCTATTTAAAATAAACAGTATAGAAAAGAATGCTTCTGACAATACAAGTGTCTTATTCAGAAGTTGTTTCTAGTTAAAATATACATTAAAACACAGGAAAACCTCTTTGTAAGTTTTTCCAAACCACACTTCTTGTGGATTAAATATCCATTACTACTTTAAAATTCATCTTATCCATTACACAATTAATTGGGTTAAAAAACTAAAGTTTTAATGAAATTGGTGTAATAAAGTTTTAATATATTAAAACATAAGCTTTCCTAAACTTTCATTTGTTTTTTACAAATTTTATTTTTTATAAATATATCAAGTTTTATTATCTCTAAGAAAGCTACACAATTTTATTTCCTTTTAAAAGACTTCCCAAATAAGTTTCCAACTGAAGAGCTAATTTCCATGTTTCCACATACAATGAAACAAGTCTTAACCTTGTATCTGTTTTACAATATCACTAATTATGACAAATAAACTTATTATAACAGGTTGAAAAATCAACTAACTTAACTTATATGATTGGAAATGTTTCATATCTATAAGATACAGTAACATATTTTTTTTTAAAAACTTTCAAAAAGCAATAATCTACTACAATCATAATAAAAACACTACCCATTGAATATTTTGAATTTTTATGAAATAACCAACCATGTCCTGTACTTTTCATTTAGTTCTTATTTAATTCATTTTCTTGAAGTTAAGCACAAAGCTACACAATAGTCTCTATGCTCTGCCCACCATGGGTATGAAAACACAATTTCTAGCATTTTAAGTCCACAGACGTACCACTGGGGAGCCACTGAATCCTAATTAGAAATGTCCAATATTTTCTTTCCATGCTTTATACAAGTATGTATATTTTAAAGAAAAACTGATGAGAAAATTCTGGAATGAAATTAGTTTTTCTGATAATCCAATCACATCAAATTGTTTCTGTTCTGATACTGAAGTAATTCAGTTGCTGAAAAATGTTTTAATCATAATTTGAAATCTGGTGATCAGTTTTTCAAACTACATTATAAACTATATTTTCTTTCTTTGCATGTAGCTATCATTTAACTGCTTCATTAAAAACTATAAATTAAATTTTCTACTTTAATTAGAAGTTTGATTAACATATATTTTGAAGTTATTAATAGTGATATATTGTAAGTGTTTACAGATTATATTTTAGCATTAAATCTAAATAATAATAAAGTTCTACTAATGCATTTTATTGGTAGTAAATATTTCATATTCTATTAAAAAATCATATTTTAACTATAGTTAAAATTATAGTTAACACAACTCATTTTTTAGGATACAATCACTATCCTACTTCACTCAGTTGTCACACAAAAACAACTGAACTTCCAGTCCCGAGCAGAAAACGATAAACTATAAAGGAAACCTTGTGTCATTCAGTGAAGCAAACTGAAGCATGTGTCACATCTAAAAATTTTGAATAAAAGCTTTCTATATGAGCTGCACATTAAACAATGGAAAAATATGCAGGAATAAAACAAATATAGTGATAAACGACTTTCTAATTTGAATATTTTATTTCTGTAACCAAGCTAGTAAACAAGCTATACACATATAAACTGATACAAAACCTATGTATATATATATATATACAGGTAGGTTTGTTATAGAGTTTATTGGACCAACTTGGAAAGATCATTGTGTTGTATCTCACATCTTCTTGTGGTCAAGAATTTCACCACTAGGAATGTGAAGGGACAACTGCTTTTTCATTAAATTCAGCATGAAGTAAAAGTTCTTGAATCTTAACCTTAGCAACAGCTCTCTGGTACGGAGTCAGACGTCTCAGCACTGCTGCAACTGTTTCACCAAAATGGCCTTCTTCATCCTGTACTTGAGAAATAACATGCAGTTTATCTGGTCCTTTCAAATTAATACAAGGACATTTCCTTTTATACCATGAAAGGTATCTCTGTTCTGAGAAATTTCCAGTGACTCTGTTTCCTCTTCCTGTAAATGTGGAACAACTACAGTTTCTTTTGATTGCTGCATTTCCTTCAGTAGATCTTCAGATGTAATAGAACTATTGTGTCTAAGAACAACAGAAAAAAAACTAAGTATTTTCTAATGGAAAAACTAACTTGTCTATTTGAATGAACATAATATTTAGAAATACAGTGATTTAAATTATAGTTTCTAGTAGGAAAAATATTACATAAAGATAATTCTAAAAATAATTCAGTAACAAAACTTTTTTAGATCTAGATTAAATCTAGACTATCATTGTAACTGTATGGCTCTCAAACAAAAGTTAACATTTTTATTGCACAAAATGTATTTCCAACAAGTACTTATCTCTTGACACACAAAGCAATTTCAACCTTTTTTCTGGCCTCTAAGCGTTGCTAAAAGATTTATACACGTTGTGCACTGGTCTATTAACCTCATCAATTTTGAGTATTCCACCACCTACATTGACACAAGTAGATTCTTCTGTTATTCCCACTCCATTCTCACTTTTGAGAAGTGGCAGAGGAAAGAAAGGGCAGCAAGTGTGCGAGAGGAGGCAAGTGTCTATCAGAAATACATTTCCAGTGAAAGAAAACTATTAACTTTCAATGCAGTCTTATGTCTTCTGATTCAAAGATAGAATTCTACATTCCAAAAGTTGAAGAGCTAGTGTAGGTACTCACTACTGACACCAAGTGGAAAGTGACTGCCCATAA
Source organism: Tachypleus tridentatus (assembly GCF_004210375.1). Taxonomy (NCBI): domain Eukaryota; kingdom Metazoa; phylum Arthropoda; class Merostomata; order Xiphosura; family Limulidae; genus Tachypleus; species Tachypleus tridentatus. The sequence goes on from NC_134837.1 coordinate 109,676,717, forward strand.
TACAACTATGCTTTTGAATGAAACTGAAGGATACATACACTAAATCTGAAACATGTATGTTCTTAGTTTTTAAAGAAGTAATCAAATTTGATATGGGTGAAGAAAAAGGATGTGCACAAGTGAAATCTAGTCTTAAAGGTTCAATTCAATAGCGAATAAGCAACGTTGATACACAACTTCAATTGGACAGAAGAGGTTCCACAACCCATCCTTGGCATTAGGAGTTTGAAAATAAAACGGATATAGAGAAATATATATAGTAACATAAGCATAAGGGTTAAGGCATGTTGACAATGTTAAATATGTTCACCAACCCCAATTGGAGGTAAACAGTGTCATACGATAAGCAACCAGAATTATGAAAAGGAAGTGAGCATTCAATCAAAACTAGACAAATGTGTGTTTGTGGGTGTTTTCTTATAGCAAAACCACATCAAGCTATCTGCTGTGTCCACCACAGGAAATCAAATCCTTGATTTTACCGTTGTAAATCTGAAGACATAGCAGGGGAAAAAAATTCAAAAGGTGAAATGTCACCCAATAAGGAATGGGAAGCATAATAGGCAATAGAGGAAATATGTGAAATCACATACTTGATTAACATGTTCTAAAAAAGGGGTGGAAGGTATAATCTTCTGAAGAAGTTCGTGACTGACCAAAATAAGAACATGTCTGAAGAAAAAAAAAAATCCAAACTGTTGTCACCCTGATTATATAGTTTCTCAGAAACATAGATTGAAAATGAGAAAAAACTGCCAGCTAAACATATGATCCTAACTCCCTGCAAATGAAGGTCTACATTTCCTGTGAAGAAAAGTAGAACTGAGTGCTGGAAAGTCATATCACTTGCGTTTCCGATTGTCACGGCAATATCAAATTCAGAGATGTTACACTTCCACTTCATACTAAGTTCACTTGCAGTTCAGGAACAGGAAACAAATTTAAAAAACGAATTGTTGAAACAAATGAAACCAAATACAGAAAAATAAAACTGTGGTTGATACAAGAGTTTAAAGAAACACATTAGAAATGGCCAAAAAGCACAATCATAAACAGCACTTGCACACAAAACAACAGTCTAAATGATGTAGTGATAATTGAGAAAGTGAGGAATGAGGAGAAACAAAAGTTAACTACATGCACCAATATATAGGTGATGCAATACTATTGATGGAGAGTAATAACATGATATGTACATGTTCAAAATGGCATGAAATTGATGGAATGTATAGACAGGTGATCTGAGCATGAATATTTCTTTAGCAATGGTTAGAGAGCAGAAAGAAAACTGAGATAACTCTATGCAGAGAAGGTAATACCACATCAGAGCACAGTCTTTACATATCAAATTCTCCTTTTTCACTTATAAGTAATATACAAACAAGGAAATATTTGGCCCTTCAAGATTTTTACAGAATACTCATCCCCAAGAAATGAAAAGTCAAAATTTTATATTCCCTTCTTAAACTCTTTATATGTTCCCAGTTTGTAATACGACTGATGGCAACTCATTCTATAACTAATTATCCAGTTTAGGAAATACAGACTTTTCTTTTTCAGATCTTACTTTTCCTGCATAATACAAATGTGCTGGTATCCACGTCCTAGTTTATCGATTCAATGATTATGACAATAAAATTGATAATAATAATGTACAACAGCAAAAGATTCTTTTGTACTTATATAAACATAAATATTATTTGTGATTGTTGTTGGAGACATTTTTCTAATAGGAATTATAAATATCTAATTCAAATGCTAATAATTTAAGTTCAAAAACTGTATAGTTAAGAGAACATTTTCTTCATTCTGCTTGGAAAGTGATATTACTGTGGACAGTGAGACGTGCTTGCTTGTTCTACCCATTTCTAACCATTCTAGCTTTATTTAACCTGAGTAATATTAGGAAGAAAATATATTCACACAGCAGCTGATTTTTAAAAGTTCCAAGTTCTAACTGGTTGGCTCTTACATGTGTTTTTATTACTAACAATATCAGTTACACTAGTTATTGAATGTTACAGTTGTTTGTTTAACAATAACAGTCATTATGTTGCATGTCACTGCTTTTCATTTTGATTTATTAGTTAATATTATTATACTTTTATTATAAAGGCTGTTCTGCACTGATAGTTTAGAATCTGTATTTACGACTAAACTAAATCTCCTAACTTCTTCAAACCTCGTGACGTGTTGTTGAAATTATGGCCAAAAATATTAGAAGCAAGTGTTTCAAACTGATGAAGCAATCAGTTATGTTCTTCAGAAGTTAAAGTGTAAGAAAATTATATTTAATCAGTTATACTGTTGTCCAGTTTGATTTTTAGTTTGAGCTTACTCTGATGAAAAGTTATAATTATTTATCATAGAATGAAATTGGTATTGGTATGGAAAGTACTCACCCTATATCCTTCACTGGCATATATCCACACAGGAAAGTCAATTTATCATAGAATCTCCACTTCTTTTTATGTTTGACAGAAGTTCCATTTACCTGTTGTTCAAGCTTTCTTTTCTCTTTTACAAATACATCCTTTAGATTTTTCCATCTGCATTTACACAGTTCAGCTGCAAAAAACATGATTTTTAATTAAAAATAATTCTATTTTCTTTTGATAAATGGCACAGGAATTGAGACTTTTAACTAAGTTACCAACTAAAGCTGAAGCTCAACTGAGGTTATGCAAAAATCAGATGTAAATGTACAATTACATACTATATGGACCAAATATGAGGTAGAACTAATTTTACCACTAGGCTGAGGTAAACTGAGAAACACTTGTAAATTCAAAATGATCTCTAACAAAAATTATCACAATTGAAAGAGTTATATCTAATAAAATATAGGTCCTTGGAAATTGTAATATTTATTAAAAATTGGGGCATGGTGTAATGTATTTTATTCAACTTTTAGGTTGATATTTTAACACTATTACTTTTTATGATAAGATGTTCATGGGAATATGAGAAAAACAAGAATTAGCAACATACTAAATAAGAATTTTCTTATCATGGTTCTATGCATAACATTGAAGACAACAAGGAACTATTTGGTCCTTTAAGGTTGCCTCTATATAACCTCATTCATGTCAAAAAGTAAACATTCACCTTTTATTTTTCAGGATACCATCTATTCTCCTCTTAAATACTGTACAATTCTGACTTCCAATAAACTAATTCTGACACCAAATCATCTTGTTAGGAAAATAAATGTTTTAAAAGGAAACTAGTTTGTTTTTTTTCAAATCTGAAATTTATGTCCTTTCATCTTATTGATTCCAGAATACAGTGCAAAAAAATTAAGGCCCCTTTATCTTTCCGCTCCTAAATGATCATGTAAACTTCAGTAAGATCAACTCTTAACCTTCTCAAAATGAAGCAAGTTTAGAAACCTTAATCCTTGCTAGCCTTCTTCTGACCCTTCTTCAGTAAGTCAATATCCCTACTTTGTAAGAAAACCAAAACTCATATAGTATTCCAATTATGTGAGGCATAACTAGTGATTTGTTTTGTGAAATAATTTTTCTTACTACAAAAGTAAAACTAATTAGCCTATAATTTAGAGGGTAATTCTTATCTTCTTCCTTTACAAATATAAATAACTCCTCCCCCTTAAAAAAAGAACAGTAGCAGTAATAATTCTCAAATAATCAGACACTTCTCTATCTAAAACTTCAAGAAAAAAGCTCAAGTGAGTAACTGAATTTTCCCCACTACAAATAAGACAAACTGGCTTATAATTTCCATGATAATTCTCACTGCTCCCCATCCCCCAAAAATATTAAAGAGCATTTGTAGTTTCCAATCATCAGGCACCCGTCCATCATCTGTTGACCTACTGGTGAAGCTCATGTACCTGATTTTTGATGTGTTTTAAAATGTTTGGAAAAACATCTTCTGATTCTGGTGTTTTATATACTAGCTTTAATCTCTTGGTCTTCTTTCCAAGGGATTAATGTCAACATAATTCAGGTTAATTTCACTATATCCCAAAAATATGTTTAAGATCATGAAAATTGTTAATATCCTGTCTTGCAAAAACATATCAGAGAAAAAGAAAAAAAAAATTAAAAGCTTAGCCATTGTATAACTTTGAAAATAAACCTTGCAATCTGCAACATTTAGCAGCCCAATTCCCATATTGTTAACTTAAAGCGCACACGACAACAGAATTTAATGTTCCTAATCCTCAAAGCTAGAATTAAAAAAAGACTTATACTGCAATATTCTCCTACCAAACTGAAAATTTATGTCTATTCCAGATCTACAAACAGAATGCTTAGGTACCAACAGTTAAGCCATGTACCTTCTGCCCATAAATGTTCAGAATTGCCATTCAAAACCTTTGATACCAGTATTTAAAATGTTCATCACTAGCCTGAGAAGAAAATTTTTGATTCAAAAGGCTCAATGGATTGAGTTTTATGTATTTATGATCAATCAAAAATGTGCAAACTTTACAAGGCAATACTCATGTCTGACTAAAGAGTAGGATTTGACAGCCACCTTTATAAAACACCCACTTCTGCAAAGTGTGGAATGCAACATTTGTTTTTAGTAGTAACAGAATGCAAATTATGAGCCCACAGTCTAGTACACTAACCATGTGGGCATTCTAAACCCAAATTACGTCTAAAGTTGAAGACAAATTGAGGTTATGCAAAAATCATATGAAACTGTATAATTACATAAAATATGGTACAAATATGACACTAGATGTGATTTTTTTACAAGGCTGAAATAAAATAAGAAACATATGTAAATGCAAAGTGATCTTTAAAGAAAATTCCCACAACAGATATAGTTGTAACTAGTAAAATATTCATCCTTGAAAATTACTGGAAATTGTAACATTTATTAAAATACTGGTCCTGGTGTAATGTTTTAAAAATTGTCATGGATGTTGACATGATTTCTATCATTCTCAATCAGTGTACAAAGTTTATCTCTAAGTTTAAGCTAAGTAAAATTACTGCATATACCATCTGTTCTTGAATGTTCAACAATCCTTGCAGTACCCTGCACAATGACATTCATTTTATTCAAAATCAACATTCTCAGTGTGTTGACAAAGAAAGAAAAAGATGAAAAACAAAAGAACCAACTCCAATATACAACATAGGTCTTACATGTCTTACAACACTCTGTACATTATTAAAACATCCTGAAATTGAATAGAATTATTGTAGAGAATTATATCCATGCTCTAAAGGTTATAATTACTTGTTTGTACATGTCAAAAACATTCACAGAGTGCATTTATAATTACCTAAAATGTACTTCTCACTGAATATATGAGACAATTTTTTTAGTCATATATATTTGTTTTTACTTATTAAAGTTATAAAAATTTATTGCATATCCCTATTATTTGAAAATACATAATTTTCAACCATGAGAATAATACACTTTAGAACTGACATTTATTATATCGTTTTATTTGTTATACTTCATAGTATTTATGTCCATGGAGATATCTGTACCCTGAATAAAAGCTCACGATTTGCAATGTGCTTATAATTATTTCTAGTTCTACTTTTTGTGAAATTCTTATCCTGGAACAAATTGTTTGTTTGTTTTTTATTTAATTTTAAGATAATGACTCAATATACAGTTTTCTCTATAATTATGTTTTATATATAATATTATCACTATATGATAATGTTATTTACAATTGGTCAACGTAACTAATTCACTAACTACTATACAACAATATCAAGATACCATGTTTGCTACTAATACTATGCCTTTTCATACTCAGCTTCACAGAAAATATGATATAAAGTCTACATCTACTAAGTATCACATTAAATTCCGTTTCGGTCTTATATATGTGTATGCAAGAAGCAGCCTCATTAATTGGTGAGAATTTCTTGGTCAGAAAAATCCGTAGGTTCAAGAAGCCTTAACATAACGATAAAAACTCTTTAACCCGAGTTGAAAGGTTTTTAATCGTTTTATATTTGGTTATAATAATACTATGAAAACATAAAAACAACGTTGTTTTTATTCGAAGAAAAACTTCGTTTTCTAATTTTAATATAATTAATAAATCATGTTGCCTTATAAAATGGCTTACACTCAGAAAAACAATCCAAGATAATTTTAACGAGCGACAAACGGCACAACCGTTTTTCGCAAGAAGCCGAAGAGATTTTTGTTCGAACTTACCTGGTACACCTAAGGTTGATGCTATAATATTCCAAACTGCTGATTTTTTAGTACGATCTCTGAAATCAGATCTTGTTATATCATATAATATAGGATGTTTCCGAACAAGTTCAATCAACCGAAATGAGTTCACAGCCATAATGCAATAAAAAGTCAAAATTCCCCTAACTAAATTTCTCGCGCGAGTATAATATCGCGGACAATCGTGCGACTGAAATAGGTGAGTTGTTATTTGAGTAACTCTCGCTCATTCAATCATTATGATCTATTTCGCTATTTCGCCTATCACAATATAGATCGAAATCGCCCCTTTTTAAAATACTTTTATTACCATAACTTAAAGAAAAAGTAATATTTATACTTACGATACGAGTACAAATATCGCTTTTTCTCAAAATTATAAAAATTGTTATTAGGAGCTTCTCAACACATAATAATAATTTTCATTAGGTAAGCAATCCTGTTGCTTAACTATAAACTCGGAAGAAGAAATTTTAGGTGTTTATTAATTCAACGTGCCTCCAGTGGCATAGCGGTATGCTTGCGAACTTGTAGTGCTGGAAAATGGGTTTTGATAGTCGTAGTGGGCAGAGCACTGATAGCCCAATGTGTAGCTTTATGCTTAACTACAAACAAAATCATTTCAACGAATAGCTATAACTTATAAGTGTAGGAGGTAACACACTGTCCTAAGGTATAGGAAGTGCTTTTTCTACTCTTTAAAATAACTATCTAACTAAAGAAGAAGGTACAATGGATGAAATTTTAAGAATAATTTATCATCAAACTACAAATTAGAAGACATAAAAATTAGGTAGCTAAGTTCTTCATTCATTTCGACTTTCTCTATACCTAGAAACATATTTCCGGATCAAATAGGGCTGCAAAATTGTCATATTCTACAGGCATACTCTTTGTATCAAATAGTGCACATTTCTAAAAGCAAATTGGTATGCTATTGATAGTGATGTTTACAATTTAATATTTTCATGACATTTAATGCTATGACTCCGCCTTAATTAAAAAGAGTTGAAGAGAAAGAAAAAAAAATCTTTCACAAACTTTAAATGTCCACGCATGGAACAGTGGTAAGTCTACAGACTTACAACGTTAAAATCTAGTGGTCGATTTTCTGCAGCAGTTCCTCAGCTACGGTGTTGGTTTGGGTGGTTCTTAAATTAGTTATTTGGGCGTCCGAGTTATTAGAGGCGAGGGTCTGGGAGTAACCAGAGGCTCCCGAAAGCTATAGGGTTTGAGAAGGCCTGAGGCGCATTTTTAGCTCCTTAGGACTCCATTTCAACGTGAATTAAAATATCCACTGATACCATACTGTTTCACATCAGAGTCTGGCAATGCTGAGCACATCAAGTTTGAAAATTTTATTTTTAAGGAAAAAGGAATAAACACAAATGAAAATCATTAGCCAATGAAAACATTAATACTTGAGAATGATCGGGCCAGTAATCAAAACATCGTACCTGTTTTAAAAACGAATCTTACAGTAAAAGATGAAAATAATAATAAAATCGTTAAGCTCCATAATAGAAGCACTTCTATTTCTATTTTGTAAATCCTCGCCAAAAAAACCCATACACTCATATGTAGACTTGTATTACATTCTGAAATGATCTTCTATAATACAGAACACTTATATATTTATACTTATAACATCAACACACTTTCAAGTTCAGGGGCCACAGCTGTATTTACATCCACTTCCTTTTCATAGTAGACCTGAATGCTTGCAAGAGCGGATAAACGTTCCTTCTGCATTCTGGTCCGGTTGAAAACGTACAGTCTTCTCCGAGTGCTGGTCGATCTCTCATACTCGTACAATATGACAGGAACGGTGCATAATATCTTCATCAGTTCACATATATTGGGGAAAGCTGTATTCTTGCAGTGTTTGATGGCCATGGTACATGAAGAGGGTTTCTCTATGCTGCTGTCTTTGCAAGGAGACATCCATATCTCTTGCCAGCTGATCAGCTTTTAGTCAATGAGGTCTGTGGTGAAGGCAGATCATTCCAATATGTAGTGACCACTGATGAAATGCCACTGGTGCATGAACTAATCATACAAAAAATAAACAATAAAACAGATCCAAGGAGTTTGCGCAACAATCATAAGTAAAGTTAACAAGTGTTAAGTATAAGAAATAACATCATTCAATAACAATCTTTATACTTTTAATTTATTTGAAGTTAAGCACAAAGCTACACAATGGGCTATCTGTGCAGTGTCCATCATGGGTATTCAAACCAAGTTTCTAGCGTTGTAAGTCCGCAGACATATTGCTGTGCCTCTGAAGGAAGGATGGATGAGGTAAGAAAGTTCGCTATGCATCGTTGCCGTCCACATGAAACCCTCAACTGACGAGGTTCAACATTGAAACTTTCTGCCATATGAACTGTGTACACGTGGTCAAACACTTCAAATTTTTCACGTATTCCACTATATGTAACTTTTATTTTATCGACCTGAGTAACGTAGATCTTTTATCACGACAAAAGGATCATTTAGTGAGTTAAGTAACATATTAATATTATTATCAACACTTTTACTTGGACTATTTATTTTTTCCTTCAAAATGTTAATTACTAATCTGAATAATGCCATAAAATATATATACACATACAAACACACCTTCATATATATATATATAAAAATGCATTAACGCTGTGCAAGCCAAAATACATGAATTTATTTATCACATGTACACATACATCCTTTTTATATACACTGCTGGCCAAAATCTTAAGGTCAATGAAAATAAAGAAAAAATATGCATTTTGCATTGTTAGACTCAACCACTTATTTGAGTAGAGCTTCGAAAGATGAAAATAAGAAAAGGGAAAATAAAAAAAAAGTGTTTTTTAGCATTTAATAAGGAAAATGTAAACACTATGAAATTAGCTTTAATACTAGCTGGTCAAAAGTTTAAGACCATACCAAACAGAAGTCCTAAACAAGGTAGGAAATGCCCAACAAGAGGTCTCAGTAGTAAGTTGCACGGCCGTCATTGCAAATAACTACAAACATTCGCTCTGGCATGGTCGATATAAATATTTGCATAAGACTGGCTGGAATGTTATTCCAAGTAGGGAAGATGGCTTCACGAAGATTATGCACTGTTTGGAATCGACGTCCATTTCTATAGACTTCCCTTGCCATCCACCTCCAAACATTTTCAATGGGGTTCAGTTCGGGCGAACACGTTGTATAATCCAAAAAAATCACGTTTTTCGCCAAGAAAAAGTCCTTTGTTCTGCGGGCATTGTGTACTGCAGCGTTGTCCTGCTGAAAGATCCAGTCATTTCCACACAAGCGAGGGCCTTCAGTCAATAAGGATGCTCTCTTCAACATGCCAATGTAGCCAGCTGCTGTTTGACGCTCCTGTATAACCTGAAGTTCCATTGTTCCATGAAAGGAGAAAGCACCCCAGATCATGATGGAACCTCCTCTAGTGTGTCATGTAGAAAATGTCTCCAGTGGGATATCCTCATCGTGCCAATAACGCTGGAAACCATCTGGACCATTCGGGGTAAAGTTTTTCTCATCAGAGAACAAAACCTTCTTACACTTTTCTACGACTCATGTTTGGTGCTTCTTAGCAAAGTTTAACCGAGTTGTTTCGTGTAGTAGAAGGAGGCATGGCTGGAGACGCTTACCGTTTTTTTAAAGCCTTTCATAGGTTTTCCAGGAGACAGGTAGAGAGAAAAGATAGTGATGGTACAACCCAAGAAAACACGGATGGCTATGGCCCCCAAGGATTTGTTGATGGCAAAAATAGAGTGGGCTTGCACTTGTTGACCAGCAGTGTTATACCTCCATGCACTCGTCCATCACACAACCTGTCATTGCAGAATAAAGAAAACTGCCGTAAGGCCATGCCGGGCCTTATTCATTGGTGAAAGAGTAGTCCAAGAGTTGGTGGTGGGTGGTGATGATTAACTGCCTTCTCTCTAGTCTTACACTGCTAAATTATGGACGGCTAGCGCAGCTAGTCCTTGAGTAGCTTTGCGCGAAATTCAAAACAAACAAAAAAAACCAAAGCATTCTGAATTATGATGGTCACCACTACAACCACACATCGTGAGAAAGCTTTACACGTCGCAGAACGTGTCTATTAAACCGACTAATCACAAAGAAACAAAATTTATATGGGAAATCGAAGAAAGTATGCATGCACAACTGCTCGTAGCAACAAAGCGGACGTTGTAATACAACTGTTGGAGCAAACTTCTTGTCTGATTGGGTTATGAAACAAGCATCATGTAAGTTCTTTGCGCCTGAATGGCGTAAGAAACTAAAGATTAAATTAACAAAGTGGAATTTTACTTTTTTGAAAAAACTGCTAAACAATTGAGTTGGAATAAGCTGCTTTTTTTATCGTACCTATTACTGAACATCTACAGGCATTATAGCCTTGTTTTATTTGTACGTATTTTACTTCCCAATTTCAGACAATCACAATACAATAAAATATAAAAATACTAAATTTTCAAAAAACAGGCTTAAGTATTTTAGTAATTTAAAATATAGAAGTATAAGTAACCCTAAAACAGATACGCCCTTTTGGGTTAGAAAAGTTGTTTCATTATATAGCTACATAGTAAGCTATCTGCGCTGTATCTTGAATTTCGTGTAAAGCTACACGAAGGCTATCTGCGCTAGCCGTCCCTAATTTAGCAGTGTACGACTAGAGGGAAGGCAGCTAGGCATCACCACCCACCACCAACTCTTGGGCTACTCTTTTATCAACGAATAGTAAGATTGACCGTCACATTATAACGCCCCCACGACTGAAAGGGCGAGCATGTTTGGTGCGACGGGGATTCGAACCCGCGACCATCACATTACGAGTCGAACGCCTCAACACACTTGACCATGCATGGCTGCACTGTATCTATTACGTGGAATGGAGCTTCGTATGTTGGTGTTTAAGTAAAAAAAAATGACCGTTTATCCATCGAGAACATTTGTTAGAATAAGATATATTTGAAGAATAACTTTATTAATTTAACATTCTTGGTTAAGTACTAAAATGTACGTTAGCGTACATAAGCCTTTAAATATTCTTTATTCCTATTTCTCTGTTTTCTTATATTTTGCCCTTAATTATTCGGACCAGCTATCTCTAATTTTAAAGCGACAAAGGATGGTCAGCTAGTGTGTATTACCAGCCTCAACTCTTTGGTTACTCTTAACATCTTAATATATCAAATTCTCTAAGTGATATGAAAATGATATCTATGAACGCAATTTTCAAAAATTTTATTAGCTAGCAGGTCTGCTAGCCTAGTAACGAATGGCGTACAGACTAGCATTAGGTAATACTAGTAATAGACAATATTTAACTGTTGCAGTAGGAGCATAGGATAAAGCAAACATCACAGTAAAGTTTTAGTGCCACTAATTACCTGATTAAATGACAACGAAAGTACGAGGTGTAACGGAATTACCGTCTTACATTGTTTGTTTGTTTGTTTGTTTTGGAATTTCGCACAAAGCTACTCGAGGGCTATCTGTGCTAGCCGTCCCTAATTTAGCAGTGTAAGACTAGAGGGAAGGCAGCTAGTCATCACCACCCACCGCCAACTCTTGGGCTACTCTTTCACCAACGAATAGTGGGATTGACCGTAACATTATACACCCCCCACGGTTGAAAGGGCGAGCATGTTTAGCGCGACGCGGGCGCGAACCCGCGACCCACGGATTACGAGTCGCACGCCTTACGCGCTTGGCCTATGCCAGGCCCCGTCTTACATTTATTTTAATAACTACGTGTATTTCAAATTGATGCATATGATGTATGTTGTTGGATAAGTATTGCACAAGTTCCGCCTGTTCTGTATATTTATAGAAGATTCTTGTGAGTAAGAATCAACAATAATTGTTTTACGAAAACGCTAGTGAGTTGTAGAACAGTGTTGAAAGTTCGAGAATCTCGCGTGATTGTCATATAAAACCGACGCGCAGAGAGACAGTTATTATTATTAGTCAGCTGCAGTCAGTGTTCTACAGGTCTCTGAAGCTATAATTGTGATTAACGCTTATTAAGTGGGAAACTACTGAATTTGACCAGAAACGTTTGTAGATTTCGAACATAACAAACAGTTCAACTTCAGCGAATTACTTAGGACGTAATATGTGAGGTTGTAACACAAGCTAAACTAGCTAGCTTAAACGAGGAGGGACAGTATCAACTTAGAATTAATTTCTTTGTCGCAGACCTATATTGTTAATAAAATATTCAGTTCTAGAACGGATATAAGACTCAGTATTGTCTGTAAGTTTGTAAAACTATTGTATATAAATCATTATTTGTGATGATTATTATTATGAACTGCATTGTTGTTAGTATAGGAAAATATTTTTGTGTTAAGAAAAATAAATATGTATATCAGTTTTGTTGGCAAATATCATAAATTTGATATAAATCAAAATTCAAATAACTGCTAATTTAAATTTAAAACTTCCGGCTTTTTTAAATCATAATACGTAACATAAGTAATATAATAAATTGGATGCTCATCCGAAGTAAGTATAATACATAACAGAGGTGTAATATCAATATTACATAAATATCAGACCATTGCTCAAGGACATAAGTTCAACATTGGTTGTCAAGTTTAATATAACTTATATTGGCAAGGTAGTTAAGGCACTCGACTCGTAATCTGAGGGGCGCGGGATCGAATCTCTGCCGCACCAAACATGCTCGCCCTTTCAGCTGTGGGGGCATTATAATGTACAATCAGTCCCACTGTTCGTTGGTAAAAGAATAGCCCAAGAGTTGGCGGTGGGTGGTGATGACTAGCTGCCTTCCCTCTAGTCTTGCACTGCTAAATTAAGGACGGCTAGCGCAGATAGCCCTTTAGTAGCTTTGCGCGAAATTTAAAAAAAAAATTATGCCTATATTAGTTTTCTTGGATTTAATTGTTTCTTCGTAAATTAGGGACGGCTAACACAGAAAGCCCTCGTGTAGCTTTGCGCGAAATTCAAACCAAACCAAACTGAACGAAAAAAGGGAGGGAGGTATTCTAACGCAACAGACATTAATCAGAATAACTTTAAGGCTGCTGATTATAATATTTATTGCACGCAGAATGTTATTATTAATCATTATAATTTATGAATAATTATTATTATTTATTGTCAAAATATCATGTGCATAGCACCCTTCATAGACACATTAATATTCAAAAGTGAAACTTGATTCCTTCCCCTCTTAAGTCTTGGCCTACATTAAAATAGTTAAGTTTGTTTTTTAAAAGATTAAACCATATGATATAGGGCGGCTCTTTGATCGCGTATGTCTTGACTTTAGATGAGAAGATGGCACCTTAGCTTTTATTTCTAGCCATTTAGTATTTACAGTTAGTTTAATTTTAATAGTAAATAATATTTGACAAAGATACAAATGTAACATTTACTCCAAAAGCTACTGTTCGTTATGAATTATGTTGAACACCAGGCAAGCCTAGTAGTAGCATTTGCTCTGACTTTGAGCCTGAGATTTCAACCATTTATCCTGCCGCGAAGTACTTACATCATTAATGTTACTCTCTTGCTGTAAAAGCTGAGCACAGTGTTGATGTCATGTTGCTGAACACGTTTATGAATAGGCCTACTGGCACTGTCTTTAGGCCTGAACGTACAAAAAGTGCTCACATCAGCTGCAGTCGTTCTTTTTTTTTTTCCCTGGAATTTTGATAATTATGAGTGATATATTTGTCAGAGGAATAGTCACATTTTTAAAAATCCGTTTACTGATGTGTAGGCCTACACTAGATAACATATTCATCATTTCTATCAAGAGATAGATACACCATCTTCGTCTACACGTACAATCACACGCAAGAGAAACATCGTGTCATAATTTCCAGACACAGCCAAAACTATCATTATTCACAGAAAAATGAAACTGCCATGAATTTCTCATACAAGTATTTGTATTATTGATTCTATTATACTGATGGTCATATGCACAACATAGCTGGAAATAAACCTGACCAGTGATCTCTAATTTAGGCCTGCTTCATTGTTTCTTTTTCCCCACCTGCGACTTTTTTAGTAGTTCTTGCAAATATATCTTATTCTAACAAATGTTATCGATGGATAAACGGTATTTTTTTTTACTTAAACACTAACATACGAAGTTCCATTCCACGTAATAGATACAGCGCAGCCAGGCATGGTCAAGTGGGTTAAGGCATTCGACTTGTAATCTGAGAGTCGTGGGTTAGAATCCCCGTCACACCAAACATGCTCGTCCTTTCAGTTGTCGGGGCGTTATAATGTGACGGTCAATCCACTATTCCTTGGTAAAAGAGTAGCCCAAGAATTGGTGGTGAATGGTGATGACTAGCTTCCTTCCCTTTGGTCCTACACTGCTAAATTAGGGACGGATAGCGCAGATAGCCCTCGTGTAGCTTTGCGTAAAATTAAAAAAAACCAAAAATTTACAAAAACATATTTTTATTAATGTATTTTAATAAAATAGAATAAAAAGTTGTCCATGAAGACATTGAATATCTGTTTCGAATAGTCCATGTGAAGTAATTTTCATGTGAAAATACTTTTCTTCATTAAAAAAAAAGTCCTTAGTGTAATCCCTAATACCTTCTAAATGCATTTGAAACGTTTTCTCTTTCTTCTTCAGTAAAACTTTATAGTTTATCTGTTATTTTCTCTATCATATCTAAAAGTGGAATCGGTCAGTTTGACCGACCTCGAGCTACCAAAAAATTCGAAATAAATCTAAATTACCGTTTTCTGTCTTTTTTGGAATGACTTCAAGTTGTAACACAAAACTCGCTGATTTCTCCAAGTAATAACAGTAGCTTAAAATTCGTAACAGTATGCATCTCTTCATGAACAAAGTTTATTGTTTTACTGCCATTTGAGTTTGAACAGTGTCTAACTACTGTCCGCGCACGTGAAACTTAAGTTATGCGATCGAATTACATTACCTACGAGCTGCTACAACTAGTACAAGCAACTCAAGCGCGTGCCTCTTGAAACAATTTTATGATAGTGTTATTTATTGTACCTAATCTAATCTTAAGTAACATAAGAGGATCCCTATTTTTACATTTTACTTACTTTTATAATTATACATAAAGAATAAACATGAAAACAAGAAATAAAATATTTAACTAATATTCTTTTTTATTGCTATCGAGGCCCAGCATGACCAGCTGGTTAAGGCATACGACTCGCAATCCGAGGATCGCAGTCTCGGATCCCCGTCACACAAAACTTATATTGGCAAGGTAGTTAAGGCACTCGACTCGTAATCTGAGGGGCGCGGGATCGAATCTCTGCCGCACCAAACATGCTCGACCTTTCAGCCGTGGGAGCGTTATAATGTTACAGTCAATCCCATTTTTCGTTGGAAAAAGAGTAGCCCAAGAGTTAACAGTGGGTGGTGATGACTAGCTTCCTACTCTCTAGTCTTACACTGCTAAATTAGGGACGGCTAGCACAGATAGCCTTCGTGTAGCTTTGTGTGAAATTAAAAATAAACATTGCTCTCGATTTTCAAGAGAGTTAACTCTAATGTTTATAGCACTTAATATTTTTATTTAACTAAATAATGCACCAAACAATGTAGAGTAACAATATGTAAAAATTAGACAAATTCCTTTACCTCTCAAAAATGTCCTGGCTTTTATAACCCTGCGAAAAGAGTCGTTACAAATTCAACCACGAAAGTCGTTAAATTTCTCGCGAGAACGATGTTGTTTCTCTGAGTGTTTGTTTGTTTGTTTGGAATTTCGCACAAAGCTACTCGAGGGCTATCTGTGCTAGCCGTCCCTAATTTAGCAGTGTAAGACTAGAGGGAAGGCAGCTAGTCATCACCACCCACCGCCAACTCTTGGGCTACTCTTTTACCAACGAAAAGTGGGATTGACCGTCACATTATACGCCCCCACGGCTGGGAGGGCGAGCATGTTTAGCGCGACGCGGGCGCGAACCCGCGACCCTCGGATTACGAGTCGCACGCCTTACGCGCTTGGCCATGCCGGGCCTTCTCTGAGTGAAATTGACGTTTAACCATTCAGAACATAATATTACGTACGTCATTTGATAGATGAAAACCTTGTGTTTCAATTGGTTATAGGTAGTATATAATAACACGTAAAAGAGATCTATTAACGAATTAGGAAAGAGAGATAGTGGCAGGTGACTGTAGAGGAGGGCTCTGATGTTTTTATTTTATAGCTCCGTAACCAAGCAAATATATATTATGTTTGGTTTATCTGAGCAGTTACGATTTTATAGAGAGTAACTTACATTTAATTTCATACTTTTTCGAGCTGTGGTAGATAAAACAGTGACGATGACATGCTAAAAGAAAATGTGTGACTGCTTCACACTAGGGGAAGTTCAGGATTTTTTAAAAAATATTGCCTTGTAGAATTAAAATTTAAAACTTATATACTCTTAAAATATAGATTATTAGATGATATTTAATGCTATTCTAATTGGAATAACATAAACAAAAAGTAGTTGAATACAATTTTGAATGTAAAACACTAACACTTTGTGTCACCCGCAGTAAAGGATACCCGTGACGATAGGGTTAACTTTAAACAAAAGCAGTAGTTAGTTGCTTTTATATATTCTTGATTGTTCCTTAGGTTGATACTCCCTGTGGCTTGTACTTCTAAATGCTGTTTCATACTATAATGACTCTGATGATGTTCAAGGCTAGACTGGCAAAATGTAACAGGCCTTACCACGCATGGAGCCTTGCAATTACCTAGGGTGTCTAGTGTTACCCATATAATTAATCGTTCTCATTATAGCATAGGTGGGGTCGTAATCTCTAGATATAATCTAAACAGCCAGTGAAGGACACTGCTACCGACATTCAGTATTGTACCAACTTTTTCTTATATTGAAAATATAAAGAAATAAAGGTAACTTTGGAACAAAATCAACTTAATGACTTTCCTGATCATATATCAGGTGAAGTACAACACATATACAGAACTAAAATAAATAGAAAATCAAGACTACAATATTAGAATAAAATAAATACATACCCATATCACACAAGTTTAAACATACCTGGAGCATGTTACGTCCTTATTTTTGCTTAAGGTATGAACAAGTGGGTGGAAAATGCACTTTAAAGAAGTTGATATTGTAATATATAAGCATACCATATTTTTCTGCCTCAAAGATTCTTAAGTTTGGTATTAGTGCAGGTCTGTGTGCAGTTACCACATAACATTTTGGTCAAAAGGTTATTAGTTGCTTCACCATAGTTTTCCATCACCTGTTTTATAAAATATCACCTTGCGATATAATCAAGATAACTTTAGAGCCCTTGGATATCATGAAGTGGTTCCGAATTCTTGAATAATCGAGTTTAAATAAGAAATGTACAATGCAAGTAAAATTATCTTTACTTATTCACAAACAAAGTATATTTGTAATTGTTTTATAAACGTGGTATCGTTGGTTTTAAAGGGTCAAGCAGAATCATTTAATACATTATCTAAATTCAATGTTCGTTATTTCACGAGTGATATCGGGTTAAACAAGAGAGACTAGCACTGCCATATGAATTATCCTTCTTATTCAATCATGGGAAACCAAAATCTCGAAATATTACTTGAACTACTATTGAAAATAATTGCTATCTAAGTTACTCCCAATGTGAAGCACTGTATTAATTCGTCCAATAGGTAGAACAGATACAGCCTTAATAGAAAGACAAGGAAAATCGATAAGCACAAAGACGTTAACTTAACGATTTTTTTAGCATGTGTTACGTCAAACTCAGAATAAAACTATATTTGTTCAATGCAAAGGGACAACCTGGGAGCCCGAACCTGTTTGAAAATCTTTTAATATTAATTTGTCTACATGTTTTTATGTCAGGAGTTTCATTTTATAATGTTAACGCTTCTCGCTCTGCTTCAATTATACTAATTTATTCTTAGGTTTCTTATATTTGTCTTACCACCCACTAACATCTTCTTTCTCGTGCTAACCAACGTTTCCTTACAGTACGTTTTTGGACTTGTTTCAGTTGTATTCAGAATTTCAGTTAATAATTTATTTCATAGGTGGTGTTACAGGCGTTCGGTTGAATTCACAGGCTGAGTGAGCTTAACAGGCTTGATACAGTAAAGGTTATTGTTTAGGATTAAGCACAAAGTTACACAATGGCCTATCAAAGCTCTGTCCACCACGAGTATCGAAACCAGGTTCTTAGTGTTGTAAGTCCGCAGACATACCGCTGAGTCAGGCAGTGTAAAGGTGTAATCATTTAATTCAAATGTTAATCAACAGCTGAAATAGTTTTTTAAAGATATAAAAATTTAAAGATCTTGCTGTAAATATGTTTATATGGAACAAAAAACCGCAACTCTACTTGAATTTGAACACAAATCTGTTACTAAAAGTAAAAGATTATACTTACTGACCCAGTTTAACTATCACTTTTCAATACTAAATCTTAATAATACTGTTTAAACTCTTGCAGCATTTGTCGTCATTTTCCAAATATTGAAAAAATTTGTTCAAAATTGATTAGTTATTAATAAAAGTATGTAACAAATCCCAACTACGCTGCGACTTTAAACGTGAAACGTTCACTTGAAGTGGGGGTGCTCTAAACACTAAGCCAATTTAACGTAACCAACAGCCACCGGTTTTTAAATACATAGATTAAGATAAAAGGAATACATCTGTAGTGTGTTTATATACCACAACCTTTTACCTTTCCATAAAATATAACTTCAAGATCTTATGTGATACCTAAAGTTAGACAGCTGTCGTTTGCATTAATATTCAAGTTATATATTGTAGTTATTACCTATCTTGTGTTACAGTGAGATTGACCAGTCATATGTTTAGCACGAATTACTTTAGGTAAAACTTATGTTAGTAGTTTCAGAAAGTAATAAGGTATTTATTTATATTGGAACAATATCTCAATCAGTAAACTTGATGAAATCCAAAAGAGAGAAACAATCTCAGAGAAAACACTAATAAAAACGATTGCCTGTTTTGGCTTGTAAAGTACTCTTTTTACTAAATTTTAAAATTTACAGTGTCATCTGAAGGATGGAAACCATATTCAAAAAAGACGAAAGAGAGCATTCAGAATAACGTTTTTTCTTATTTTACCATCTGTTTCGACTTATGTCTTTCAAGGTTCTTTAAGTATCTCATGTTACAAAATTAATTTAAAATGATTTATTGTCTCTAGAAATTTATGCATTTGGAAAATAACGTCAGAAAAACTAAATTTACTCACCGGATAGTTTTAAAAAAAGGACACTTTTTTATTTGAACCTAATTTGGCTATTACGGTTACATGATGACCAGTATAAAAACTGGTTAATACGAAAATATGCTGTTAAAAATCCATGTTTAATATTTTAATTTGTTTGATTCAATTATTAGCTAGAGAGCGCCTGACCTTAGGTCAAGGAAGTCTTACAAATATTTGCAATACGATTTTCTTTAACTAAATTTAAACCTTCGTTAGATTAGTTAGAGAGTTAGCTGAAAGACAATCGTGGAAATGGTGGATAGGAGTTTCTTATAATAAAGGGTAAAACACTGAATAAATCAGTTAGAACAGCAAGTAATTTGATTTGTCTTACATTGTTTTACACTGAAATGTCTATTGATGGTACCAAAACTTGCACTTGGATTTACTTTATTGTACAACACATTTCTACCAATCTCTATTATGAAGTACTGTGACTTGGCATGATGACCTCTCGATATCTATTACAGTTTAAGTTTGCATCTCTGCTGTGAAGGTGGTTCTCAGAAAAAAATCTTAATTTGTAACAATGGCTTAGTGTAGGCGTTTTGTGGTCAGTAATTATTAACCTGTTTCTTGATTCCAATGAACACCTGCTGGAGTGTATGTAGATAACTGAATCATTTATCTATAGGAAATGCATATTTGTTATAAGATGTAGCTGTTCAAATCCGCGTGCATTTAATTTCCTGTTGTGAAGATGTTTTGATATGGAAAATCATGCAGATTGTCAATGATCTGATTAACAAAAATTCACTGTAACTAAATAGCAAAATAGTTGTGATAATTCTCACTAAATAACTTTTCTGACACTCAGCTGACTCACTCAGTAGCATTTCATTAAACATTTCACTTACTAACTAACTGATGATTGGTAATTATAGTTCATGTAACTATATGTCTTGATATTCATCGACGCTGCTTGGTTCTTAACTTGATCGTGAAATTTCTAGGTATATTAGGGATGCTTTTATGAATTTATTTGATCAAGTGAGCACTATACATATATATATATAATAACTGGAGAAACCACCATCCCTTGACAATAAATATAGTTCCCATACCTGCGCTACTGCTATCTAGTTTGGAAGTATCGTTTATGTATGTACATAACGACAAGTAATGTGTACCAGACAAATTTTTGCATTTTACGTTTAGAGGATATGTACAAAATTTTATTACCTTATAATAAGTTTAACATCACAAATATTTGTAATGATAAAAAATAACATTCACAGAGTATATCAATATTATATCAATCTTAAGAAACAGACTGTACATCTGTACCGTTTGTATAATATAGATCAATCGAGCGTAATGTATTCAGATAACTTTTTTTGCAAAAGTTCTCAAACTTACTGCTCTGTCATCTGGGGGCATGAAGTTTTAATATGTATCTATAATACAAAATTTAATAAAGTCTTCACTTCATTTGAAATTTTAAAATTTGCATTTTATAATACATTGTTTCTAAATTATTGTTTGTAATGTAACAATAATTTAAAAGAGTATCAAGTAATTAACAGCTCATTTAGAGACTTATCAGTAAAATATAAACCACCAAAGTCAAAGGTCATTGATGGTAAAAACCATAATGACTTATCTATGTTTACAGCGGGGAATCGAACTCCAGATTTTGCGTTGTAAGCCCATAGACTTGCACTTGTCCCACTGGGAGACGAACAGTAAAAGTAACTAGAGAAAGAAATATTTAATGTCAATGGAGCTAACAAGTTGATATTGTTAGGAATCTTCTACCCACCAAACAGTAATGTTTGTACATATAATAAAAATATGCAAAAATTAAGTATGATGTAGGAAAGTCAATATCAAAAAGTACATAAATAAGGTAAGGACGAAAACACAAAATCGTAAAAAACACAACATAAGTAGCCAGATCTTTCTAAGAATAACTTTCATCTATAACTAACTTTTGAATTCCTATCAATTACCTGAATTTAAGATTGATTAAAGGCATATGAACCGAATAGTGCTATACATTCTTACAGTAAACATTAACCATAAACTTGTAATGTTGACTCAGTACTTGCTCACTATTTGCATAGAAATTTCTGTTTGATTTTATGTTTTTATCTCTACTTTGTTACTGTAATTTTTGGCATTACCATCCTTACACTCTGCTCCCCACTGGGATAGCGGTAAGTCTTCGGATTTACACGTTTAAAATCAGGGTTCTATTAGATTGTCTCATGTTGTTTTATTATAAGAAAACACACACTATACTTAATTATTTGTTCCCCACTATTTTGTAAACAGTTTCACTGGAGTAGGTTGATAAATGAACATTTATCTAATTTTTAAAATTTAATGGTAATAATTATTGTTAATAAGATATCCATTTTGTCAGTTTCTGTAATTTTGGATTTCATTGGACCAGTGAAGCTGGAATGGTTCCTTCAGAATGTTACATGCATCCTGAATAAGTGAACTGATGCTGAGGAAATATTTACAAAACCTACGTCTTCCAACTTCACCTCAATTCGCTGCATGTTGCATAGAATCAACTACACGATATCCTAGGGTTACGTCCATTAATAGCGAGGACATTATACAAATCCTAGGCCATAAAGTGTGATACCACACATAGACACAGGCTAGGCTCCACTGAAAACTTGAAGATATCACCATCACCATTGGTGTCATTTTATTCCAGTCTGAGGAGGGACTAGCGGGCTGTTAAAGAGTTACACCCTCTCGCCGGCCAAGGGAAGAAAACGAAATGAAAAGAGGGAAGATTAATATATGCAAGAGATAGATAAAATTGTGAGGGAAAGTATATAGAGCATGAATGAAAAAGAAAGCAAGGAAGAAGATGACGAAATGGGGAACATAGTAAGAACATAATAAATGAATGTTACAGCAGAAAAACAGGCAGTGGAAACATATGTAAAGAATGGTAGGAGTACTACTGTGTAAAAACATGGAGGAAATTTTGTCTCAAAAGGTTAAATGATTAAATTTACGAGATACAGGTCACCACTAAATAGAAGTTGGTAGATTTGACATAAAAACAGCTACATAATTATGATCATCTGGCAAAAATAACATAATATGTAAGCTCAAAAGATGATCTTAGCAGGTGCTTAAACCATCACTATAGAATTCACTGTGATGACAAAATTTGAATAAAAGTAGACCACTATTGTTTTGATAATTTAGAAACAGGTGTTTTTAAAGTCACACATCATCACATAGATTTATCAGTTTCGTGAATATTTATTCTTATTGATACCTTCAAAATTAATTAAAATTTTTCTTTATTTATTTTTGCTGAAATTGTCTTGGCAGATATCACGTTTGTGCAATGAGAAGTCAGAAAGATATCCACATAAGAACAGTTGATGCTGTTACCTGGTGACAAAAATGAAACTTATTTATGAAATAAAATATGCTTACAAATTAAACGTATTGCTAAGTAGCATTTTGTTATTTCCAGCCCCCCGCTAGTACAGCGGTATGTCTCCGGATTTACAACACTAAAAACAGGGGTTCGATTCCCCTCGGTGGGCTGAGCAGCTATCCCTTTGTGGCTTTGCTGTACGAAAACAAACACACACATTATTTCCCACAAAAAATGCGTGTGGTAGAAGAACAAAATAACATTATTATTATTACACAAGCCGTGAAAATACTCAATAATGGCAGTAAGGTGTTCAGATAAAGCTATAATTCAACTTTAAAAGATATATTCAAAGAGTATAGAATAATACACTAAATGCAGCATTATTTTCATCTCGGCTTCTTGTTACTTACGAGACATTGCCGCACTTGGTGACAAGTTACACGGAAAATAAACTGTGTGATATGGAATTTTATTTACAAACAATATGGAATTCTTAATAACCACGACACTTCAAACTCTTGTTGGCAGGATTAGAGTTAATTAATTTATAATACTTTTCTTTCCCTGTTATCAGCTACATTTTTGTGCACGAGCAATACAAAGCTTGAGGCATGCGTATACCCGATTGGATTATATTACTTATCAGAATCTTTACCAGCCTACCCACAAATCGAAATTAATTTTGGCAGGATCAGAGTAAAATAACTTAGGAGACCTTGGGTGTGGTCAGATACATCAGTGTAAAAGAATTAACTTCAAATCTGTACTTGAAAAAAACAAACCAAAAGGAAACAAAGTCAATTGAAATAATATACAATTTACAAAATGAGAAATTTCAAATACATTATGAAAAATATTCTGAATTAACTTCAACCTCTGAAAGAAAGCATCACAATAAAATGAGAAAAACAAATCGATACTTAAAGCTTATGTTAAACTGGAAGGTGAAAAATTTATTGTTTTCAGACAAGGGCTTTGAAACTAACATATGTTGGCTATATATTACATAGTATCAGCAGTGAAATATACATAACTCTTTGACACCTTAATTTAAGTTAGTAAAAAAATGTATCAAAATAATTATGCTTAACGTCATATCTAAAAATGGATTAACGTCATGGCTCGGCATGGCTAGGTAGTTAAAACGCTCCACTCGTAATCTGAGAGTCGCGGGTTCGAATCCCCGTCACATCAAACATGTTTGCCATTTCATCCGTGGGAGCGTTATAATGTGACGGTCCACCCCACTATTCATTGGTAAAAGAGGAGTCCAAGAGTTGGCGTGGGGCAGTGATGACCGGCTGTCTTACCTCCAGTCTTAAACTGCTAAACTGGGGACAGCTAGTACAGATAGCCCTCGTATAGCTTTGCACAAAATTAAAAAAATAAACAACAAACAAAAGCAAACTCGTTAGTAATCAGCAGTAGCTTTAGTATCGCAACCGTATTATTCAGAACAAATCTATACTTTGATGACGAGAAACCCACTTGTTGCTCAGCCCAAACGAGCCGTTTTTGCATATAAATCTATACTTTACAGAACCAACAGGATCCTTTAAAATATTTGGTGGTGTTAATAGCTTCTATTAATGCCATAGAATTTAGATTAACAGTTTCTTGTCATCACCCCCACACAATTGCTACAACCGTATCAAACATTATTATTTATGCTAACTGATTAAGCTACTATCACGTGACGCTAAATAAGATGATTTCATAAAAATTAAGAAATTTTTGCTAAAAAGTTGGCAATCAATAATGATCAATAACCGTCCACAAGTAGGAATCTTTTGAAAACTTGAGTTAGAATCTACTGTTTAGTTTGCTTGGCCTAACCAATACTTTCGTATCTGTATGTGCTTTCATCTTATACTTTTGCTGCTTTAAATCATTTGTTCTTAATCCGAATGACAAAAAACTGAAAATAGTCCATATTTATTCTGTGATAAAAATGTTAGACCGATAATTCATGTGGCATTTTAATTAGTGATGTCGAGAAAATCCACTTGTAGAGAAATATATATGCAAAAATGGCTCGTTTGGGTTGAGAAAATATTTTACGTAGAAGAGCGAACAACGTTTCGACCTTCTTCGGTCATCGTCAGATTCACAAAGAAAGAGGTAACTGACCGGAAGCTGACCACATGTTTGGAAGGGGTTGTGTAACTAAGTGTCGGAATGTGGAGGGCGGTGTTAGATGTTTGAATATATAATTTTATATTATTTATTTTATTATATTAATATAGGTATAAAGGCGTTCCTTTATATTGGTTTATTTTGGGTTTAAGTTGTTGTATAAGTAATTTACAGAAAAACTACTTAAAGCCATGTTGAACACAAAACACAAAGTACTACATGACTTACAGAAACATAAAATGAACCTAGACCATCAACTGGCATGCTGCATTAATCCAGAGATTTACGGACTTATACAACGAAACATAAACCAAATCAATACTAAAAATGACAGAGATAAAAAGATCTGCTAGAACAAAAAACTAGAAAAACTAAGATGCAAACAACAAAAAAGACATTAACATGACAAACCGTTGATAACCTCATAATTAACAGATCCGACCAACAATTAAACACAGACGAGATACATCAACTTAACAAAGGAGTCAACTTTGCAATAGCACCTAGGTACATTCCAACCTTAGAAATCAAAACATGTTTAGAAGCTCTAGCCAGGAGACTTGTGATACTTTCTACAGAAAACAACCAACAGAAAGAAGACAACTTAGATAATTTTATTGACATCCAACAGCCAAACTTCCCAGGTAAAATTAAAAATTTATATTTTCCAAAAACAACATCTCAAACGATTTTTTCAAAGAATTTTCTCACAAAACCATCAACATAATTTCACAAAACAGAGAGCTAAAAAACAATCTTACAAAAAGAGACATTAATTCCATTAAAAACTAAAACAAGACAAAAACATAAAAATTCTAAAAGCAGATAAAGGTAACGCTACAGTCATAATGAAGACGAATGAATACATCCAAAAAAATGAAAAACATCCTATCAGACACGAATAAATTTAAACCAATACACACAAATCCAACAAAGACACACGAAGATGCAACTGAACAAATTATTACTAAAAATGAAAAAAGACAATACAATTTCACAAACACTTTATTCCTACCTACGTAAAACCGACTCACGCACACCACAAATATACGGCATCCCCAAACCTCATAAACCAGATTGTCCATTACGACCAATAATGTCCACATATGAATCGTTTAATTACAATCTTGGTAAATACACAGCATGGGCATTCTTCAAATATGTAACATCAGCCAGCTCATTCATCAAAGACTCTTTTAATTTCAAGTCTAATCTAAATCAACTTAATCATAAAGCCTTAATGGCCAGTTTCGATGTTATATCCCTCTTTACAGAAGTTCCAACCACTGAAGCCTGCAAGATAGCCTTAAAACTCTATATCCGAGACCCTAACCCAACTACAGACATTCCCAGCAACCAATTAGCAACTCTCATAGAATTCACCACGATAAAGACAAACTTCATGTTCAACAACCACAACTATATACATACAAAGGGCCTAAGCATGGAAATCCAGTATTACCAATTCTAGCCAATATTTTTATGACACAAGTTGAAACACAAGCAATTAACACAGCATTACTTCCACCACTATACTGGTACAGATATGTAGATGACACAGTTGCATTAACTCTATACATCCTAACATTAATTTCACATGTGAACAGGAAGAAAGCAATCAAATATCATTTCTTAACCTCAAAATTACAAGAACCGACACACAATTTAAAACAGAAATCCACCGAAAAATAACCCATACTGAACTATACATTCCTTGGGACTCAGCACATGAAACAAAACAAAAACTCAACATACTAAGAAACCAAATAAACACAGCCATAAAACTATGCTCACCAGATAAAATTAACGATGAATTAGACAAAATAAAACAATATTTCATCAACATCAATATGTTTCCTCCATAAACCGTAGAAAACATTATACGCACACACCTAAACAAAAAGCAAAATCAACTAACAAAAGTAAATATATCTCATGAATCAAAAAATCACGAAACCGTATACTGCTGCATACCATATATTCCCGACATCAGCAGACAAATAACCAACATTTGGCAAAACCTAGTAACAAAATATGACATTCTACGTAAAATATTTTCTCAACCCAAAAGAGCCATTTGTGCATATACATGTGACATTTTGTGTAAACGCACACAATAGTTTTCTTTAAATCTAAGCGGTGTTTGTTGAATTTGTTTGTTGTTGGTTTTTAATTTCACGCAAAGCTAGATTCCTGTCTTCAAAGCTTCTACTACATTATATAAATATAGATTTTCTAAATCCTGTTTACACGCCAAAATAAAGTATTATAGAACAACCACAATTGTATAAGGATACAAGGGTGGACAGTTTCAAGTGTGTTCTTCAGTCCAACTTTGTTTTGTGAAAAAAGCTTCTTGTTTTTTATCCAAGATAGATGTTTTTACTCTAGGGATCAGGAGCGTTTAGGAATTGAACACTTCTCTTCACCTCACTTATAGCTTAAGAGCTATTATCAAAATACTTCGTGACAAAACAAAAACTTTATCTAGTGAACTGTCTATTCCCAATGTTGTTTTGTTTTTAATTTCACGCAAAACTCACAACTCGAGAGCTGTCTGTTCCTACTTTAGCAACGATAGATTAGAAAGAAACCAACTAGCCAACACCATCCATTTCCAGTTTTTGGGTTACTCTTTCACAAACTAATAGGGGATTGTTTGTCATATAATAAGTTCCCACCGCTGATAGAGTTACCAATTTTGGTAATATGGATTCGAACCCCTGATCCTCAGGTTACAAGGCGAGCGCCTTAGCCACAAGGCCATGCCAGGCCTGCTCTATTCACTCAATAGCAGCAGAGGAAGCAGAAAAGCCTAAGCAGTCATGCAACTTAACTTGCTTCTAGAGAAACTTTTTTGTCGTCTTTCCTGCAAGAAACTTACAATCTATATTTTAAATAAAGATCCTAAATTCAATAAACGGGAATATTATTTCAACAAATCCAAGGGGAGGAAATTGGAGCCCCCCAAAAAAACTCATATTTACTGGGGAGATCTAAATATTCTACCCTATCAGTGCCCGAATTTAGAACCTAAACTGTAAAAAGCCTCACATTAATGAAGCGTAACATCGATTAAGTCACTTATATGTGGAGTAGTAAGTTATATAGCTTGGAAATTTATCCGTTTACTGAAGATTGGTATGTGGTTTTAGAGTGTTTTGTTGATAAGAGCATTTTTGGTCATATTCTTCAAAAGATCTTTTGGAGTATGTCACTCGGTACTATCTCAAATCATGTGCACCAGCAGTTTCCAACGTCGTATTTTTCTTCGTTAGATTCGGAATCTGACAACTGAGGATCTTAGCTTGTGCCTGTTCGTGTATATCATCTGGATTGACGGTCGGATGTCGAGAGATGCACTATAGCTGTTGGTGGAATGTTTGTTTTGTTATCTACTGCTGTTGGTCTTTAAAGAAAATTAGATTACTTTGTGGCTTAGATTTGATGAATAGTTGGGGAAATTGGTTTTACACATGTTTTGATAAGGTCGAAATTCCTTTTCTGGTTTGGTTTTAGGACCCTAAAATGAAAGTAATGCAAAAAACACGATGAAGAATTCTCTCTCTGCTACCTGACGGGAAGCGATTGCTGTCTTCATGAAAAGAGCAATCTTTCTAGTTTTTCTATATGAGTGTCTTATGCGAGCTTTCGAAGATGTGCTCTTTTTAAGTGTTTGGCAACCTTTAGATTAGTGAGCTTTCCAAAATAATTATTTTAACATGATTTCTAACTTTATGCATTATTATGACTAATTTCCAGTTGATTTGATGATGAAGATTTTTCATGTGTACAAAACAGTTATATTTGTTTGGCCACTTTTAACATTCTTTTTGTGTTATTCGAATCTGGTATCAAAATTTTTATCATTTTTTGCCAAAGTAAACTTTTAGCAAGCTCACCATGCTGTGTGGATATCCTGCTCCTCATCTCGATCAGTAGGTTTATTTGAAGGTAAGAAAATGTAAAGATTTTACTATATTTATGAACAGTTATGAAGCCATTATTTCAGATATATTTCTCTAAAACGCCATGTAAAAGTTGTAACACTTAGCTTTATTTTTACCGAATCACTTATGATATTTGAATGTTTCGTTCATGAAACTTAATACTGATCAGACAATATTTTTCTCCTTTATGCAAAGTCATTTTTATTATGAATTTTTAAAATGCATACCCCTATCCATCACATTTCTCTTGTTGTCTATCATCATTACAATGGAACTTTGCTATGATGCTCTTGTACTGAAGATATGAAAAATACTCTTAGTGCTGAAGAAAAGATAAATTGCCAATGCCTTTAACAAGCTCTATGTTCTCTTAAGACACTGTGGTGGATCAATCACAAACAGTGATGCGTCAATACCCTATTGCTTCGAACCAAAGTACTCAGAATGGAAGCCACATAGGTCAACTATTGAGTTAGCGATGAACTATTTGTCAGTTTCAAAAACGCTAATACTGATATATCGAAAGTGTTCGGCCGTACTATTTTTGTTTGTGTCTATTTTATTAATATCAGCATATTGGGGGTATTTCTATTTATAACATATATTTTGAATAATTTCATACTGATGTTTTGTTAAAAACAATAAACCTGTAATAATTGTTTCTTTCTTTATGAAACTTATTAACACATAGTTAGTTAATCTGTCTGGTCTCAGAAAGGATATTGAATAATATCCTTGAAGTTTCTGAACTGAAAGTTTGAAATTATACGACTTATTTTTCGTTTAGGAATAAGTAAGGAATATTCGTTACTACCCTGTTTTATCTCTAATTGTTTTTAGTAGTTTCAGATGTTTCACAAGTGGCTGAACATACTCAGAAGCCTTTAATATTTATGTACGTTACGTCATCGCCAGTATGAAATCTATTACACCCACTGTATCTAGCCATAAAGATCCGAAACAGATGTGAACAGGATATGCAACTAAATTTAAAATATACTAGAGTATTATATATATAATGTACTTGGACAAAATCGAAAGTGTTCAACGATTATTGCAATATGAACGACATTGCATTTATGACAGAGCTGAGCACCTAACCCACTCTGTGCATGTGGAATATGTACTTGAATATGTTTGGCCACATACCACAAAACTCCTACTGGCATTTGGGTTTCGCTTAAAACGTTATTTCGCAGTTTGTTCATAGTTATAAACAGATACAGCTGTGTATTTTAGATATTATTTTTGTCTTAAGTGAAACGTGTAAATAGCAATTTGATAAAATAAATTATAATGTGCAAAACAGTTGCAACATATATTTGAGTATGCCCCAGTTTTTCTTCTTGTATTTGTGTGTTTTCGTTCCTTTGTTTGTTTTGCATAACACATTATCAACTAAACCTTTTGTAGATAATCTTGCTAGAGAGGTTGTGGGAGATTTTAAGTGCGCCAAACATTGCTAGTTACCAACATTCTTTAAATATCAAAATCATCTTATTAATTTTAGTATTATCCCACAATAGTAATGATCTAAAGTATGTTATATAACATTATTCTAAATCGATATAAATGTAAGTCCTGAGTATAACCGTTATTCTAATCAGTTAAGATATACGGCCTGTTATGTGATACTATCCCAGGAGAACAAAGATAAATGTAGCCTAATGTCCTACTATTTGACGCTATCCTAAAGAGAATGTATGTTCTACTTTATCGGACACGTGTCTTATGAACGAGAGTATAAACGCTCCCTACAATCCCGTACCCGTCTTAACCTGAAGACGACCTAGGAAGGTCAAAACTTTGTTCTCTCCTTAACAATAATACCAGTCGTTCTGAGATACACTTTTATTTCAAGTGGGTTTCTCGTCATCAAGAAACATAAATACTGCTGTGTGGTGTTACCCTAAAGATAATATTATCTCAGACAGTGAAGATACGTGACTTATTGTATGATATTACCATAAGTATAAAAGATGTATCACCTAACACTCAACGTTATATTCTATAATAAATATAGAAAGGCAATACATGTAATATTGCCGTAGTAAACAGACATATGACATCCTGTTTAATGCTAAAAATGACATTGAATATGTATAACATGCTGTGCGATGTTAAACTGCGATAATAAATAATTATGTTCTGTTGTGTGGTGATACACATTGATAGCACAAATACATCAATAATCAAATGTATAATATAAAATCAGGAGAGCAATGATATGTGACATACTGGATGAAATAGAGAAAAACTACAGAACGAGCAGGATCTGTGGAGAGACGTGATCCCCTAGGAATGTTCAGGGACAGTGGTCCTTCTTCATTCACTAATGAAACGGTTAAAAAAAAGGTTTGGACAAAGCAGAGTAATGAAAGATGTAAAAGGATTTTTTTTTTTAATTTTGCTATATTGTAACTCACAATCACTGGATTTGCTTTGAAATTCTTCTCAGTATTAGTGAACTATCTACTTAAAAAAAGTTTTGCTTTATAACTTTAAAAACTCTATGACGTTACTTTATGATATAATTAAATGAAGTAAAGTGCTGGAGATTTTAATATTGTAGCGAAACAGCATTCTTACTAACGAGTGTCAATTCAAACGTTTACTCAACAACTGTAATTTGAAAAAGTAATACAAAAATATGATTATATTACAAAATCTGACCAGTTGATGTCCAAAGTATATTAAAACTGACATTTATGTTGCTAGAAAATGTAATGATTTGTTGTATAATATTTCAAGAGTTATATACATGTATAATCATTGTTAGAGAAAATTAATGTGTGTGTGCTTTCTTATAAAAAAACCACATCAGACTATTTGCTGAGTCCACCGCGCGAAGAATCGAACACGTAATTTTAGAGTTGTAAATCCTGTAGACTTACACCTGTACAAGCGGGGACGTAGAAAATTTATACTAATAAAATTAAGTAAACAAAATAAAAACGAAGGACTGCGTTAAAAACATCAAATCTAAACCTCTGACTAATTATATTAACTTGTAATAATGATAACAAGAAAAACAAAATGCGTGGCATAGCTAACTAATGAATTAATACTTGGTGTAAACGTGTTATCAATGATATAAGTATGGTTACCAGTTTCGGCCCCAATCTTCATTTCATTCCTTTAAGTCACACACACCATCTTTTTTCGCCCTCCCATTTGTTCACACCAGGTGTTTTTGATTAAATATCATGGCTATATGTTAATACACATCAACTAACCAAAGCAGGTTAGAAAATAGCACTCGATAACAACCAACATTTGCTTTAGGATCATAAACCTATTATTCAGAACAGACCTATTCTTTTGCAGATACAACCAGTTACTTTAAAATATATGATGGTAGTTTTCCTCTCTAAAACAGTGTTAATAACTTCCTTTATAGTAACGTCATGGAAAGTAGATTAACAGTTTCTTGTCATCCCCTGCATGCACTCGCTACACTTGTATCATGCATTATTGTTAATGTTAATTTCTTTAACTAATATCACGTGACGCTAAACTCTCTTTAATTAGGATAATTTCATAACATTTATCAAATCTGTTCTGAAAAAATGGCAATGAATAACAACCATCCACCCCATGATTCTTTTGAAAACTTGAGCTAGAAACTGATAATATAGTTTGCTTGGCCTAACCAATTCTTATGTCTATGCACGTGCTTTCATCTTTATTTTGTTTGTTTTTCATTCGGATTAAAGATGACTGATTTAGAGCACCAGAACTATTACTTTTTGGTAGAGCTGCAGTAAATGTTCAGGCCGATAGCTCATATGACTTTTTAATTAGGCGTGCTTATATATTTTGATTAAAATTGAGTGATTTTTTGTTTAATAACTTTGCACACGTAACTTATATTTAAACAAAGATTGTTGGTTCTAAAGATCTATTAGTGCACCAAAGATGAAATTATCCATGAAAGTTAACGATGTTTTTGTTTAAAATAAAATTCCCGTATTTTCGATGCAATGAAAAAATAAAAGGAAGAAATTCAGTTAAAACTGGAGATTTTATAATTCATGTATCTCTTAATAGATTCCCTTGATATCTGATATGTGAAATAAGAGTCAAATAGTGCACATCCACATATTTGATAGTTTGGAATAACACAGACGGAGATACAGAAAGTGGAAGTTCTCTAAACTAACGCACCTGTTAATAACAGTGTGTTTTTGTTGCACGACACGCTAACGTGTCTTGATTTTACCATGAATTATTTACTTAAACAGAATCAGTACCTTCAGTGAAGTGGCCAAAACAATAATACTTCTTTTATACACACTTGAATAACAAAGAAAGGAAACTATATTGTCATGTAATAGAAATGTTAAAATTGCTGTAAGGGAAGATGATTTATGTTGTCAACGTTTCAGCCAGAGAACTTGACTAACATTAGTCTTGCTTACTGGATGATACAAATGTTTCATCCCACCCTTTTCTTGTTCTTCATATATACTATTTTACTTTTTTTTTTCTAAAATTCAAGTTCATAAGCGAAAATCTCAGTTAAAAATTTTGTAACAAGAAAAGATTTTCATAATTAATTTCTGGATTATTTATCAATGTTCGATCTGCCTAGACAGTGATCTCATTTCTACGGAATGAACCAAAAAGACCATACAGTGGTATTTCTGCATGTACTAGACGGAAGTCAGGCAAAGGGAGTTTCTCTAATGAGCCGATTTTAATTTCTTATCATTTGAAAAACAGAAAAGCTGACACGTACCTTGACGTGTTTGGTTTAAAAGTTTATAAAGGTCGACAATGGTTACTATACTAAAATGATAAACTGTCAAGATTAATATAATCAGAAATGGTTGGCGTTTGGCATGATCAAAGAATGTCCAAAGACAGATGACCTACTTATTTGTTTCCTTATTTATCTCTAAAGAGACAATGTGAATAAACCATGACCACCTAGCTACTGTAAACCACCCATGTCCACTAGTAGGGTCATTACATCAGATCTTTTTGTACAACAAACAAAAGTGAATGAAATGAACTTATGTATGAAGTTCTCCTTTATCTTCATTTAATTAGATTGTTAAAATATTATGGTCATCTCTTTCTGTTATGACTGACCACATGTGTAAATTTACAAAATTCTATCGCGTACGCGCCACTTAGTATCTCGCGAGCACAATATATTTTTCTCTTTTACGATGTCCCTTTAGGAGTTTATTACTAACAAAAAAAATGTTTTATAAACATTAAAGCTTTTTATATAGACATGTTTACTTTACACACATATAAAGAGAATAACAACACGTACAATACTGATGAAATAATTATTAAAGCTGAAATTCTCCAACTAGATATAAGTTAAATGTATGATTAAAAAACTTCATACATCAAGAAGTATTAGTTAAATATATTAAGAGAACTTGGTGCATGGCATGGCCAGGTTAATTAAGACGTTCAACTCGTAATCCGAGGGTCGCGGGTTCGAATCCCCGTCACACCTACCATGCTCGCCCTTTCAGTCGTGGGGGCGTTATAATGTGACGGTAAATCCCACTATTCGTTGATAAAAGAGTAGCCCAGGAGTTGGCGGTGGGTGGTGATGACTAGTTGCCTTCCCTCTGGTCTTACACTGCTAAATTATGGACAGCTAGCGCAGATAGCCATCGTGTAGCTTTGCGCAAATTGTTTACGTGTGAAAAATAAAATTATTCTGGTGTCATCAACCACATGAGGAATTATAAGATATCACTAACTGTTAAATAGAATTTAATTTTGATATGAATAAATTTTTAACATTTATACTTGTTGTTGTTCCCAGGAAGTTAAACTAAGATCGTAATATCGTCAGTTGTAAATAAACAGTGAAAAACAGATATACAGAATGTATTAAATAAATACATGGAACCAAGAGAAAGCTTAATGTTTTATATTGATAAATTAAAATAGTAACCAATTTCCGTGTTGGGCTGGCACATTAAACAGTAAAATTAATTATTTATATGATAGATTCAACAAAAAAAAAAAGATTCCTGTGTTATATAGACACATTAAACAATGAAAAAAGACTGGAGTATTACTTATTCAGTTTATTATTCAAAAAGATACTTTTGTAAATATATAAGATATGGGTTTTATGCCCAAAGTTGCATTAACCGAAGGAAATAAAAGTTAGTTCCCGTGCGTGGTTTTTTTTAACCATACAGGAAATGTACTGAGTCTCTGTGAGAAAGACCGTGAACAGTATTATTCATTGGCATATGACGTGCATCCGGGGTGAGTAGGAACGAGATTATTTTATGTGTAACTCATATAAGGTACCAGTAACGAAACACTGATTCACACCACCAGCTCTGCGTCAGACTTGACATCTTAAATAAAGAACAATCAGTAAAGGTAAGCTTACTTATTGTGTATTATAGATAACATTGTACATTCTCGACAATGAGACAAATGATTGAATCGTACTTGATGTTGGGCTGGGCATGACTTAGTTGTCACATCCCGTTTCTGTAATATATATGTATATATTCGTGCTCCTCACTTTAGGGCCGTGGGTGCATTATAAGTGTGACAGTCAAATCTTATTATTATCCTATTGTGTAAATACATTAAACCATAAAGAGACTGATATATTCTTGTATAGATACATTAAAGTAGTAAACAAATATTAGTAATTGATAGTGAGTGGTGCCGACTAGCTGTGTTTCTTCCTGTCTGTCAGCTAAAATTAGGAGCGTGGTGGTTTTATGCAGACATCCAAAAATAAACATTTCATATTTGATATTCAAAAACAAAGCATTATCTCACCCCACTCCCTACAGTAGCTCAGCGGTGTGTCTGCAGACTTACAACGCTAGAAACCAGGTTTCGATACCCATGATAGGAAGAGCACATGTCGCCTTTCATGTAGCTTTGTGCTTAATGTAAAAAACAACAACAAAACATTATATATAAACATTGTAAAATTCATCTATTAATTTAGTTAATTACTTTATTTTAGCCTACAAACAAAGAAACGTCTAATCAGCAATATTCTTACCCTGGAGTGAAGAACAAATTGTCAAACTACAATATAAACGGGCCTGGCATGGCCTAGCGCGTAAGGCGTGCGACTCGTAATCCGAAGGTCGTGGGTTCGCGCCCGCGTCACGCCAAACATGCTCGCCCTCCCAGCCGTGGGGGCGTTATAATGTGACGATCAATCCCACTATTCGTTGGTAAAAGAGTAGCCCAAGAGTTGGCGGTGGGTGGTGATGACTAGCTGCCTTCCCTCTAGTCTTACACTGCTAAATTAGGGACGGCTAGCACAGATAGCCCTCGAGTAGCTTTGTGCGAAATTCCAAAACAAAAGAAACAAACAAACAATATAAACTATTAAATTTATTGTAAAGTTCCAGCTTACAGACATTAATATTGAAGTTTAATATTGAAAAACACATCATCAGCATTGTATTAAGTCGTATTGACTTAAATTTCGAAATTTCAAATTATCATTTAATTCATACAGATCTTCCTTCTAATTACTATTCAAAGACTATGAGGTTCCTGAGTTACAATTAACTTTCATACTTTTCCGTCCTGTGTTTAATAATCATACAAATACTGTGGGATTCTAACACTGCACAGTAACTGTTTCACTTTCAAGTCCTTGTTTTAGTAAATATCTAAATATGGTTGAACTTCCTGTACTATAAGGGTGTCTGTATTATATAATGACCTTTACGCCTTCACATCCGTTGTTATAAACTATTCAAATACTGTGAGTGTTTAAAAGTCAATGCATGATATAATATAGAAAAGATACTAGAGAAAAGGCAGCTAATTATTACCACCCATCGCAAACTCTTGGGCTACAATTCTGTCAACAAATAGTGGGATTGAACCCGTGACAGGCAGAGCAAAGATAACCCACTGTGTGTGTGGCTTTGTGTTTAACACAACATAACCACAAACTCTACAGTTGTTCGATAATTGCGCGTAGCTTTGCGCGGAATTCATAACAAACAAAACTGTCACGGGTATCGATATCCAATTTTTAGCGTGTAAGTCTACATCGGGGCTCTTGAAGCATAATTTTATTTTTGGTGTACATTGAGAGCGACATTCTTCTATAAACAACTAAAGAAAAGTGTGTCTTGTAAAACCCTGTGTGGCACAGCGGTATATCTGCCGACTTAAAACCCTAGCAACGAGATTTCGATACTCGTAGTAGACAGAGCACAAATAACCCACTGTGTAGCTTTGTGCTTAACTCCAAATAAACAATTGTACCATAGAAATGTTAGTTACATTATTGAAGCGAAGCTGGTGTAAAATCTAATTTTCATAAATATTTTGAAAATCAAAAACAACGTATAAACTATACGCAACTTGGTACTTAGTTCACTGAGAGAGAACAAATTAAATCAGTAAATCACTCCTGTCTAATTATTTTACGCAATAATACATTCATAATATATCTGCGTGTTTTCTTATTGCAAAGCCACGTCGAGCTATTTGCTGTGTCCAACGAGGGGAATCGAACTCCTGATTTTAACGTTGTATGTCCGAAGACTTACTACTGACCCACCGGAGGACTTAATGATATGAAAGGTAAAGATGCTCCAACTCAGCTTTGAAATATTATTATTTGTTGTATTTGCATCACATATAGAAAAGTATTCTAAATGAATGTAGTGTTAGTAAACTAGATTATTTGATTTCTTTGATAGAGAAATAGATCGTGTAAGACAAAACTGAAATGTCTTTTATTTCAACCACAACTTTCGTAATTTCAACCAGAATATCTGGACAAATGTAAAAATAAACGTTTTATTTTGGACGATTATACGTAATCCATCTTCAACGATTTTCTGTGAAAATAACCAAGTTCTCATTTAATGAAATAATCAAACCTGAAAAAATGTAATATATCAAATTGGAATAACCTGTTTATTTGTTGTTAAACGCAAAGCTATACAATGGGCTAAATGCGATTTGAACATAACTTGTGTCAAAACCCGAGTTTAGCGTTATAAGCCTTCACGTTTACTGTTGAGTCACCGGTAATAATAGAGAGAAAAATGATAAAAGAAGCAAGAGAACAGTTAAAAAACTGAAAAGTTTTAGTTTATAGGATCTAGTCTGTATTGGTTGATTAACACTGTTTCTTTAATTAATAATACTGTTTCAAAGTAAAATTTTGAAATTTATTCAAATAATATGGTCGGCAATGTTTTCTGTATTTAAAAATATCAGACGTGCACGCATTTGTATTGAAGATTCAGTTTTTGTGGAAACATCTGATTGTTATGAACATACGAAACGAGATATCGTTTAGTTTTCATAATGTAGGTGGCTGTACAATCGTAGTTCTCGACGTATGTGACCAAAGAGGTGGTAGTTTGTTTTGTCTTATACGTTTTTCAACATAAAATTGATTTTACAAATTACTCTATTTTATACAAAGAATAGTTAGTACATGTGTATTGAGTTAATTGCATTTTATTTGAGTTGTAGGTTCGTTTTACAAAGGTTGGGAAAATGCATATTGTCAGACAACTGAAAACATTGAATGGTTTCATTTTATAACTGAATTTGGTTTTTAAACAATTACTTGTCAGTCTTCTAGCAAGGTTTGATGATATCCATTTCTTTTTTAAAATTTTGTTTTAAAAGGTCTATACAGTATAGAGAGTTTGGTAGCTCATACAAACTGTGTAGAAACTGTTGGCAAAAAAAACAAAAAGAGACTGTTCTAATGGGTGGATATGGCACTACCAAAAGAGACTGTACCATGTTTTCTCTCGGTGAACAGATGTGTAAAAAGCGCTAAATTATCTTGTTATAAGGACGTTTAGGAATGGTGACTTTATTTTACAATGCACAGACGAATTATATATTCAGGCATAGCGGCTTAGTCTTTCGAAACTTATTGTTTCGGACAGAAAATAACGAAGGTATCGTTCAAATAGTTTTTTGTAAAGGAGAGATTTGAAGCTAATAGGACAGTCTCTTAAATATAAGAGTTTATGGAAGTATAGAAGCCCCACGATGGATCGGCAGTAACCTTACGGACATTAACACAAAAAAAAATTGGATTTCGATTCTTCAAGATAAACACAGCAGATAGCCTAATGTGGCTTTACACTAAACCAAGAGTGTGTGTTTGAAGTCAAGCAAAAAGCTGTCTATCTGTATTTTTACCACCACTGAGACAAACAGAACATGAATAAAAAAACAATTTACCTCTATCGTCTCTACGATCGGTTCTCAAGCTTACAACGTGATGTTCCACTGGCCTAACGGTAAGTCTGCATGCCTACAACGCTACAAATTGAATTTTGAACTCTGATGTTCAGCTTTTACATTAGCGCCTTTTCACTAGGATAATTCTAGAGAAAGCCACTAACATGTGTCTTTCACTACTTTTCTAGCAAAATATTAAAAAAAACAAAGCTACAACAACATCTCACCCTCTCTATCAAAACAGACCTAACGTTGTCTGGTGGTTACAGTGCACGACTCGTAATCTGCGGAACGTACATTCGAATTCCTCTCACCTAACATGCTCACCCTTTCAGCCATAGAAAAGTTACGACGTGATAATTAAGCCCACTATTCATTTGGAAAAGAGTAGCTCAAGAGTTAGTGGTGGGTGGTTTAAACTAGCTGACTTCCCTCTATTCTATCACTGCTAAAGCAGAGGCGGCTATCCCAAATAGCTCTCGTGTAGCTTTGCGAAAAATTCAAAACAAAGTAAAATAAAGTTTACCAAAACAACTACTTTATCAGTAGTAGATAGATGGCGCTGTAAAGGGTTCACCCTGAGGATCTACATTTGTCAACATCTTTCTTTGTTTTCACAATCATCATTATTAGGAGACTCCTCTGTTAACTTCAAACTTGTTCTTCACAAAAGGTAGGTAGGCATTAGTTTCATTATTATCCGCTCGAAACAAAGCTTTTCACATTTTTAATGTATCTAAATCCATAACGTGAATAACCTAACTCTTCTTTTGATACACGTTCTCGTAATAAGAAACACTGTCAATTTCTCTACGTCTGTTAACAGGGGAAAAACGCTTTATAATCCTTTCACAGATTTTGACAATGTCTTTAATCCTTTCACAGATTTTGACAATGTCTTTTTCCTCCCTTTACAACAAAACATTATTTCTTGTATTTTCAATACGTTCCACACAATTTACTTAAACTACCGGACTCTCCAGGTTTTACACATCTTGAAATGAAATGGTTACCACCAAATTTTATAGATAAAGTCACATGTAATTTACCAAACACTAAGCTAAGTCTTAAAGTCAAACCACTCAGTGTTTCCGAAAGTACTAAAGCGCGTCCACAAAAGCCGGATCCTCAAGTCCATGCGTATCCGACATTTTTAATAGCAAAGAAAAGAGTGACCACCATATCACTATATATGATTTAAAAATTCTAAATCCAGGCACATTTGACAAAATTATTAATCAAAGAAAAACTGTTTATCAACCAAAATAGGCAAAATATTTTATTGATACCTTCTATGTAATAAAACTCATTCAGTTCTCTTTAACTACCCGTAACTTACATGTTGTTTTCTTTTTTGTTTTCTTAGTTTTTCTCTCCATATTCTATGTTTACATAAAGTTAGTAATGCTATTCTATTTTAATTGCTACATTTAACTTACATTTTAACTGTTTTAGCAGAAAATCGGTGAAGATGAATGTGTGTAGTCTGAAGTAAAATGTTTATTTTCACTATCGTCTTTAACTTCTTGTTGATCTTTTGCTTTATCTGAATCAAAAGAGTTTGTACGTTTATTTGTTTCCTGTAGACATAAAGCTACACAAAGCGAAATCTATTTTCTGAATTGTATAATTATAGGTCCTCTAATTTACCTCTGATGCACCAGGAAGAAACATGTCAGTTTTCTGACTTGCAAAGAAGTAGCGTGTGTAGAAAACTATAATACGTTTAAATATTTACTTTATAATTATACATAATAAGACGAAATTTGAAAAAGAAAAAACTAAACACGATCATTGTTTTCAAGTTGTGTCTTTTTTACATTAATCACTGATTGGGTATGAGAGAAGATTGTTTTTTATTGTTTCGTGTAAAGTTACCCGAACATTATCAGCGCTAGGTGTCCCTAATTTAGAAGTAATGAAATATAGAACGGGTAATTAGTCAACCCTTGGGTTACTCTAATCTAACACGAGGATTGATCATCACGTTATAACGATCTCTCGGATGAAAAGACAAGCACACTCAATGAAAAGGTTCGAATCCGAGACGCAAAGTTTGTGAGTCTAGCACTCTAACCATCAGCCATGTCAGGATCATACAAGAAAAACTAAATTGTTAAACATAAACTGTATTTGTAATGCACAATAATTTATCTGAGCGTTTATTTCATCTGTTTATTTATAACGTGTTATAATGACGCTCCAAATACAAAGAATCTGTATCAGAAGTGAAGCCACCTTTGTATGGGCTTCACTTCATGAGCTGATTTCCCTGTATCCTTACACAATTAAATTAGAGGCGGCTAGCGCAGATAGAACTCATGTAGCTTTGCGCGAAATTCAAAACAAATTCAAATACTTTATGAAAGGGATTATTTGGATTAATATTATAATTGAACATTTCTACGACTTAC
Organism: Tachypleus tridentatus; assembly: GCF_004210375.1. Classification (NCBI taxonomy): domain Eukaryota; kingdom Metazoa; phylum Arthropoda; class Merostomata; order Xiphosura; family Limulidae; genus Tachypleus; species Tachypleus tridentatus. Next base: position 109,718,264 of record NC_134837.1, read on the forward strand.
ATGTATATAAGAGAGTTAAGTACATGTTAAGTTTCAGATTTATGTTACGCGATAGGTATCTGCACTAGCAGTTTGTAAGTTTGAAATTATTGTCCAAATCTTGGTCTAATCGTTTAGAAACTAATAATATTGGTCATCGCTAACATTATAGTATTCTCACGGCTGAAAGGGTAACAATGTTCTGGGATAGGTTTCGATCTGGCGACTCGAAGAAATTGGCAAGACCTAACACCAGGCTAAAAGTTACAATCTTAAAGTAAGATTTAAAAAAAAAAAGAGAAATTTAAGGTGAGATTTGCAGTTATATTCAGGTTTATGGCAATCGTATACTGTTTAGTTTCTGCTACTAACTTCATTAAAGTGATCGAACTATATATAATAAGTAAGGACAAATCTTTAGAATTATCAAACGTCTCTGACGAGGCATAAAAAAAGTTTCATATGAGTAGTTTCTTCGGGTTACAAACAACCCATTATTCCGTTAACATCAAAGTCAACTGTACAGACATTTGACATGAGCTGCTGCTACGCAACTTAGAAAGTAATAATTCATTGCATACGGTTACGATTTTATTAGAATTGATTATTTAATGAATACATCATTTAAATTATTTTAAGTTTTAAAATTTCTGTTGTTTAAATACATGTTGTTTAAATAAATAATCAACAACGAAGCTAGTTCCTTCTAGTATAAATACGAATAGAAGCAGACAATGCGAAGTTTAGTCGCATCTTATAGTTACGGAAGAGTACAATAATCTACATTGTAATTCAGATTACTATTGTTCAAACACTATTTGATATAAAAGGTAAAGTTCTTTGGCAAACATAGTCAGTTACTGGTGATTAATGAATAACTGTTCAAGATTATAAAAAGTAACAGAAAAAGTTAGTAGATATCTATACATCTGTAAAAAATCACAGTCACATACACAGAAGTACTATGTGGTTTTTGGTTCTGATTTTTTCGGTACAGCAAAGTACCAGTAACTGTTTGTTTGTGTCGAAATTTCGGCAAGCTACCTAGCAAATTACACCCAAAGCTAACTAGCTCTAATTTTGAACTGATAGACTAATGGTAAAAAGTAGTTCCCACCCCCAACGCTTGGGCTATTTTTGTCTTATCAGATAGAAGGATTTGACCTTCACTTCTGTAGAAACATGTAGAGTGACTTTTGTTTTGGAGGATACATACTGGCCTTAACTAAAAATGTTTGTAGTTGTATTGTTTTGTTTGTTTCTTGAATTTCGCGCAAAGCTACTCGAGAGCTATCTGCGTTAGCCGTCTCTAATTTAGTAGTGTAAGATTAGAGAGAAGGCAGCTAGTCATCACCGCCCACCGCCAACTCTTGGGCTACTCTTTTACCAACGAATAATGGGACTGACCGTCACATTATAACACCCTCATGGCTCAAAACGCGAGCATGTTTGGTGCAACGGGGATGCGAACCCGCGACCCTCAGCTTACAAGTCGCACACCTTAACCCACCTGGCCATGCCGGGCCTATTCATTTGTATATTAATTTTAATGTTGTGTGTTATTTTTTATTTTAACATGATTATACACATGTACCAATAAACAACACTTAGTAACTTCGTTGTTGAACTGTTCCGTACAACATTTATCACATTGCTCATGTAGAAACGATCGCTCAAGTAATATAAATGAAGGCAGAGTATCTTTTGAATCTTCTGTTCCTTTCTCAGTGGGTCAGTCATAAGTTTGCAGACTTATGATGCTAAAATATGGGTTTCGATTCCTCCTGGTGGACAGTTTGCAAATACTTCATTCTGTAATTTTGCACCATAACAACAACATAACGTAAAGTTTAGGGACAACAGTGACATATTGCTCCACCTAGTCCATCTTAAATTATGAAGTTATACTTTAAAGGTGTTTCTATTTTAGCGTATCTTGACATGGCGTGGTGGTTAAGGCACTTCACTCACAATCTAAGGGTCAAGAGTTCAAACTCCAGTCACCGAACAAGCTCGCCCTTTCAGCCGTGGGGGCGTTATAAGGTTATAGTCAATTCCACTATTCTTAGATAAAATAATAGCTCAAAAGTTGGCGGTGGATGATCTTGACTATTTGTCATTCTTCTACTTTATCCCTGCTAAATTAGGGATAGCTAAAGTAGATAACATTTGTGTAACATTGCGCGAAATTTTATACAAAACAAGCTCATTTAGAGACAGTTCAACTTAGAGGTGTGTGAGTATCAAGTGTTGAATTAAGTCGACTTTCAATAACAGTGACTTTTCCAATGTTGTTTTACTATAGAAGTGATTATTAAGAATTCTTATTTCAACTACTTCCACCAGATGGGGCACTTCGGGTGGCATATCAAATTTTTGCTTTCTGCTCTTGTCATTTTGGCATGTGAGACGTCTGAACCAAAACTTATTGACGTGGACTATAAGTATCACCGATACAACGACATGACGACTCTGCTACAGAACATCACGAATAGCTTTCCAGAGTTCGCCAAGCTTTATTCTATTGGACTTTCAGTTGAAAGTATGTTGGAACTTCTGCCTGGTGTAAATGAATGTAAACCTAATGAAAATGAACTTTTATTTCCTTTTAAACTATTTAACAATGTATTTCTTCATAATACGCCCTCTAACGAGGTTTTAAACTGAATCACAGTAAATTTAACGTTCTAATTGCAGTATCGTAACAGAGAGAGAGAAAAAAAATCCTGATGTTGTTCAAGTTTTACTTGACTTTCCCACTCTGTTAGTGTTAGTATTATCTGTTACAGAAAATACAGGTGTCTTAGAAATTAGTAACAAGACTGCTATGAATTGTGTGATTTAAAAATTCTAGTATAGTTATCTATGAGGATTAATTGTAAATTGGGGTCTTAAGAATGTAGATTCCGCCTTAAATCTTTGTCAAGTCCTAGACGGCGATTTAAATTATGTTTTCTACTTAAAAACACTGCTGGCCAAAATCTTGAGGCCAATGAACAAAAAGAAAAAATATGCATTTTGCGTTGTCAGACTCAACCACTTATTTGAGTAGAGCTTCGAAAGATGAAAATAAGAAAAGATAAAATAAAAAATTTTTTTAGCATTTAATAGGGAAAATGTGAACACTATGAAATTAGCCTAAATATTAGCTGGTCAAAAGTTTAAGACCATACCAAAAAGAAGTCCTAAACAGGGTATGGAAATGCCCAATAAGAGGTCTCAGTAGTGAGTTGCACGGCTGTCATTGCGAATAATTTCAAACATTTGCTTTGACATGGTCGATATAAGCGTTTGTAAAATGCTGGCTGGAATGTTATTTCAAGAGGTGAAGATGGTTCCACAAAGATCATGCACTGTTTGGAATTGACGTCCATTTCTATAGACTTCCCTTGCCATCCACTCCCAAACCCCTAATATTTAGGCTAATTTCATAGTGTTCACATTTTCCCTATTAAATGCTAAAAATGTTTTTTAAATTTTTATTTTCCCTTTTCTTATTTTCACCTTTTGAAGCTCTACTCAAATAAGTGGTTGAGTCTAACAACGTAAAATGCATATTTTTTTTCTTGATGTTAATTGGCCTTAAGATTTTGGCCAGCAGTGTATGTTAAGAAATGATCTCGAGGAAAATATATTGATGAATTATGTCGAAATTATTCTCACTTATGTTTTACTTCCTATCATTTAAAATAGCAAATATTTTTAAAAATGTATGATATGAGCTTTAAACACTCAGTTTGTTAAACAATAATAAAACTTACTTTGATTGGCATTATAGATGCTGTCCAATGAACATTAACGTCTAAAAGATGAGTTCCAGAAACTTTTTGATAAAACGATACACTTTTGGTAATTCGCATTTTAGAACTGTTAGCCGTTCAGCAACACCCACTACCCATATATAGTAACTTTTAACAGAATAACAGGATTGAGTACCACACTTATAACGTCCCTGAAATCTAAAAGTGCTGAGCGTTTTCGCTGACATATTGCAGTTTATACTTTGAGACTTTTGATCCGCAGCCCGACTTGTTAACCACCAAGCCAAGCCTCGCTCTAGATCTAATAAAATAGATGTCTTTTCTCTGTACGAAGGATAATATTTCGAGAACAAATACAATGAAATATTGTACTTAGCTTATTAAATTCCATAATATTTTGACATGTTCAAAGGTTTTTCATGATTGACTGTTGTGATAATGAATTAATGCCTTTTTTCTTGTGTTTATGAGTTTTATGTACACAGATGAATAACTCACTTCGTTTAAACAACATTATCAAAAGTAACGATCCTTTTAGTTAAATCTAATGTGTGAGAAGCTAAATGCTTGGAAAGTTTGGTTGGTTGGTTGGTTTTAGTTAAGCGCAAAGCTACACAATAGGCTATCTATGCTCTGCCTACCACGAATATCGAAATCCGGTTTCTAGCGTCGTAAGTCTGCAGACATATTGCTATGTCACTACGGGGCACCTGAAGAGAAAACTCTCTCGAATGTCCCCTAATGATTCAAGTCTTTAGGGTATTTGTTTGTTGTTGTTTAGAAAACTTGCTTACATAAGTTACCGAGAATAATTTTTTGGGCTTCATTTTAAAAGTGATGAAGTTCGAATTCGATTATATAATTTGTAGAAAGTATATTAATAGAATTTATTTATACATGTAAAACTTTCTTCCTGACTTGTTTCTACATTTATTAACGAAAATACCTCGCTATGACTGGAAGATAAGTTGAGAGCTTCTAACGCTAAGATGCTTGATTTGATTTCTGTATTGGGCAAAGCACGAACGACGCATTCTGCTTAACAAGAACCAAACAAACAGATTAAATTATCAGTGTAACTTTGAAGTTCTCAATAATTCTGTTCTATATTTTCAACAATCTATATCCATGAATACAAACGAGTCGCATAATTTTGAAGGGTTAAAGATTTGGTTTATTTATGTTTCAGATTTAGTTAACTCTGTAAGGATCTCAGTTTAACCTGTTTTGTATTATTACACTATTTAACACAAATTTTATTCCTGGATAGTATGTGTTGTTTCTTAATTGCTTATGTTGTAAAAGTACAGAAATTGGCCATTATTCCCTGCAAACTTTGCTTTTGTGATCTGGATAATGAAATTTAGAAATTAACCTATTTTCTATGTGAAAACGGGCAAATTTGCACATTTTCATTGACAAAAGGTCTGAATAAAACAACATATGAATGAAAATTTACATTTGTTTATATAAAGTTGAACAAAAATGTTTAGAAGTGAGTAGTTTTTCGCGATTTGCAAATGTAATGTAAATCACTTTCACGTATCATCCCCCCAAATACAGTCTCCCATCATGTTTTCGTTATACGCTCCTTGGTACCAACGTCCAAAGTCCAGTATATCTTGGTGGAAGCGCTCAGCTTGCTCCTCTGAGTACGCTCTCATGTTCTCCTTGAATTTATCAAGATGAGCGTCAAGAATATGGACTTTCAGGGACATTCTGCAGACCATTTTGCCGTAGTTCTTCACCAGAGCCTCAACCAGTTCCGCATAATTTTCGGCCTTGTGATTGCCCAAGAAGCCCCGAACCACTGCGACAAAGCTGTCCTAAGCTTTCTTTTCCCTTCCTGCTGAGAGTTTTGGGGAATTCTATGCACTCCAGGATCTTCTTTGTTTGTGGTCCAACGAAAACATCAGCGCTGACCTTTGCCTCAGACAGCTTAGGAAAGAAGTCTCGAAGGTATTTAAAGGCTTCAGATTCCTTTTCAAGAGCTGTGACAAATTGTTTCATAAGACCCAATTTTATGTGTAATGGTGGGAACAGCACCTTCTGGAGGTGCGTTTGTAGCTCACACTCGACATTGTGCCTCCCCACAGAGAACTCAGTCCGTTGTGGCCAGTGCTTCCTGTTATAGTGCGCTGCGGTGTCCCTGCTGTCCTAAAGGCAAAGATAACAGGGACATTTGGTAAAGCCTCCTTGGAGACCCATCAGGAATGCCACCATTTTGAGATCTCCAATAACCTCTCAGCCGTACTTATCATACTTTGAGGCTTCTAGCAAGGTCTTGATGCTGTTGTATTCCTCTTTGAGGTGTACCGAATTTTAAAAGGTCTAAACTTTGTATAGTATAAAATCTTACTATTCAAAAATGCAAAAATTGTCAGTCTTACCTTCTAGAGCTTTTTTGCAGTGCTCGCAGGTAAAATGAGGTGCCCAGGGTTTGTCTTTATCCCCGAGAGGCATGCCAAAATATGCCTTGTAGGGTTCACACATTTTAGCAGGTGCTGTCACAGAGTACTTTTTTGCTCTTGTCTTGATAAACTGGCTACATACATAGCAGAATGCATCTGGAGAATGCTTGCAGCTTCTTGATGCGATCTCTGATAAAATCAAATCGGTCTATTTGTTCATTTAGGCAGCTAGAATTAAACTGAAGTGGTGAGTGGTGAGCCCCTGTATATATATTACTATGAAAAGTTCTAGAAAATTCTCGTAAGTTCTACAACATTCTAGAAAGTTCTTGAAAATTCTTGTAAATTCGAGAAAATTCTATATCAGCTACTCAGTACTGAATCTACCTGGAATGTTTTGGAAAAATGAGTAAATTTGAAAATTTCATAATCCAGATCACAAAAACGAAGTTTGAAGAGAAAAAAGGTTTTTTTTCCATTTACTTTAGGCATAAGCAATTGAGAAATAACACTTTCTGCCCAGGAACAAGAAAACGTAGAAATTTTATTACATAGTGTTATTTTAATATCATAATAAAATACATTGTATTCACTTCCAACAACACGGTTATTCTAATTAAAGGACGCAGTACAATTTTATGTACCGAACTCAATTTATTGAATGTAATTTCATGTTACTTAAAACAAACAGAGTAAGCAGTTTGAAGAATGGTAATTCATTAATTCACAAGACTAGCTACAGAATGTAATGGATTAATTCACAAGGCTAGCTACAGAATTCTTTGTTTTTCTAACTTACGGCTATTCATTAAAACTTGTTGAGTTCAGGATATATTACATTATGTTTTTATTACTTAATTACAGCTTCGCTTCGAATAACACTGGTTGTTGTAATCACTTTGAACTTAGGTGAATGGACTGGAAGCCGGAACCTGCACGCTTTATAATATAATTAATATGTGTCAGTAGGGGCATTATATGCTTAGTATACATATTTTATTACTTGAAAGTAAACTGGTGAAAAGCGCATTTTAGTCATGCACCTATGATTACAATAAATATTCATTATAATAAAAAGTTAATTACTAGTTGGAAGGTAACACCAAAATTCCATGTTGTCTCCACAAACATATAGGTAGCAGTTCATATGGTGTGTTTTATATGTGTTTTAAATAACAAAATTAGAACCAAATTTATGATGCAGTTTGTAACACAAACTTAGTTCAATAATACTCTCTTCTCGTATTTGTCAGTTTGATTTCGATAAACTAGAATATTACATTTTTACATTTCCAAATTTGCGCTTAAATGTTTTTATTTGTAATTTAATATAATTTCTGATATTCTTGTTTAAATACTTGTCAAAAGCATAAAAATAAATACAAACCAGTCAAAATATTTATGTATAATAAATATTCGTTATTCGAGCACCTTCACTTTTAAAGGTGTCTTCTGCTGTAGTCCCATTAAGGTCTAAAACATCGGATTTCCATACCCGTGGGGGACAGAGCAAGGATAATCCATTGTGTAGCTTTGTGCTTAATTCAAACAAACAAGGTCAGCTAAGCCTAAATGATTCAGGTTTGGCTTAAATTGATACACTAAATATTATTATTATCAAAATGTTCCAAACTATTAAGTTATCGAAAAGTTGAAACATTTAACAAGTAACTCTGTAATTAGTTATTACGTTTATAGCCTACTCGACTAGTGGTCGTTATAATTGTTAAGTCTAAAGTACACCTTTGATGAAAAGGATGTTGTTTATACGATTATAATAATCATTCGTTTAAAATGGGTCCTTTCATGCTAGTTCGCAGTATGAGGATAGGCAAAACTTTAACAAATACTTCGAAATTTCACTTCTCTCTATAACTTTTCATGAAGAGTAATCAGAAAAGTAATAAGGTGTCATTAACGGAGAATGAATTGTGGTTCTAAAAATATTTTCACAGATGAGTGCACCTGGTGGTCTTGAGACATTCCTAAACCCATCATTACGTAATGATACTGTCCACTTTCCTGAAGTGTCAGGAGGTAATTATTATAGGAGCTTACTTAAAACTGAACATAACAGAACTAAAATAATTTTTCATTTGGTGGTAATATGGTTTTCACACTTTTATTTTCTTTGTTCTTATGACATAGGAAGAGAATTGTGGGTTATACTTCTGTCTTCAACCCCCAATGAGAGACCTCTACTGAAGCCAAACGTCAAATATATTGGCAATATGCACGGAGATGAGGTAGGCCTAATATACTATAATTTGTTTACCAACCACATGTAGGCTAGGCAACGTTTTTGTTACTGGTATCAATAACCAAGACCTACAATAAACAAGATTTGTACTGAGAACAGCAAAAGCTTCTTTGATTTTTTTTCATCACAATTCCCTATAAATTATCTTCATTCTTTAAAGAAATTCCCATAATCATTATGTTCAATTGCAATTACAAATGAATGAAGTAGATTGTTTTGAACAACATGACCAGAATCTGTGGTGTTAATCGTCTTGGAATGGTCTGGTGGTCATGGAAGTCGGCTCGCATTGTGAATGTCACGGGTTCGAACTCCATCCCCGAATACGCTCTTTTTTTCAGTCGTGAGGGCGTTATAATGTGACGAATAATCCCATTATTCGTAGATAACGAGTAGCCTAAGAGCTGACACTGGATGGTGTTAACTAACTGCCTAACTGCTTTCCCTCTATTCAAAATTAATAGAAACGTTGATATGTCTCAAATAACTTATACACATATTTATAGATCTCATGCAATGTACAATCTTGACCAGCTGCAAGACCAAAATTTAAAAGAAGGAAGAAGAGGTCGACGTAACCTGATCCTCCTGGATATATAAACATCAATACCCAAACACCTATAAGATATACATATATATATCTCATGCAGTCTCTTGGCGCTGATTAAAACCAGTAATTACACTTGTTTTATGGTCGAGTAAGCTCGCTTCTTTGTGGGTATTTGGGTATGTTGGATTTTAGATACCCAGGAGGGTCAGATGCAAAAGACCTCTTTCTCCATCCCTAATTTCCATGTCGGCTACTACCATGTTGTAGTTGTAGTGCTTTAGGGTCAGAGTAACCCACAGTACTTCGGCCCTTTTCAGGGCAATGCCCATATATTGTCTTGAGTTGCATTTTTTTAAACTTATATTTATTTTTATTTTCTTTTATATTTTTTCATAATTATTTTTAACTCTGTTTATGTATATATATTTAACATAGTAAAATCTATGAATATTATACTAATTTTAAACGTCTAGTGCATAGTGGCCAGTTTGATTTATATTTCTTTATATATTTATAGGAGAGAAGTACTCAGGACTGTTTTCATCGTGTACATAGTATCTGTAGAGATCACACAATAAATCATGTTTATGTCAATTTTTATTAAAATAATTTAGTGCATTAAGCAAGAGTCTGTAGAATACTGTCTTTATGTTTGCATACTTGTGCATAAATGTGGATGAAATACTACGTGGTACTTTATACGCTGAAGTTAAAATTGAATTTTGTATTTTTTGTAATTCGTGTAATTGTGTTAATCAGGCTTCACTCGCGTATTCTAGAATGGGTCTTATGTATGTTTTGTAGATTTTTATTATATTATCAGGTGATGTACCTTGATTTTTACCTGAAAGGCTTCTTGCATAATTTGCTCTTTCCCAGATTTTAGTCAGGATATTGTTAATATGCTGTATTCACGTTAATTTGGTATCGTAAGTTAATCCTAAATATTTAGCCGAGGTAGCAGTCTGTAAAAGTGATCCGTTCATGTATAACTTTGGTGAATCATTTTTCAGTTTATTTAATCTGGTATTACTTGGTTTTCGGAATGTTTCTTTTTATTTTATATTTCTAGCAGTATTCTTCTAAGTTATTCATGACTGGCCGGAGATTTGAAGGAGTGGGGGCACTTTTCCAGGCCGCTACATCGTCAGCAAATTGTGATGCAAAATCTAAGTTTAGGTCCGACAGTGGCATATTACTCACATACATGATAAATAAGATAGGGCTAACTACCCCTCCCTCTGGGACTCTTGCCTCAGGTGAAAACGACCCTGATTGGGCCCCATACACATCCACTTTGCATGTTCTATTGTCCAGAAAGTCAGATAACCAGCGAATGACGTAATCCGTGATGCCAGACCGTGTCGAATGCTTTCTTAATGTCGAGAAAGCAAGCTACAGTACATTTGTTTTTGTTAAAACTGTCTGTAATTATTTCAGTTGAACTGATTAGGTGGTCTGTAGTTTGTTTATATTTTTTAAACCCGTTTTGAATTTCGGGTAATTTTGAATTTGCTTCTAAGTAACTAGATAGTCGGTTACTAATTATTATTTAGTAAGCCTGCGGATTTACAACGGTAAAATCAGGGGTTCGATTTCCCTCGGTGCATTCAGTAGATAGCCCAATGTGGCTTTGCTATAAGAAAAACACACACACAACAGAACAAAAATATAGTTAAGTTAGTTTTAGCTCAACATTTGAAGTTTTTTGCATTGTTAACTGAAAAACTAAGTCTTTATTTGTAGTTAATTTGAATTAATTGTTTTTCTTCCATTCGGAACCACTCGAGGACTGAAATATATCATTTTAAATCTCTTGTAGTTATATCTCACATTTTGACGAATATGTTATACTTTAACTACAACATTGAGTGCGAACATACTGTGTGTCATAGCTAAAATATTACTAATTCTACCTTTCTAAATTCAGCACGTATCAAATGACATATGAAAGTTAGAATTTGTCAACTTTTCATACAATAGCAGAATTTGTCAACGAAATAAAAGAAATTAAGTTATTAAAACGGCATGGGTGGTGACAGAATTTGAGGTCGCATCTAACAAGTTGAGCTTCTTAATCACCAGGCCCTTAGCGCAGATAGCCCTCGTGTAGCTTTGCGCGAAATTTAAAACAAACAAGCCAAACCCTTACACGACCATGTTAAGAAAGAGAGAGTTTGAAAGTGATCGTTGCCGGAAACGTCTTAGAGACGAGAAGATAAACAGATATGGGATTGTAGGGGGCGTTGCAGGTAGATGTTAGGTTATTAATTAGTATAGGTATAAATGTGTTCCTTTATATTGGTTTAATTTTTGTTTTAGTTGCTGCATAAGTAGGGCTTCTTTGATTTTGCATTTGTTTATATTTGTTTCCATACCTAATATCTAGGTGGTTTCTATTGTTATGTTGTGTTTATTTGATTTGTGGCGTTAAAAACGTGTGAAGGTGTTTTTTTGTGTTTTTTGAATCTAGTTTCCATTTTTCTGCTTGTTTATCCATATAAAAGTCGTGGCAGTTGTTGCATTGTATTTTATAAATTATGTTGGTGTTGTGTTTGTCAGTGTAGGTTTAACATAGTATTGACTAGTTTTGTACCTGGTTTTTGAATAAATTTGGTGTTTACTGGAATGTTATGTTTTGTTATATGTCTTTTCCAAATGTTGGTTATTTTTTCGCTGATGTTGGGAATGTATGGTATGCAGCAGTACAATATTTTGTAGTTTGTTGTATTTTGGGATTTATTGTTGGTCTAGGTGTGTGCGTATAATTTTTCACACGGTTTTTTTAGGAATTTTGTTGATGTTGATGAAGTGTTGTTTTATTTTGTTAATTTCATTGTTAATTTTATTGCGTGAACATAGTTTTAGACTGTGTTTATTTAGTTTAATATGTTGAGTATGGGTGATGTTTCTGTGAAGCTCTGTTTTGAATTGTGTACCATTTTTAGTGATCTTGAGGTTAAGAAATGCTGTTTGGTTAGCATTTTCCTCTTCACAGGTGAACTTGATGTTGGGTGTACTCAGTTAATGTGATTGAAAAAACTAAGTTTCGAAGTATAGAGAAAAGAAAGCTGCAAACAGCAAGGGTGTAGAAGAGGTTCATAAGACTCGGTGTACAAACTCTGGACTGAATAAGTACAGAAAGACCACGTGCAGAGCTGAAGCCTCACTTGGTGTATGTGGTCCAACATCTTCAAGGCCATGGTCCTGGCAGAGCCATAGACCAGACCCATAATCCAGATTTGATGGAATGAGGACACGATAGATCTTTATCATAAAACATAAAGCTGCTCTCCAAGAGGTGGAAGAAAGGAGACGGTGGATGTTTGGTGCCCTTGTGCACTTGAGTTGTAGCTGCTTGATACATGATATAAAGGTTAGCTTACAGTTTAAGATTAAACCCCAATAATTTTGATTCAGGGACCACGGGAAGAGCAACTTCACTAACTCAGTGTTCAAGATCAAGGTGAATACCTCGTTGGCGGCCAAATTGCATGAAAACCGTTTTAGAGAGACAAAAGATAAAACCGTTTCTGTGGTCCACTTCAATAAATGACTGAGGGCAGTCTGTAGCTGCTGGTCAATAAACCTCATGTTTGATGACTGATACAAGATGTGAAAGTCGTCGACGTAGAGCCTGTTTGCAACTGTAGGAGGGAGTTGTCCAGTGATGGCATTTATCTTTATACTGAAAAGTGTGACACTCAAGACATAGTCTTGATAGACTCTTACTTTTCTGTAGGAAAGAAATGAAAAGTGTCGAACCCACACGAACTTGGAATCTCCTGTCCATTACAAAAAAAAATAATAAAAATGGGCAAATGGCCACGCAACCCATATGAGTGGAGGTCTCGCAAAATGCCGTACCTCCACGTAGTATCGTAAGCCTTCGCAAGGTCAAAGAATACTGAAACAAGTTATTGTCACTTGAAAACTCTTTAGATGTTTTGCAAACAACTCTGCTGGAGACACGGAGAGATCTGTTTGCACTCCCACTGTTGTAGAGGAACAGAGTGCAACAGCATACGTCTGAGATGGAGTGAGAGACGATAACTTCTGAGCATCTGTGTAGGAGATATTGTTTATAGTCTTCAAGCATTGCACCTCTTTTTCCTCCACCCACTTAGGGCACAAAATATAGTAAGAGAGGTGTCAACCACTACAGTTAACACAGTGTGATTCCAGTTCGCATTCGTGGGCATCGTGGTCTTTGTCACCACAATGAGTGCATATTAAAGAACAATGACATGGTGTCTTCAAATGACTGAACCACTGACACTGGAAACATCTGAGAGGGTTGGGGATGTATGGTTGTACCTAACAGTTCAGATAACCTACTTTGACTGTGGTAGGAGGACGGGCCCCCGCTAGTACAGCGGTATGTCTTCGGATTTAAAACGCTAAAATCAGGGGTTCGATTCCCCTCGGTGGGCTGAACAGATAGCCCGATGTGGCTTTGCTATTAGACAAAACAGAAACAGAAGTAGTAAGACGTGATGATGTAAACGTCAATATCAGAACATTAGTAGCCATAACAATTCCGTCTTTGTGAGTAGAGATTTAGCGCACTGCAGAAACGTCTTGGCTGTAGAAACCAACGAAGATCTCCGACTCGGGAATGTTCTTTAAATCGTCTCAGCTGTAACTCCTTTTGAAGAATCCAGAGTTGCATGGGGAGTAACCAGTGACTTTTGATTTTAAGAGGAGTTTGGTGAAGATGTTTCCACCAGAATGTTACGCGAGCGTAACTTCCTTATTGACTTGTGGGAGCCAACAATACCCTCTAATCCGTTTTGAATAAAAAAAGAGAGGCATGTGCCCTAAGGATTTCATGGATAAGGAATGCATAATTAGAAATTGAGATACAGAATCTGCTTGTGACGGTGGCTGTACAGCAGAGTCGTCCATGTGTAGTCGTTTTCCGATAATCTTTTTTTTTTTCATTTTTATTTATTTTTTCTTGAATGGGAATATCCATAATAAAGGCAATACATTTCAATGCCCACGGACCCAATCCACCATGGAGCCCTACAAGAGGATGCACTATAATGCCAAACAAAAGCATTGCAGCAATACCAGGGTTTCATGAGCGCTATACCGGAACAACAGCATCAAACACAATGTCCACAATATCCATTGAAAACATCCAACACTACTACCTGGTTGACCCTAGCCCAAGTGGACCATCCGATTGATCCTGGGGAGGCCACCCGTAAGCCGCCCGTCTACAGGAATTTTAAGGCCAAAGATGTGTTTTAGGGTTGGACCCCTCAACCACCAGGATCTTCTTTTCCCCTTCACGGGTCGCCACGCACAACAAACACGTGCGTATATGTTTAGATCCCGGAGGAGGTATCTTCTCTGGGAGGTCTCCTCATCTCGTACAGGAATCTACACCGAAAGGCAGAGTGATTTAACGGTCACTCCTAACGCACACTTTCTCAAAATGCGGCGTTCTATTTTGCGACAACAAGATTATAAACTCACACTATGAACTTCCCATGCTTATATTAAACATATACAGAATTAAGTAAACATATTTTAAATTGGTTCATGAATAATGCACAAAACTGGTAATGTTTCAGCGCAAACCTACACGTTTAGTTCATCTGAAATTTCTTGTTAGCCTCTTTTTCCTCAGATGTAACAATATTATATAGTGAGTACAAGCAAACAATTTCACTTCAGTAAAGTTCTTCGTGCATAAACAGATGTTTACCTTTTCATTTTCTTACCAAATATCATTTGAAGAGTTCAGAATTTAATCGTAATTTACTTTACGAACATTCACTATAATATTTTTCTCACCTTATGAGATTAAAAGTTGCATTATATTTAAAGAAGTGTCAAGCATCTGTTTTCAGGGTAATGTGTTTCCTTCTAAAATATTTCTCATCAGCTTAAACTGTAGATATACTTCCTAAAACCTTACGTCTGAAGCTATTTTATGGAGTTTTAACTCCATATACTCCTATAGAGTATAGCGATTTCCTAATTAGAACGATTCACGACAAACAGAATAAGAGAAATCCTCAAAAGCCGCGGCTGTAATTAGATCTTAAATTGGTCAAGCGATGGAGCCATGAACTAAAGGTTTGTATTTCGAAAAGACAAAAACTCAGGACCATTCTATGTGCTGCTGACAGAAATATGAGTATTGACAGTGACCCATACGAATTTTCATATTTCACTAATATCGTTGAAATGATAACTCTAACTATGAACGTACTACTTGCTATATAATTTATGGTTTTATTGTACATTTTATTGTTTTACTTTCAGTCAGTTGGAAGAGAACTCTTATTGCATCTAGCTGCATATCTTATCAATAACTACAACAAAGATCCATACGTCCGCTGGTTGATGGATAACACCCAGATTCATTTGATGCCATCCATGAATCCCGACGGGTTTGAAGTGGCACTAGAAGGAACATGTTCTCATAGCCCTGGCAGGTTAGTGTTTAGTTGCTTTTAACTGTAACAACTGAGTGAGAAATATGTTTTAATTGTGTTTTATTTTCACACTTTTGAAGAATGTGTCGATCTGTGTCAGAAAGGTTAATATTTAGTTACATTTATACTGAGCACCCAGTGACGTAGGAAGTGGGAGGCGTATTCCACACTTCTTAATGTCTTATAGTTAGAATGCACCAAGTTTAGGAAAATTACTCTCACAAAAAGTAGGTGAATGCATAAAATTTAATACAGAACCGAAGAGCTATCTGGGCCTTAAGACCCCGCCTCAGTGGATGCGTTTGTGGTGTGCATTCTCGCTATTCGTTTATTCAGATAAACCTTGCTCCACATACTTTTAATTTGCTTCCTAAATCTCTGACACCTGAATGTAAGGAGAAACTTTTTGTTTGTATAACATATTTATAGTTATATTTATCTTGAAAGGTTTAGAAGAAAACATGTTTTCTTGCACCAGAGGAATGACATTTATGTTGTATAGCTAAGAAGAGAGTGTATGTTCTAGTTTCCGACAGGTTAGTATTTGGTTATAGTTACCTCGTACAGCTGAATCTAAAAGGTTTTTTTTCATGAATTAAAGGGTTGTTTCTACTCTTGTTTATGTTTCAGAAATAACTTACATGGCGTCGACCTAAATCGCAACTTTCCAGATTACTTTGAAGAAAACCCACAAAAGGAAGAACCAGAAACAAGGGCCGTCAAGAAATGGTTAAATGACATTCCCTTTGTGTTGTCAGCCAATTTACACGGAGGAGCTCTAGTTGCAAGTTATCCATTTGACAATCTTCCTCCTTCCAAAAAACATACACGTAAGCTCTTTGGAGTTTTTCAACATATATGTTTCGCAGACGACTAAACAAAAAATACGTTAATTATCTAATTGAAAACTGTTTTGTGTAATATGAAATAGTTTCAATCGTAACGTTTGCCAGCCAAGTTTTAGGGCTAAAGAGAAATTTTTTTATAGTATACTGTTATAGCAAAATGCTTTGTATGGTCTATCAAAAAAAATAATCATTATACATATAGAATGAAATGTTATCAAGTTTTATAAAAGCCGCTTTTCAAATATGGCATAAGTCTTTACAAATATAATCCTATAAGTCACCGATTCAATAGTAAGTTCTACGAATTTCATTCGATCCAGTGGTGAGTTTTTATACCAATATAAACCTACTGAGTTACCTTTTCGGTTTCTATAAAATATTATTTAGTTGTCATAAGACCTGTGTCGTCACAGCTTAAGTTGAAGGAGGGTATAAATCAACATTAGTGAGTCAAACGTTCACTTTTTATGATGTTTATTTCAAATATAACTCTTACCAGTTTCATCAGTTTTTACTTACTCTTAGTAAAGCATCTTGAGGAATGGTAAATTTATCACTTATAAAGTTATGTGAGAGATAAGAGAAAGAAAAGCATGCCATATAATTTTTCCTTTCAGGTATTCTTGTAATTGTTCTTTCTGTGTGTGTGGGAGGGGGGTTAATTCAAAAGGATGGAAAATGAAAAAGAAATTGTATATAATCATAAATACCGGTTTTCAGACAAGCCTACACGACATATTAAGTCCCCTACTCCAGACGATGATTTCTTCCACCACCTGGCCTTACTGTACTCCTCTCACCACGCCACCATGCATCAAGGGCTATCGTGTCGGTGGGGGATACCTGATTTCCCGGATGGTGTTACTAATGGTGCTGAATGGTATGCTGTTAAAGGTAAAGTGTTTTGTTTATATATATATATAGTGAAAGTTACTACTACACCCTTGTGCAGATTAATTGAAACAACTGGTCATTTTACAATATTTTCAGCATGGCGGCCGGTGTAGACTCGCTGAACCCGCTGATTTCCTTTAATAGTCATTTTTTTCACACACGGCGTCATTAGCTGTGTTTTGCAGTACGGTCGATCTATTTTTTGGGATATATGACGAAAGTTTGAGGAATATTACATCATTCGAAATTGCGTTAGAAGAGCAAGGAGACCAGTCAAAAAACAACTTCTTACCAACTCAATGAAGAAAAAACGGTATCAATGAAATACAAGAACTGGACGCAAGAAAAATGGAGGAAGGTGTTATTCAGTGACGAGACTCATTTCTTCGCACAGGGTCAAAGAAATCTGCATGTTCGCAGATCTCCAGGTGAGAAACTTCGAGAATCTCACATCAATCAGTTCGTAAAACATACCTCGAAGATGTTTTGGGGCTTTCTCAGCTACTATGGCGCCGGAGGCTTACATATCATAGAAGGTATGATGCGAGGACCACAGTACATCGAAGTTTTGCAGAGAAGAGGCGTTCAAGAATTGAAAAGAGATTTCCAGATGGATCTGGCATTTTTCAGCAAGATCTGGCTCCGTGCCACACATCGAAACTTATGAAGAATTTCATGACTTCAACGCGAATAAAGGTGCTGGACTGGTCTGGCAACTCTCCGGACTTAAATCCTATTGAAAATCTTTGGGCAATTTGTAAAGAAAGACTTCGGGGAAAAACTGTACTACGAAAGATAAGCTAATTGTGGCCATAATTGAGGTGTGGTACCGCGATCCAAAAATTAGTAAAGATTGCAGTCAACTCGTGGATTCGATGCCAAAGCGAATTAATGATATTTTGAAAAATAAAGACAGTCATATCATGTATTAATTTGTGAATAATTTTTGGTTTCTCAGCAAAAAAACGCAAAAAATTGAAAAAAAATCGTAATTTTCCATCTTGTTTCAATTAATTTGCACAAGGGTGTATATATAATATAACAACATCACAAGCCAATCTAGTCTTCTCCATCTTGCTTTGAGCATTTTTCTCATAGCTTTTATCAATTGTCAGTTTTGTCATCACTGCTTTTCTTAGTAAAAGGTACACAATTGGTTGTCTGCATCTTGTTTGCCACGGAGAATCGAACTTTGGATTTGTGTGTTATAAGTCCACAAACATTACTGCTTACACAACGAGGGACAAATTCTGCTATATTTAGAATACTGTTCTCCATTTAGATATAAGCCTTTCTCTTTTTTATTTCTGAGATAGTGCGTTTTACGCTGTTATTTCTTCTGTAAATATGCTCAAAATAACCCAGTTTTCTCTAGGTACTTAATATTTGACATTTCAAGAAGGTAGTATACACTAAACAATATCGTTAGCAAATTTCATGCATGTAGAAACTGTTGACGTAGGCAGCTTCTGTGATTAAGTAGTTGTCAGAGACTAATCTTCAGACCAGTATAATTATGAAGCATCTAGTAAATGAAAGAAAAATTACTGTAAAATGTCTAAGTTGTGTAATAATTTTCTTATAACAAATTTGACTTTTAGTAACGAATTTCTTATTTTGTTTTGGTGAAACAATAGATAGTTGTAATCCATTGTACACGTTGATGTAGAAACCATTCTATGTGAATGAGTAAACTTTCAAATATACTTGATTTTGGGAAGCTACGACTTTTAGAAAATGGACCTGTCGTAAAGTTGGCAGATATTTTAACTTCAGGGCAGTTGTGCTATTAATTCCTAGGATATGAAGTTAGCTATTGTATATAATCTTACACACACACTAAAATATGCCCCCCTGTGGCACAGCGGTATGTCTGCAGACTGACACTGCAAAAAAATGGATTTCGATACCCGTGGTGGAAAGAGCACAGATAGCCCATTGTGTAGCTTTGTACTTAATTCTAAACAAACAAACACTGACATATATCAACCGATACTATGTGAAGTTTTTATAATTTGAATCCTATATATATATAATTAAGAATGTCATTCTTTGAGTTTTTCTTTAAAAACTACTTTTTAGATACCAGTTAAATGAAGCCTATGTATTATGGAAGAATCTCATAACATTCCTGTGTATATAGAAGCATTAACTCCAGAGTTAAAAGGTGGAATTACATAAAAGTTGATTCTCAATCTCAACAGGTTAAACGTATGCTAAACAATGTACATACATTCAGACAATGCATGAACCAAATTAGTTGGAGAATGAAGAACAATCAAAATCCATAATCCACGTCCATAAAACCAGAAAACATTAAATAGCTAAATATTATAACTGTGTAAAATGAATCAGTGTTACAGATACAGAGAAATATACTCTTCAGCAGTACTTACATATAAACATAACGCTAGTAATCACTGTAGATCATTCAGTATAGACAACACAAAGCGGTTTCTTAGGGAAAATGTAATTAGAAATATATAACTTTTTTTTGCAATATACTTAATATTTATTTTCAAACTAATTCATTACCAAAGAAGAACCAACTCAACTAAACCAGCTGATAAATGAAAATGAGTAATGCTTTTCACTTGAAGAATTTCCTATGCTATCTGGTTCTTACATTGGTACTGGTTCTTGTGTTAAACACTGCATGCTACTTAAAATAAATAAAATAATATGATATGTACAGAACACAATTTTGGAAAAAAAAAATGAGCACATTTAGTGTATCAATTTTTCGTAACTATGATTTGGCATTGTACAAGTAACCAAAACATAATAATTCAAATGCATTACTGATCAATTACAGTTATCATAAAATGAGTAATTATACTTAATGACAAAAAATATCTTTAATATTTCAAAGCTAGAATTATAAGGTATGTTACTGATTTAGACATTTGTGTAGTTGTCTGGTCAGAGGGAGGTTTTATGTCACATGATTAGCTTATGGCTAAACAAATGTTTTGATTATGTTCATATTTGATAATATAACGATTTTTTTCCTTGTAATGAACTGTTATTAAACTTAATTATCATTAAAGCTGTAATGTTATTTTCCCTTGGAAACTACAAATAATAATAATGATAAACAGGGAAATTATTAAGTATATATTTTGAAGAACTTGCAATATTTTTTCTTCCAGTTGTTACAAGAAACAAGATTTGCTAATATTAGTTATAATTTATGTTAATTTTTATTAGGCCTTTTAAAATTACTTAGAATTACATTTTAAAACACCATTACTTTACTTTCAATTGTGATTATTTTATGGTATAAAGCTTTCAGCTATTTAAACACTGTAATGAATATTTCTAATAACATCAGGCTGGTGATCCCGTGTTTCCTTAATTAATGGCTGAAGGTTATAAAATTATTAGCAGGTAGCACAGGTTTTAACATATAGTTTTGATGATCTATAATATTATCTTGGAGTGTACTGAATCTAATATTTTAAATTTTTGTGTTACACCACTATTAAGAATCCAATCAGTGATGTTCCTTGTTCCAGGAGGAATGCAGGATTATAACTATGTTCACGCTGGTTGTATGGAGATCACCGTGGAACTCTCGTGCTGCAAATATCCAGTACCTTCAGAATTGCCTAAATTCTGGGAAGAAAATCGAGAAGCTTTACTCAAGTATTTAGCTGCAGCTCATCAAGGTGGTGCATTCTCATAGTCTTGATATGAAATGAGATAAAATAGAAGTAACAACTATTTAACAATCCAGCTGTTTTGATTTTATCTACTTTTGAAACAAAAAAAAACATTGTATAAAAGCATATTTAACGTTCATCATGAGTTATCAGTCTAGGCAACACCGTTTACATGGAATCATGGAGTCAAATACACTTTCAGCAAGTCTTTAGAAAGATACCACTGAAACATTTGTATATAAAATGAAGAAAAATATTTCAAAAAAGGAAGTAAAGTTAGGGATGGCTGATATCAATCTTTCAAAAATAATACAAACAGAATAGTAGGAATGGCATTTGCACTATGAAAAGTTTTGAGCCCTTGACTTTTGACCTTACGACTGACTCGAGCAGCATAACTACCAGCTTTATAATTTATATGACAAATCAGTTGTAATAAAAACTGAAAAATGAGCTAAAAGGGGGAAATTTATATTTTACAAGGTGCGTTTGAAAATAGAAAATTTCCAATTTATATAAAAACGACTTCTATAAGCCACAGACAATATAACGTAGTTCTAAGGTAACATAACGTTTATGTTACAAATGAAAATATTTACAATTTTAAAAGCTACTGTATACTATAATTTGAGATTTTTTTCACATATTCTTAAAATTATTTTAAATTTAACTTTTTTAGCTGCATTACTCTGTTTTCATTAAATTATAATTTTTGGTCATATAAATTATATGGTCATTTTTAAAGGAAATGCATGAGGTGCTATTGGTGTGATTGATTTTTAGTCTTGAACACCTAACCACTTTGCTTTAGAACGGTTTAATCTATATTCGTGCTTGGAGTAAAGAAAAGGCCTACTGAGTTCAGCCAAGTCCTATTTAAACTAGAAAACTTTATTTACATGAGTAGCGTGATAAGACAATAGTATAATGAAAATTTTAAAATTTACAACAAGCGATAAGTTTTTATTTTTAAGATACTCTTGAAAGTGTTTATAAGTTTAATCAAATTGATGAATTTTATCTTAATATATAGACTATAGTCTAGATATATAGATGTGTAACGTACATCTTACTGAAAGTGTTAAGCATAATAATATAAAATATGTGTGTGTGTTTTCTTATAACAGAGCTAGCTACATCTGTCTGCTTGGGAGTATGGAACCCCTGATTTTAGCATTATAAATCCAAAGACCTACCGTTGTTACACCGGGAAACAAAAAATATATATTTATAAGTTTTAATATAAAAGTTGTATTTTATTAATCCAGCCCTAACGATATAATAATTATTGTCAGAGAGCATCTATATTTTTGACAAAAATACGACAGAATTTTTATCATTTTAAATAATATTTCACCATTATTATAGAAAATACATACAAAATAATTCACGTAAAATAAATCAAAATTGTACTCTACTTAATAACTATAGCAGTATATAAAATAAGAAATTACTTTCGTACATATAGTTTGTTTTGTTTTGAATTTCTCGCAAAGCTACCCAAGGGCTATCCGCGCTAGCCGTCTGTAATTTAGCAGTGTAAGACTAAAGGGAAGGGAACTAGTCATCACTACCCACCACCAACTCTTGGGCGATTTTCTTACCAATTTACCGTCACATTACAATGTCCCCACGGCTGAAAGGGTGAGCATCTGTGGTGCGACTCGGGATTTGAACTCGCGACCCACAGATTACCAGTCGAACGCCTTGACTCACCTGGCCATAATGGTAAATGAGTGAATAAGAAAAGAAAATGTACTTATCATTGTTTTAAGATAGGTAAGATTTGTAAAAGTTATTTAGCTACTTAAATGGCCCGGCATGGCCAGGTGGGTTAAGGCGTTCGACTCATAATCTGAGGGTCGTGGGTTCGAATCCCAATCGCACCAAACATGCTCGCCCCTTTCAGCCGTGGGGGCGTTATAATGTCACGGTCAGTCCCACTATTCGTTGGTAAAAGAGTAGCCCAAAGGTTGGCGGTGGATGGTGATGACTAACTGCCTTCCCTCTAGTCTTATACTGCTAAATTATGGACGGCTAGCACAGATAGCCCTCGAGTAGCTTTGCGCGAAATTCAAAAAACAAAACAATCTACCTAAATGTGACTCTTTCTAGCATATGATTTTGTGTGCAAAGTTTAAGAATTTTATCCAGTAGGAAGGCTCAAGCCCCTATTCATTATTTTTTGCAAACATTAGACGATATAACATAAAATAATTTAAAATATCGTAATTGATTAATACATCTTGACTCTTAGCCGTTAAAACCGCTTAATACTGCTTTAATTTGTTACAACAACTTACTTGACTATTCTCCTACTCAGGTGTTCGAGGTTTGGTCGTGGATTCAAGTAACAGAACATTACCTAAAACGAGGTTAAAAATTAAAGGACGAGATATGACCTTCCATACAACAAAGAATGGTGAATACTGGAGGCTACTTCTTCCTGGGAATTATACTATTGAAGTAAGACTGAAATACATTTATAAGAAGTAACGAAATTCAAAACACGTTTTTTAAAAGTTCGTAATGTTCGTTTATTGAAATAAACTACTTATACGTACAAATGGCTGAAATATGACTATATGAAATAAACATATACAATTGTTCATAGCATAATCTAGATATATAGATGTGTAACATACATCTTATTGAAAGTGTTAAGCATGATAATGTTATATCCATCGTACAATAATATAATATATTATATTATATTACATAATATAATATATTGTACGATGGATACCAGCTGTTAGCTGGGGTTAAATTTTGCATCTTCTTTAGTGGAAATGTGCCACCTTTCTCATCCGCTTTTGTTATTTCAAGTATCGGTATTTAGGCCTTGTAGACCTGTGAGGGTCATGTTCGAAAGACCTCTTCCTTCCTCCAGCACGTGATTAATTGTTATTCAATATTGAGTTCATTGCTACATGGTGGTCAGAGTTTAGTTGTTCCACGCTTTCACTGTGATCTCTTTCAGGGCCATGTCCATCTGTGTAATTGTATTAACGGTGCTTTCACGAGCCAGACGCCCAGGATTTTGCAGAACCTATTTTTTCAAGTTATTCTGGAACGTTTGTTCAGTGGCTAAAACTTATACTGAAACCTGACTGGACAAAAACAGACGATTGCCTTTGTAAAAATATCTACATAGTAAAGATATCGACATATAGTAAAAAAATATGCTGATTTTATACTGATGAAACAACATTAATACAGGAAAAGAGGAAAATGGCTTGTAAGTGTGGTACTTGTGGGAGATATCCACGATGTCAGTGAGAATGTAACTCTTCAGACCCAGAGTTCAATACGGCACGAAAAATAGGTGGGAAACTGTTCTAGAGCAAATTCAAGGCACGAAAAAAGAAATGATTGAAGGTCAAGGCCTTCGTATCTACTCTGAAAACAAAGAAAAAGAAGATGAACAAATAGCTAAAAACATAACAAATTATGCTCTATCTTAGCCAAGAAACCGAGAGGATAGGTCAACAACACAACACCACACATGTATCTTCTAAGGTGGAAGGACGTCCACACAAAAAAATACTGTTTACTACTGTGTACTATGGAAGTCAAAAACGTGCAATAGCGTCACTAAATCCACGGTCCAGCATGGCCAGCTGGTTAAGGCATTCGATTCGTAATCTGAGGGTAGCAGGTTCGAGTTCCCGTCAAACGAAACATGCTCGCGCTTTCAGCCCTGGGGGCATTATAATGTGACGGTCATTCCCATTATTCGTTGGTAAAAGAGTAGCCCCATTGTTGGCGGTGGGTGGTGATGACTAGCTGCCTTCCTTCTAGTCTTACACTGCTAAATTAGGGACGGCTAGCGCAGATAGCCCTCGTGTAGCTTTGCGCGAAAGTTCAAACCACATCATTAAATCTACTATTTTATTCGTAAGAGTTTGTGTGGATTTTAGTTGAATATGAAAATAGGACTGTTTTCCTCGTGTATACAAAAAACGATGGCGTTCACATAATAGATCATTCTTTTGCCAATATTTAGCGAAATGATTCAGCGAACAATGTAAGAGTCTATCGGTTACTTTTTCCATGTTCACGTATTTGTGCATAAATACTGAGAAAGTTGATCTAGGTACTTTTTATGCTGTTGTAGGTAATATGTTTTGCAATGTTGGTAATTTAGTTTTAATTTGTTTTGGTGCCATATTTATCCAAACTGGTGATGTATATTCTATGTTTGTATGTTTTATATATTTTTACTACGTTTTCAGCTGTTTCTCTGCTATGTTTACCTGTTAGACCACCTGCATAATTCGTACGCTGCCAAACTTTGTATTTTATATTATTTATGTGTTCAACCCAATTTTGTATCATATGTTAGAACTAGGAATTTACCTGATGTTTCTTGTGTCTGTCATACACAGTCGTGGTGGATCATTTGTTTAGTTAATTTTGCGAAAATAACTAATGGAGTCTGAAATACATTATTTTAATACGATATTTTTGGCAGTATTCTGTTAAATTAAGGTTGAATATTTGTAACTGCAACAGATATAGTGGGAATATATTTCCAAACTGCTACATTGTTTGCAAAAAGCGACTAATATCCGCGATTCGGATCATTTAGAGGCGTATTGTTAACACACATGATGAATAGGATGGGGCTAACCACTCCACTCTGTGGGAGGCCTGCCTCCGGAATAAAATAATCGGAGAATGTTCCTTCTACATTTATTTTAAAATTCCTGTTTTTCAAAACGTTGGACTGCCAACGAATAATACGACACGGTAGATCCAATTCCGATATACGGAACCACGGACCATTATGCCATTTGTGAGTACGGTCCTGTGTGCATTGCGTAAGGCAAAGCAAGGATTTAATTTTTATACAGTGTGTGTGTGTTTTCTTTTAGCAAAGCCACATCGGGCTATGGTGTGCTGAGCCCACCGAGAGGAATCGAACCTCTGATTTTAGCGTTGTAAATCGGTAGACTTACCGCTTTACTGGCGGGGGGGTGGGGCGATTTTCATATAGTGAAAAGTAAATGCGTGTATTTGTTATCATAAAATTTAGTGGGTTTATATTCAACTAATCATTTGTAATCGATTTTTTGTTCACAAAAAATGTCTCAGAGATACTATATCTTTAATAAAAACGATTGGTGATAAACAAAAGTTCACAGTAATGTTGTTTCTGTTCACAGGATTTGAAAGTTACATTTGAACGTTGTTTTATGTATGTTTTGTTCTAAATAATTTAAAGGGTTGCAAGGCGTTAAATCTACCTTACGTGAAAAATTACTGAAGTCTTTAACAAATGTTTTTTTTTTTCTTATTTGTAGGCTTACCTCAAAGGTTTTGTAATAACGGAGGTCCAATTTTCTGTGACGAAAAAGATGACAACTCTGAACTTGACCATGTTCACTGAAGAAGAGATGCAAGAGATAAAAACATCAACAATCTCAATGGTGTCTGATCCTAATACGAGAACAATTTCGGAATCGGATTTCACTACCAATATCGACTTAGGAAGAACATCTGAAAAATACAGCTCAGACAATACGACAGTATTTCCTGTTTCAAGTAGTGAAAGTTTTACATCTGCGATGTCAAACTCAGATAAAAACTCTTCTGCAAGACATGCACACAATGATGCTCTTGAGTCTATACCAGGTGATGGATGTGCAGTTCATCATGGTTTTTTTCTCCCATCAATGGTACTGATATGTCTAGTATCATTTTACATACTTATCTGAACCACCGTGAAAGTCGCCTATAGTAAAACTGTTTTTTATACAGAGGTAATAAATATGTAAAGTCTACGTTGGGTTTTATAGAAGCCCAGTACAAGTTGCTTAATATTTTGATATAGAAAACGTTGATACTTAATTGGTACACTAAATTTTAGTATTCTCAAGATACACTTCTGTATATTGTTTTTTTTTAATATTTAGTTAAATTAAAATGAACGTTACCAATGTGATATTTTTCATTTTCGGCACATTAATGCTTATTAGTTTCATCCATGAACCTTGCAAGTAGTTCAGGTACTTATATATCAAAAGTGTTCTGTTTTTGTTTTTAATTTCACTAGTTTCTTACGCTTCTTCACGCGCCTTTATAACAGTTAGTTTAAGTATAAAAAGTAAATAGTTGAACTCAGTCAAAGAGTAAATAAATAACATTTCCAGTTATATAATTTGTGAGATCACACTTGACATCTGATATGACAATGAAAAAGATTTATGCTTGTGGATCTTGTTTCTAAAAATTATATATTATAAGTGTTATAGATTATAATTTATCTCGGACGAGTCTCCAATTTATGATGTTACGTATTACGATTTCAAATAGCCTGAATTGAGTTAAATTGTAATTTGTGTTTAAAAGTTAATTAAATGCAGAGATGTATCAAATTTATGATGTTTGCCAACAAAATTGATACAGTTTTCTTTCTTGACACATGTATATTTGTACATAGAAACAATAATACAACTTAAAGTAACAGTTATTAAAAATAGTTATTTATATACAAAAGTTTCACAAACTTACAAATAATGTCGAGTCTTATATCTGGTATGGAACTGAATATTTTTATCGTCAGTTCACGATGAGCGAATTAATTCTGTGTTGATACACAGATACACAGATAACGGGCAAATAGCTAGTTTTTCCACTAGAGTTATACAATACCTTTATAGAAATACTAATGTCCGAAGTTAATTCACTGAAGTTAAACTGTTTGTAATGTTCAAAAACTGTAATCATTCCTGGTCAAGTATCTGTAGTTTTCCGATTAATAAGCGTTAATCACAGTTATAACTACCAAGGTTTACAGTATACTAACTGTAGAAAACCAACAATGTAAAATTGTCTCTCCACGTGTTGCGATGACAACGTCTTATAATCTTTAGGTGATGTTCTCGAAATTTCAGTTGACAACAATACACTAATTTTTTCGTAAAACATATATTGTTGATTCTTAAACTCAGTAATATTCTACACATTTGAGGAATAGTGGGTAACTTCACAATACGTATTCAACAGTATAAGTTACATGCATTTCTAAATATATATTTAACTAAAACAAACATCGGTATTAAAATAAATATTTAATGGAATGTGTCTTATTACATTGCTTCGTAAAACTTTTGTACGTCAGTGAATTAATTATAAATAAAATGAAAGAAATAAAACACGTAACATATGTTCTATTATTGATTGTGTTTCAAGATAATTAACAAGTTGTTATGAAAATAACATTTTTCTTCTAAACAGTTTTCGAGACACGCCCCATTTGACTGGTCGATTTAAGTTTATTTAACCAAAATATATAAAAACAAGAATTAAAATTCTTCAAAGTTTGGGTTTTTGTTACTGTGACTTACTTTGATATTTAATTTTTTTTTTACGGTTTTAATAGCAACCGCTGAGAGGCTCACTTTACAGTTCTGAATTTGTTTGTTTATTTGATTTTCAAGTGCAAAATTTTAGCTAATTGCTCCGTCACCTCTTGACCGATTCGAGATCTAGTTACATACTTGGGCTCAGAAGTTCAAATCCTTTAGGTTGATGAATTAACCATGCCCAGATTTTTAGCGTTAAAAATAAGTCTTCAGATTTGCGCTGAGTTATCTGGAAGAGGGGGAAAATTCCAAAAATAAATATAACCACATTTTCAATAACCATACAGTTTACCATGGGGTCTTTCTAAATCTCTTTCTCTCCTGGTATCCTACTCTTTTCTTTCCTTCGTGTTGTAGAGTTTTTCATTTCAGAAGTGGTTAGCCATGTTCAAACCTACACTATACCATAAAAATTTCCTTATACTTTAAAATGTGAGTGCATTGTACGAGTGTTAATACCGTAGTGCGGATAGTAAGTAGACAAATCGATTAAATTGGAACAAGAAATAAAATTTATCAAGTACAAAAGGATTCAAAAATGAATAAGGTCTGTGAAAATATTAAATTAAAAATGAAATTAGATATATTAGAAGCTAAACATAACTTACCACAAAGCAGAATGAATGTAATATTCTGAAAGAAACACATATGAAGAACAAATTAAACATATAAGAACGAGAAAATATAGAGATAATGTAACATATATAATCATTATTTACGAGCCAAAACGTGAGGACAGCTTGCCCTCAAAAGGGGGACTGAAAGGTTCTTTAGATTTTGTGTTCTTTCTCTATTAGAAGAGATATTCCAGACTCTCTGTATGACTATTTTGAAGTGTTTATTTGGAATAAAGCACAAAACAACACACTGGGATATCTGTGCTGTACCCATCACGGGCATAGAAACCACGTATTTTTGAGGTGTGACTCGGCAGACATACCGATGTGCCACTGGGGAGCGATTTGAATTGTACTTTTTAACTACCTAATCATCAGCTCTTTTGGACAACACTATTTTTCACGTGTCAACAGCCTTTATAATGACCACCCTTCAAAATGCGTCATCTTCAGGCCTCTGTCTATTTCATTGTCTGGACCTAGCACTGGTGGCTCCAATGGTTTATGATATAAAGATTGAAACTGAATTAAACTAATTTAAATCTTGTATTCGTGTCGAAGAGGTTCCTTTCATCGGATAAGGAACCAAATTTTATTTTTCCGTTTGTTCAGACATTTGAATCGTGAAAAATGTCAGTTTTTAAAAAGTTTGCGAATTCCTTCAAATTATATTCCACATTGTTTCAATTTATTGTGATGTGTATACCATTCTACAAGGCATAATGCTGTCATCACTTGGTTGTTTGCTGATAGTGCTTCTTGATGGCTTTCACCAAATAGACAATATACCAAATACTTTAGTTAATCTGAAGATTAAATATTTATTTAGTATTAACCAACATCAATAAAAGTATTGTTTAATTAATATTAACTTGCAAATTAATCAGATAATTGTACTGATACACATTATTGCACTTCAAGAAAACTGGTACAAACATTGAGAATCAGCAAATAGAATCTCACTTGAGAATACAGCAATATAGACACTGTACTATGGAAATATTAGTACTGCAAACTAAGTAGTTTACAAGCAGAAACAAATACTTCTTATCTTAAATGTGACTAAACATAGTAAAAATCTGAAGAATCTCACTTGACAATACAGCGCAAAGTTTTATTAACGTAAGATTAAAGTTGCAAGTTTGCTCAATAATTTTCTATCAAAAGTCATGACAAAACTTAATCAGAATATTTATTTCATTGAGATAACAGAAGGTTTTTTGGCCCAGTTTGATATGGCTTCGACATGTCAGCAAGACAAACACCAACAGACACATATCTGCATCAGAAAACCAGTTTCCAGCAACTGCGTGGTAAGATCAAAATGATTGACTTTGCAGATTTAACTCAAGAGACACCTTGGTTTTCTGATGCAGATATGTGTCTGTTGGTGTTTGTCTTGCTGACATGTCGAAGCCATATCAAACTGGGCCAAAAAACCTTCTGTTGCTGGTGACAGGTCTTCCTTGATCAGATAACGAAGAACCAGGCAACACTCTGGAATGATAGGCACCCAGTAAGTTTCTCATTTTTAGATTATAGTAAATATGACGTTTCTTTCATTTTGAGGTTAATATATTACAGTTAAGCTTCACTGATATTTGCGGAATAAAAAAATGGCAATAGCCAGAACTCGAGAGTCCAGATTTTATGTAGCAAAAGTTAAGAATGAAAACTCTCCAAGTCAATTCAACTGATAATTAGTCAGAAGTTCACTAGGTAATGATCAATCAGGTTGCCATTTTTCCAGGAAAAAATTATTCAACACTTAACAGTTTGGCTAATAAACGTATTCATATCTCTATTACGAGAATGTGCTTGTCATTATTGAGTTCATTGACCTTTAATGGATAGTCAACATATAGTTGTATTAGTCAAACCCTGATCAGGCAGACCGTGTCAGTGAGCACACTTAACATACATGTGAATTATTCTATCAGTGATTAGAACAGTGGAGCATCACCGCCGAAGGGGTTGAAAACAACACCTTTAGTAGTAAATTAAATCTAAGCAGTTTACAACCAGAGACCAATGCTTCTAACCCTAAAGGTTTTGTATTGTATGTACCAAATTATTCTGTAACACAATTTCAATATAATTTGAATCAAAAGCACAATCATGCATCATTTTGTAATAAAACCCAAAATATACTTACATATGCTCCCCATTGACTCAGCGGCATGTCTACAGACTCATACCGCTAGAAACCGGGTTTCTATTGTGGTAGGCAGGGCACAGAGAGCCCATTGTGTAGATTTGTGCTTAATTCCAAACAAACAATGTTTATATAAACAACATCACAATTATCCCCTAGCACGAAACATAAATATAGCTAAGAAATATTTGTTTCACAAAACGTACTTTGCTCAAAAATAAAATATTAAGATAAATGATTTAGAGATATCTGTAAATTATACAAATAGTTCTTTTGTACAAATCAAACATATTTCTAAATTACAGCTACTGAAAAATTAGCCATTTTCTGTTTCTTATCATTCTAAACGAACCAGGAGTTATGAGTTCACCTTCTTCATTCCAAAAATCTACAAATATGTATTAATTATTCCAAATACAAGATATTTCCAGAAACTCCAAAGAAAGAAATATGCCCACGAGGTTTCTTCCAGCTATTTTAGGTTGGAAATAAATAAAAAATATTATTTCTTAACATCTAGATCTATTATAATTTACTGTCACTGTGATGTCAAGCAGTCACTGCAGTTTTTGCAAAACACACATTTCAATATTCAAACCAATTTTTATTTGGCGTTAACAATGATACCCTTGTATGTATTACATTTGAATATGAATACTACACAGACTGACAAACACGCACCCCCACTAAACTTGCTATATTAATCAGTGCATGTTTATCGTAGGTGATGTAACAGTTTAATGTGAAACCTGATAACGTACAAACCAAGATCAGACCAGTTAGGGCCTGGCATGGCCAAGCGCGTAAGGCGTGCGACTCGTAATCCGAGGGTCTCGGGTTCGCGCCCGCATCGCGCTAAACATGCTCCCCCTCCCAGGGGGTGTATAATGTTACGGTCAATCCCACTATTCGTTGGCAAAAGAGTAGCCCAAGAGTTAGCGGTGGGTGGTGATGACTAGCTGCCTTCCCTCTAGTCTTACACTGCTAAATTAGGGACGGCTAGCACAGATAGCCCTCGAGTAGCTTTGTGCGAAATTCCAAAACAAAACAAAACAGACCAGTTATCGGTCGAAACTTCCACGTGCGCTAAACACATATATTTGACTTTCAAGTACCACCTAGCACTTACTTCAGTTGTGTCATGAAAAGTAATTACTGACAGAAATAAGCAGAAGTGTCAGTTCCTGGCATAGCCATCCGTCCCAATCACATATCTTATCATCAAATGTAGGATATACACACAGACTATTGTAGTAAAAACACCAGAGACGACATATAAAAATTATTTGCAATGTAATATAACATAATCAGCGCAACTCCCCATATTATTTTCACTGATGTTGCCATGTAAGAGTCGAACAATGTACTTATACCATATAAGCACAAAAATATCTCTAATAAATATTCACCTAAATGGTACAAATTATTGCGCTTCAAGAAGACTGGTACAAACATACAGAATCAGCAGATAAAATCTTACTTGACAATACAACACAAAGTTGCATTGACGTATGATTTGGGTTACAAGTTTGCTCAAGAATTTTCCATTGAAAGTCATCACAAAACTTAACCAAAATATTTCAAGAGAAAGCATGGCAAAATAATTTTAGCAAATTGGTTTGTCAGCGTTTCATTTCATAATGAGTGTAGATTTGCCAGGAGTATATCCAATATCCTTATCTTCTAAGGCTCTAAGCCATGGTCTGTTATGCAAAAATGCCACAACTCTCTAGATAGACTGAGAAATTACTTCATACTTCAGACCAGTGTCTTATTACTAAATGTGTTCGGTAGCTCGATATTGTAAGAGTCATAGTAGTACCTGTCAGCTGTTGATCTTTCAATCCACAAACTATGGCGAAAAGAAGCTGCTAGCACTGGATGTTCTATATACATATCTTATAGTGTAAATTTGTCGGAAGGTTCAGTAACTAAAGAATGCACATCCTTTTTGTCACTAACTTTTCAATCAACTAAGAATTTCTTCTAACTGTTAGCATGCAGTCAGACCTAGCAGTAACAATAAGAAGGTCAGCATTGTTGCCATGGCTCATTACAACAGCAGTTAATTGGGCCAGTGATGTTTCTCCAAGTGAATTTTTCACACACTGTTAGATGAATACTGCTATCTTTCTTCTCATCAGATAAGTCAAGATTATGTATACTATACAACCGTTTCGTTATCAGATTCTATCACATCAAACATCTATGATTCTTGGAGTTTTCAAGTGACTCATTAGCAACGTAGAAATTAATCTTGCTCAAGTGCTTGAAGCACTGTTATGAATATTGTAACCACTGTAACTCATAATTACTTCATTGAAGTGTCAAGAAATAAGGTACAAATTAAGGAAGACAAAATCTAATTGTGTGCACACTATAGACATTATAATTCAATCACTAGACTCGAATTCTCATTCTAATAGTTTTATTTTTTGTTGCATCACTTTGTACATACGACTACTTTATCCATCAGTTATCAACTACTGTAGAATCCGACAAGACCACATATTACTGCGAACACTACGATACTTCTCTACCAGGTGAACATCAGAACCAGTAGGAGCTGTATGTTTTGACGGTCATCCAGAGAACAGTAATTCCACTTTTGCTCAGTTGCATGGTGTGCCACCATGAAATAGATTAGGTGCTTATCAAACATAAACATTTAATCAAAACCTCAGAATGAGGGTGATATGTTGAAGTGCAACACAACACCAACTACAAACCAGGAATGCACTGTACTGATTTATCAACCAATGGATAAACGTTTCTTCACTTGATGAAATACTTAATAATATCTGAGTTTTGTACAGAAAATCAGCCATATGTAGGACAATTTTCTATCTTAGAGAAAGCCTGCAGCCTTCTATTGGAGCTTTTCCTGACTGACTGGCTATTCTCTGAGCAACAGAGATTCAACATCTCTAAATAATCATAATCATATAAAACATTTCTTTGCTCTGATCTAGAAATTACTCTATTTTTACTATCTTTCAACTATCTTCTCCATGCTTTGGTGTCAACTAAATTATAATCTGTCTTCGTTCTGGTTGCTTTGTGAAGTTTTTTGTTGATTAATATTCCAATTCTAACGTGATGTTAATGTTATACACCCGCTAGTTAACATCTAAGTTACGTTATAAATATATTTTATAACAATATAGTGATTAAGATAATTAATAAAAACACAACTACTTTGACGTTTTATGTTATGTAGTGATGCTGTAAACTTCTTTTCCCAATAGTTTCAGAATTTTATCAAAAAAACAAATCTTTAATTCTTTTCATGAAATATTTATAGGCAACTAAAACATAAAATAAAACATGAACCATCAACTGAAGTTCCTTCTTTTAGATACAAATTGGTGTATTTGTATTTTTGTGTATATTTTTCTTATAGCAAAGCTGCATCAGGATATTTGCTGTGTCCACCGAGGAGAATCAAACCATTGATCTTAGCATTGTGAATCGGTAAACTTGCCGCTGTCTCAGAAGGGGACCAACAATTACGTATAAAAAACGTCATGCACCTGACAACATGTTTATAAAAAGTGTGATTTTAAATTTCCAAAAGTTGAATGGGAAAGCCTTTTTAGGTGAAAATTCTGCAATTTTCAAACTATATGCAGTGTATAATACACTAATCACATAGCCACGTTTACATATTACAAACACCTAGCATGGGGCATTTATAAAAACTATGTTTAAAACATAAGTTTTCCATATTTCAGTTAATCTACATCATTGCCAGGGACATACCATTATTAGTAGGTAAAATTAGTTTTATCACACAGAGGAGATGCTTGTACAACTTGTAGCAACTTTCAAAAGAATCTGCCATAGCAGTAAATATTTAGAATTTTATAATAGAGGTGTGTGGTTTGTTTGTTTTTGTTCTGTTTTGTTGTTGTTTTTTGTTTTCGTTTTTACTCATGCATTTACAGACATACCCGTCTTCAAACAGACTTGTACAGTTCTCAACTAAGTACCCTAATGTTCAGTTAAAAACGGAACAAGAATTTAGCAAATCGTCAGGCGAAACGGCTAAAAACGTTGCCGTAAGGATACAATGCTCATAGACATCCTCGACCGAAAGCAGCTTGATGGTCTTCTGAATAGAAATCATCGGTTACATTTGGAGGGACTTGCAGGAGACATGTTGTTGAGCCTTGAGTCGTGTATGCACATATGGTATCTATAGGTTATTGACCTATTTATCTAGCTTGAGGATAACAGTTCAAGAAAACACCACCAGGTTTATGTTACAACGTGCTTTCGTGTTGGAAATTACCTTGTTCCTGCTACGTCAGAACTACTGTGCAACTTACGTGCTTATCCTAGGTCACCCGTCTTATAGCGTTACCTCTCGGTAACGCTCAACTTCAACTACACCACTGAGTCTGAAGTTAATTGTGATGCATTTATAAAAAAAAAGATTCGTTAAATATGCAGTTCACCGAATTTACCAACTAGTAAAAATAAAACGAAGGAAAAAAACAACAAAAGAGGTTTTCATCTTCACGTACGTTAATAAGAACAAAATGTTAAAAATCAGTTAACGTTTTAACATGGCGAATTTTTAATATATCACAATACACAAAACAAAGCCTAATAAAAACAACCACACCATAGGTGGATCTGAGCATACACGTGGTTAGACAAACTCTTGGGTTAGTACTTCTCTCATTTGAACTAGAAAAACAAACTAGTGCAATAACTAACTGGGTTACAAGGTGAAAGGTCACAGAGATAAAAAAAATAGCCTATAAACACGTTTCCTTCTTCAATAGTTTCGGCAAAATAGAATGCTTCCCACCTTATACTGAGGAGGTGAATAGAATGCTTCCCACCTTATACTGAGGAGGTGAATATAATGCTTCCCACCTTATATTGAGGGGGTGAAAATATTACCTTTTTTTTTTTGTCGGCTTGGTTGTGTTGTATGCTTTTGCGAAAGATACTCAAAGGCTATCTGTGCGATCTGTTCCTAAATTTGAAATCAGACTTACCAGACTGAATAATGGAATACAGCTGTCACTCTAATAACATTTATAGTTACAAAGTGCGAAGCACAATTATTATTATTATTTATCTATAACAGGACGCGAGCCATGGTGTCTCGAACCGATACATTTTTGTAAGCACTCTCTATCCAGAAGTTTAATAAGTCAAATTTGTATTTTATTTGAAAAATAGTATCTACAATGTATAATTTCCTTTATAATTACTTCTACGTATAGTAACACCACTAAAAGGTTTTATAAGTGACAAAGATTACAAACAGATTGGTCATCATAGGTCTCCATTAAGGCAGTCCTGATTTTATATACCTAGTGCACCGTAATTTTTGTTGTTAACATGAATCAAGATCAATTCTCTGAAACTCGTAGCAAATTAATCGATCTTTTCATAACCTGAAAGTTAAGTTTTATACAAATAACTTCTGGGGAAATAGTTAATACATTGTTTATGTAGTTGAATATGAAGTCGTCAAAACGACTTTAGGTTCGTATTTAACTTAACATAATCACATTGGCTGGGCATTTTTTCCGCAGAAATACGGATTAATAATCGTATAATAAAACTTGCATACACATTCGTTATGATACGTCTGTCTGATAATAACTCCATTCATAATTTTTATAACAGTTCCAGCCACTAATCTTCTGCATGTGATATAATTTTCCATTAATTTCTTTTCGGAAAATTTGTTTGTTTATTTTTTAATTTCGCGCAAAGCCACACGAAGGCTATTTGCGCTAGCCATCTCTAAATTAGCAGTGTAAAGACTAGAGGGAAGGCAGTTAGTCATCAGCAGCCACCGCCACCTCTTGGGCTACTCTTTTACCAACGAATAGTGGGATTGAATGTCACATTATAACGTCCCCACGTCTGAAAGCGCGAGCATGTTTGGTGTGACGGGGATTCGACTTGCGACCTTCAGATTACGAGTCGAACGCCTTAACCACCTGGCCATACCGGGTCTTTTCGGAAAGCTTAACATCAAAATTTTAAAACGACAGTTGGATTTCCACCTGAAGACTTAATACGCATTAATCAGTTAGTGAAACTAAAAGGTATTCTTCACTATAATGTGGTCCGGCATGGCCAGGTGGTTAAGGCACTCGACTCGTAATCTGAAGGTCGCAAGTCGAATCCCCGTCACACCAAACATGCTCGCGCTTTCAGACGTGGGGACGTTATAATGTGACATTCAATCCCACTATTCGTTGGTAAAAGAGTAGCCCAAGAGTTAATGGTGGGTGGTGATGACTAGCTGCCTTCCTTCTAGTTTTAT
Organism: Tachypleus tridentatus; assembly: GCF_004210375.1. NCBI lineage: Eukaryota > Metazoa > Arthropoda > Merostomata > Xiphosura > Limulidae > Tachypleus > Tachypleus tridentatus. Next base: position 109,755,530 of record NC_134837.1, read on the forward strand.
ACTGCTAAATTAGGGACGGCTAGCGTGTGTAAGTTTGCGCGAAATTCAAAAATAAACAAAGACTCTACTATGGACCACTGCTGGTACAGCGGTAAGTCTTTGGATTTACAACGCTCAAATGAGCGGCTCGATTTCCCTCGGTGGACTTAGCAGATAGCCCAATGTAGCTTTGTTATAACAAAACACGCATTCTATAGTGTAAAGTGGACGTTTTAGTATCTTATAAATCCGCCATGTTTTCCTATGACATTAATAAGTTACAGCGGAACGAAAACTATTTATAATTTACTTTAAAAGTTTAAAAAAAAATGAAGCTACTTTACTTTTCTCGAAAAATTAAATTTAACTGCCGCTAGGGATGAAAGGTTTCATTTTGCATGAGAATCGCTCTGATTTGATAATGAATAGAGCTTCCTACACTCTGATAAAAACAATGTTACTGTTATGTCACCTATGGCGGATTTTAAGACTACAAGACCAGAGGTGTTTCTATGAACCTAATTATGTCTAGCATACAATATCGATTTTCTTATTCTTCACACGAAAATAGTTGGTGATAGTATTGAGAAAGAGAAACTTCTATTTAATATAAATACAACATTAAATAACAAGTTTACAACATTTGTTGTCGTAAGAAAACATATACAGGTTTACACACTAGGCTCGACAGTACTAATTCCTACAGTTAGTTTGATTATTTGACGAAAGAGGGAAAGATATTACAATCTCAAAATTATTATTTGTCAGTAGGAAAGATCATCTGGATACTAAATAATTTAAGAAAAGAGTGAAATAAAATTGAACGATAGAAACACACCCATAAAATCTTATTAAAAACCATTAAAACAAACTATTTTCAGAATAAGTTGTCGCTGTTTTCAAATAAGCACAAAGTTACACAATGAGCTATCTGTCCACCACGGATATCGAAACCCGGTTTTAACATTGTAAGTACACAGACAACCGCTGTGCCACTGCAGAGATTTCAGAAGAAAAATACCCTCTTCATATATTGATATGAAAAATTTATTAATAAATAAGAAAATGAGGGATAAACCTAGGGTATTTTTCACTTAAATTCAACATCTGATGAACTTCGATCTTTTAGGCGTATCATGAAGCTTGAAATCTAACAATAATGAGTTTAAATGAAATTATTTTATATAGAGCATAGAGAATGTAAAAAGTTAGTCAAAAGGAATTTCTTACAATTAAACAAATTATTAATGAATTAATTTTTTTTCATGTATTCTACTGAATGTTAATAAATCAACATTTTTTGTGCTCTGTAATATCGAAACAAAGGTATTTTTATCTGACAATCTGCAAATACAGTACGGCAAAAGTATATTTCCTGAAAGTGCTACATTTTCTCGTGGTAGAATAAAGCATGTGAGTTTCAAAATAATATTAATTTCTATTAATTTGTACCATAATATTTATGTTTACTTAAAAAACAACAGAAGTGTCTCTCACATTGCTTAACATTAAACATTTTGAATACATAAATTTTAACGTATTGTAAAGAGAGAAAATTAAAATATAATTCCAAACCTCGGAGAATAGACACAGTAATAAGACATCTTCATGGTTTTCCACTTCTTTCTTTGTTCAAATTTCTTACTAAGATAAATTAGTGAGAAACACTTATTCCTCCGATTACGGATTTCACGTCTACTTTGTTCAGTTATTTTTTATTCTCCAATAAATTAGAAATTAGTACTGTCAAGCCTAGCGTGTAAGCCTATATATGTTTTATTACCACAACAAATGTTGTAAACTTGTTAGTTAATCTGTTGATATGAATATTTACAAAAAAAAGAAATTTACTCTTTTTTTTCCTGTCTCGCAAGTAAAATTAATATCGATGTGTTAACATTAATTAATATTGATGTGTTAATATTAATTTAATTTGTGAAATGGACAAAAATCATAAGTTGACTTTTTTTATATCCAAATCAGAAAAATAAGAGTTATTATGTTTAGATGTAAAAAAAAACATGTGTTAAATATTCACACACTTTACTTTTTTCACAACTCTCTTCACATTCTTTTAAACACTGTAAAAGGACTAAAATTACCCGGATGTTATGTTGGGTATTCTTGACCTACAAAGATGTAGAACTCTGACCCGCTGTTTAACCAGTTATTTCGTTCACTCAACGAGAAAGGTTACTTTAACCAATCACGCAGTATAGAAGAGCCGCAAAAGATTTGTTGCAAGTTCACGTGACAAGTTGAACCACTTGTATTTAAGGGTCTATAAAGCCGAGCATTTACGATTAGATTTATCTGGAGCTTACAGTACTCTTTCTTCTTCAAAGGTAAGAAACTGTATTATAGGTAAGCAGTAGTGGAACGTAGAAGACATCTTAGATGAAATTGTAAAACAACGTTGAACGTTTCCTTTTGACTACTTAATGTTTGTTGTCTACTTCGCAGGTTACATAGGTACTAATTATTGTCAGGATACTTTGTTTAAAAAGTATTAATTATAAAGAGTGCGAGGTCAAATCAAAAGATTATATTGAGAAGTTAGTGAAGTTGCATGTTTCACATTATGACGTGAAACAAATTATATATATATATATTATAGAACACGTTTTATATAATAAAAAGCTCTTCCACTGTGCTAATACTGTACTTTTACAATATTTCACTTATAAAAACTAGGAACTGTAGCCTAGTTACTTGAAAGTATTCTTCAGTACTAAATTCATTCTAAACTCTGGCTTCTTCTTGGGGTTGGATATCTGTTGTTTAATGCAATGACTAAATAGCACTAAGGACCTGGCGCCTTCTTAAGTATTAATGAATGTGTTACTTAATACAAAGACAGGAACCCGGAAGTACAATGTATCAATAAGGTTCTTCTTAACTTAGTCGCCTTCTTGGGTATTAAGAAATGTCATGATGGCGCTTGTTACAAAGGTTGTAATCTTGAAGTATTACGTAGCCTTAAGGCCCTGGTATTATTTAGGCAGCTGTGAACTGTGGCTTACACCCTTGTCGTTCAGTTCGACTATAATGTATTCCTTGTTATATTTTTGGTAATAACGCTCTTGTATTTAAGTAACACTGATGATCTCTTCAGAAGTTACATATTTTAGCTTCCGTTTCTTATGTCCATACTTTCTCGTAGCTCTCTCTACCTAATCGTTCCCCGTTTTCAAATCACGTCGAAACAGCAAGAAGAAGAATGTCGTCGGTGTTTGGGTAATAAAAGTTCATACCCTGGAGGGTCAGGTTCTCTGTGACCTCTTCCTCCTCCCCGTACTTATGTTCTTGACGGATTGATATTTATAACTGTGAACTGAATATTATTTTGATCCTTTTCAGGGCAATGTCCATGTATTGTGGCTCATATATAGTTATTATTTTATTCTATCAGCAGAATGTCAAGTTTGTTAGTGGCATTTTGTTTATTACTTAATACATATATATATTTTTATTATTATTTAAAATTTGTATATTTTTTTTCTTTTTATTTATTTTTATATTTAAAATATAAGTTAACTGGGGAGAGATATTTAGGACTAGCTTCATCATGTATGAGGTACCTGTCTAGTTCGCACAGTAATTCGTTTTTCATCCAATTCTTATTAAAGTATATTATTGTAATATGTAGGAGTCTATCTGGTATGGTTGGTATGTTCGAGTATTTGTGAATGAATTGAGATGATATAGTTCTTGGAACTCTGTATGCAGTTGTGAGGAGTGTGTTTTGGATTGTTTGTAGTTTCGTTTTAATTATTTTATTGCTTACAGTTATCCATGTTGGAGCTGCATAATCTATTACAGGTCTAATATGTGTTTTATAGATTTTTAGTATGTTATCTGTAGATGCTCCACTGTTTTTACCAGTTAGACTCCTAGCATAGTTAGTTCTTTGCCAGACTTCATTTTTAATTTCGTTCGCATGATTGATCCAAGTTAGTTTTGAATCATAGGTCAGACCTAAAAATTTTGCCGATGGGGCAATCTGGAGTAGAGTGCCATTCATATATAATTCTGTTGTTTTTTTGTGTTTTGTCAATTTCGTAAAAACTACGAGTTGTGTTTTTGCTGTGTTTATTTTTATTCTATATTTTTGACAGTATTCACTTATTCTATTTAGTTGCGGTTGTATGTTAGTGGCTGCTATCGTGAGAGCCCGGCATGGCCAAGCGCGTAAGGCGTGCGACTCGTAATCCGAGGGTCGCGGGTTCGCGCCCGCGTCGCGCTAAACATGCTCGCCCTCCCAGCCGTGGGGGCGTATAATGTGACGGTCAATCCCACTATTCGTTGGTAAAAGAGTAGCCCAAGAGTTGGCGGTGGGTGGTGATGACTAGCTGCCTTCCCTCTAGTCTTACACTGCTAAATTAGGGACGGCTAGCACAGATAGCCCTCGAGTAGCTTTGTGCGAAATTCCAAACAAACAAACAAACAAAAGCTATCGTGGGTGTTGCGGCACTTTTCCAGACTGCCACATCATCTGCGAACTGTGAAGAGAATCCATGATTCGGATCCCTCAGTGGCATATTGTTTACATACATGATGAAGAGTATAGGGCTAACCAACCCTCCCTGAGGGACACCAGCTTCAGGAGTAAAGTATTCAGAAAAAGTTCCTTCAACATTTACTCTACATTTTCTATTTTCCAAAAAGTTAGATAACCAGCGAATAATTCCTCGCGGTAGTTCCATTTCATTCATTCGGAACCTTAGACCATCGTGCCAAACAGTGTCGAATGCTTTCTCGATATCAAGGAAGCAAGCGACAGTACATTCTTTTTTATTGAAGCTATCTATTATGGTTTCGGTTAATCTGATTAGGTGGTCTGTCGTTTGTCTAAATTTCCTGCATCCATTTTGTTCTTTTGGTAACTTTGATGTTATCTCCAAGAATGTGGAGAGTCTATTACTGATTATTCTTTCGAGAATTTTGCCTACACAGCTGGTCAAGCTGATTGGTCGGTAGCTATTAGGTTTATTTGCTGGCTTTCCTTCCTTATGGAACATTAATATATTTGCAAGCTTCCAAGAAACTGGGATGTATCCTGAGGATAGAGATAAGTTAAAAAGTGAATTTTAGGTGGTCAAACAATTTCGGAGTGTCCTTTTTTAGAAGGATGGCTTGTATTTCATCTTCACCTGGTGCTTTGTTTTTTTTATTGCTTCGAGTAGTTCTTGAAGCGATATTTCATTTGTTAGTAACGTGCTTGTATAATCTGTGTTGGAACTTGTATTTGTATCAGTTATGCTTATTGGAAAAATTGGTTCAAATTGTTGTTTATTGTTTAATATGTGATTAGTGACTTTATTGTAGAAATATGTATCCATATCTGGATCAGTGTGAGTTTTAAAAGTATTTTGAAGTTGATCTTTGAAAGCTTCGGCTATTTCTTTATGTGTGTGTGCTATAGTATTATTATGTTCAGCAACTGTTATCTATTTCCTTATTTTAAAAGTTTCATAAGTTATTGGTGCTTATTGCCCATTATGGTAAGAAATAAAAATACTTTAATTTATTGGAGAGTAATTGTTACTTTTAAAATAACTCTGGAAGTTGGGACGATATTAATCATGAATCAGAATGTTTCAGAGTTGATTTACTTTCAAAACAATAACTGAGAAAAGCAAACATTGTATAATGTATTCGTTTGTTAACATTACACATTTTTTATTATTGTAAGTATTCACAATTGATAAGTCAGTATAGCACGTAAATTTTGTAAAGTATTTTGTTTGTTTGTTCGTTTAGTTAAAATTAAGCACAAAGTTGCACAATGAACTATCTCTCCTCTGCTCACAATGGGTATCAAAACCCGGTTTTTAGCGGTGTGAGGTCGCAGGCATACCGTTGTGCCACTGGGGGGCGTAAAGTATTTGAATAGCACAAGTTGAAATTTTTTGATGACTCAGGAAAACACTACCTGTGCCACATTCTTCTAAAATGTTATCCGCTTTTTAGTCGTTGTTGCATACGTCTTTCAGAATTTTAGAAAGCTTTTAGTCACTTATATATGGTATAAAGAGCTGACATTTCTCAATTACTGGTAGAATTTACAAGGAATTCCATTCATACATTAAAAAAGCATTAAACATTTAATATGGCGAATAAAAAATACTTTTTGATAAACATTCTACAACAGTATTTTAATTGTAAAAATGTAAAATTGTTTTTTAACATAGTTCGAAAAATCACACACACAGAAGTATAAATGGACAGATAAAAAAGCGGTCCGGCATGGCCAGATAGCTAAGGCGCTCGACTTGTAATCTGAGGGTCCGGGGTTTAAATCTCCTTCACACCAAACGTGGGGGCGTGAAAATGTCACGGTCAATCCCACTCTTCGTTGGTAAAAGAGTAGCCCAAGAGTTGGTGGTGGGTGGTGATGGCTAGCTACCTTCCCTCTAGTCTTACACTGATAAATTAGGGACGACTAGCGTAGATAACCCTCGTGTAACTTTGCACGAAATTCAAAAACAAACAAAACAGATGAAGGAAAGTTAATTATTCATTTACTGTCTAATTTCAAGTTTTTACAATAAAATTGTGATCATACTTACGTTATTATACCCAACTAATTACGATAATAAAATTAATAATTATCTACTGGAAAGTTTCTAAAATAGATTGCATTACAACTTATATTTTGTGTTCAGAACACCTCGTCGAAAATGATTCTCCAAACCGTTGTAGTCATGATGTTTTTCGCTGCAGTTGTGGTTGTGGCTAATGAAAGGATGGTACTTACAGTACCCCTTTCTGACAACACTAACCTGGTACTAAGTCCAGTGGATACCCAGTTTTCTTGTGTGAACAAAACGTACGGTTACTATGCAGACATGGAGGCAGCTTGCAAGGTATACCACATCTGTAACCCCTACGTTACACAACATGGACAAGAGCAAATTGTTCAGTACGTTCAATACAGTTTTTACTGCAGAGAAGAAACAATCTTCAGCCAAGCAACACTTAACTGTGAACCACCACATCAAGGAATTCCTTGCGAACAAGCCCACTTGTATTATCCCGTACCGTCGTCAGCATCCAATACTGATGAAGACCAATACGCTAACCCTGATCAAGACTCGTAAGAGCAACAGTGTTTGCGACGGGTAATTATTCCTCAATGCCAAAGTCCTTAGAGTCTGTAATCACCGTCTTTGTTCAGTTTACATGTCTAACCACGAGCATTAAGTGAAAATTAGGTATCCTATGGATACACGTCTGTTTTATCTACATCATTTTCAATCTGTTTAAGTTGAAACATTATAAGCTGAAGTTTGGGTATTCAGTGTTGTTTAAATTTCATTGTTTAATTAGTAATGATTGTCTCACTTCAATTCTGTGATTTTAAAATAAATTTCGTAATTTTGCAGAATTCAACGCCTGTCGTTTTTCTCAAAACAGGTGAAATTATTATCTTTTCATGATGCTTTCTTCTCAGTTTCTCTGTTTGAAATGTTGTAGAAAAAATATATATTTTTAATTCCTTTAAGCATAAAAACTATTTACATGGTACGTAAATTTAAATTCCATATAAATATGCTGAACATGTACTAAATACATATCACAGAACATTACAATTTAGCACAAATCACTATAAATTATAAATACAATACAATGAGGATTATAATTAACCTATATGCTTTTAGCCCTAACTCACCAGGTTTAATAACATTAATTTTCAGCATGCTATTTATTTACATTAAACCTTAAAAAATGTATTTTATTTCAGATAAATATTTAACATTATAGTTACAGAAAAATTACCCTACTAGTAGCTTAAATTTAATTATATTATTTTCAAAATTGAAAATGAAATTGGTGTTTTAGTTTCCATAGGGACGATACAATAGTTGATCCTATTTTTTAAAACTTAGAGCTTTTTGAATATTTAGTAACTCTTATTTCTATCGAACGTCTTGTTCAGGTAAAACTGAAAAAAAATTAACGACTTGAAAATCCTAAATAATCTGGAAATATAAGAGGAATTCAGACAAATCTCTAAACGCCCTCACCTCTCACCCCACGTGTCTCAAGGTTACTTCCGGTTAATATCGATTAAACAAATACACCTTCTTGTTTACAAGCTAATTAAGTCTATATTTTATTATTCTTTTACTGACAAAACCGCGGTTGAAATGAGAGAAATATTTGCGAAATGTAAAATTTCCTCTATTTTCAGCTCTATCATTATGATGTTTCACCAGGCAGACATGGTTTCAAGTATTAATTATGTTTTTGTTTTTTTATCAGTAGAACTAAATAGTCCCACTGTAGCTCATAGGTAATTCTGTTAGCTTATAACGCTACAAATCTGGTTTTGATACCCGATGTAGGCATATCCCAGGTAGCCCATTGTTTAGTATACTTAATAATAAACAGATAAACAAAAGCAAATAATTTCTTTTTTGTATTAAGCAATAACTTTTTTACGCATAATATTCTTTTAACTATTGGTTGTTTAATTGTAGTTAAGACCAAAATTATACAATGAGCCCATTAGGCTATCTGTGCTGTTTTCCTTATGCTGCTTTATATAAACCTATTTATGTTTTGACTTCTAAGGTCGTTACGTTCTTTTTATACTGCTATACTGACCTTTAGATGAATTTTTTTACTTAAGTGTTCTGTAGCCGGCTTTGTACAAGTGTGGTTATTCATCTGACTTCTAAGTCCGTATATAAAAACAAGACATATTTATTCACATGTTAATTACATTATTCTTTTCTTTTCATTTAATAAAATGTGCCCCCCACTAGTACAGCGGTATGTCTACGGATTTACAACGCTACAATTAGGGATTCGATTCCCCTCGGTGGGCTCAGCAGGTAGCCCCATGTGGCTTTGCTATAAGAAAAAAAAAGAATAAAATGTATTACATCTCTCTAGAACCTATCAGTCTTTATTTACTTAAAAAGCTTTTTCTCAATCACGATTAACGCTGAACTTGCAAGTCTTTCTTAATGTAGCTGTATATTATTTCTAAATGAAAGAAATAACGCTTATCTAAGACACTGGGTGTGTGTGGGTGTTTTTTTATAGCAAAGCCACATCAGACTAACAGCTGAGTCCGCCGTGAGGAATCGAACCCCCGATTTTAGCGTTGTAAACTGAGACGCTGGTGATTGGAAGAGTCAAGGTTAACTCATACAACTTTGTAAGTCTTTATAGGGCTACATCTAACTCGGCATTTCACAAACAATAAAGTAATTCATTCAATGGTTTTTCTTTCAAATCAGTGTCAGTTTATAAACCCAAAGGTTCACTTTTCAAGCAATATCAAAGTATTCTTCATAATTATCTTGAAATGATATTCATGATAATTCATAAAATATTTTTTTCTTCTCTTCCTGTTTTTTAGTGTCAAAAAGTTCAAGAAATGCTATGATTTTCAAGCTTTGAAACGTAATTTCAAGTTGGTAGCAACCTGCATCCAAAATTTCATAAACTTATTTTCTGTATGTTGTTCTAATGTCTTCTCTGGGATCATTTCTTATTCGCTTAGTAGGAGGGTATAATCCATCGACCGCTACCCAAAATTAATCGAAATCGCCTTTCTTTTTGTAGAATAGTCACTTATTGTTTTATACAGCAGGAAATGCCAAATATCCTGATCTGTAGAACATCAAATATAACATTTGTATATGAAGAAAATACTGGAAAGAAATTGAACTCAAAATTTCCGAGATTCGATGAAAGTGCTTTGGCACAGGTAAAGGTTTCAGTATTCCAGTTACCAAAAATATCAACTATATTTTGAAATAAGCCAACGAGTTCTTCCTTGTATTCCAAGACACTTTCAACAAGGTAGTGATTATAATTCCAAAAAGTCGAGGCCACTTACGATAATCTTTTCTTCAATTCAGTATCTAAAAATGTGCACACGCTTTGTTGATTTTGAAAAAAAAACAAAGAGAATAATTTAAGTTTTGCAAATAATCTGTCACACTTCTTGATCTTCATAATAGATTGAGACATCACTAAATTCAATCTATGTGCCATACAATGAAAGAAAAGAGCTTTTGGATACTTATCTCTTTTTTTTTTTTTTTTTTGAAGCTCATTCACTTCACTGGACATCACGTTTGCCTCATCATAGGTTTACGCAACAAATTTTAACCCAATATTTAATTCATCGACTAAATTAAATACTATCTTGGATGTATCTGCACTAACATTATTAAATCCCCGAAATCTATAGCAAATTTCACCATCTTTAGTCACATATCTCACAATTCTAAAAAACTGAGAAATGGTTGTTGCATCAGTGGTTTCATATAAGAGCCACAAACGGAAAATCACTATTTCGTTTTTGATTATATTCAACGATACTTTTGCTACACAATCAAGAGGTAATTTTAGATTATATTTGAGACGCCAGAAAAAAATAATCGATTTCTCTAAATAGTATTTCAATAATGATCATATTTGTTGCACGAACTTATCACTTTCACATAATTTTATCGGTTAGCAGACTTTAGTGGTTCATTAGAACCTCTAAGTGCTAATTGTTGTTCACTCAAATAACACGCTACGTCGATTAATCTTTTTAAAATGGCTCTATTTCTCTTCACATTTTTATTGTGTATTTACATAATTATTTTATGTTGGATATTTAGTTGGAAATTCAATCCGTTATTTTACAAATCTAGCTAGGCCTACAGTTTAAAACATATGGTTGGAAAAGTTTTCGTGAGTTTTAATTACCTTATGCCTATTATTTAAATCGTCAAATCCACTTGAGTTCCATGTCCCAAATTCACTGTTAAATTACAAACACAGCCAACAGAAACACTTCTGCAAGTTAGAACAAGCAGTTAACCAAGATGTCCAGTCATACTGGTTTACATAAAATTTTCGAACGCATTGCTTTGTTTGTCTCGCATTTCTGATAATGCTTTCTTTATCATTAACACTCTTTGTACCAAACTTGTTCGCTGATAAGTTTTCAATATAACAGTTACAATATTTCTAATTATCTTTTCAATCCAAATTCAAATCTGAAGAGTGAAACTTCACAAAAAGAGTTATGCAAACAAAATATAACAGTATCGTTTAACACAACACTCGAAGTAACTGCACATCACGTGACATCATAAACGTAACAAACAGCCACGGGCGCGAGGTGCAGGCCATGAAAAACAAGTTTCCAAATATCGCAAGAAATTTAACCACAAATTTTTTATTATTATTTTTGATTCGTTTATTATACATTTTAAATTATAAAATAGTAATTACGAAACGCCTATTTATAAATTATTTATTTCGCTTAAATATTTAGTGATTTAAATAATTTAATATATAGACTATAAATTGTCAAATGTTCCAATTTTGCATGTATTTTGAAGCAAGATAAACTGCCAATTTCTTCCTTTATGACATAGAAGCCAATATAACACTCAGGATATGTTTGGTTGTTTTTTTTAAATACAAGTAGGAATTTGAAATTTTTTTATTCTGAAAAGTACTTATGTAAAAAGCATTTTATAGTTTAAAGGATGTATATATTATGTAGCAAAAGTGTTTTTAATTAGAAATAAAGCCTTTTCTAGAAGGTAAAAAAGCTAAACTCGACACGAAAAGGGATTTTGCGAGTTATAATCCAGACTTTTTTCGACAGTGCTTTCGTCTCCTCTCGCTCTTTCGGGATTTGGGTGTGATATGCACGTACCCTGGAGGGTCAGGTTCTCTTTGACCTTTTCCTCCTTCCTGTACTTGTGTGGTCATGCAGTGTTTAATGGTGGTAGTTACTTCTTTTTAGGGTCAGAGTGAGCTGAAGTTACTCCGACCCTTCTCAGGGCATTGCCATGTACTGATATTGTTTTGCCCTATCAGTAAGATGTCTACTTTGTTGGTGACACTTTTTTAAATTTTATTTTTATATGTGTGTGTGTGTGTGTGTATATATATATATACATATATATCAATTATTTTATTTATTTTTGTTTAAAATACATATTGACTAACTTCATCATGTACAAGGTGCCTGTCTAGTTCGCATAGTAATTCGTTTTTTATCAAAGTTTTATCGAAGTACGTTATTGTACTAGGTAGGAATTTATCTGGTGTGGTTGGCATATTAGAATATTTATGTATAAATTGAGATTATGTTGCTCTGGGAACTCTATATGCTTTTGTGAGAAGTGTGGTTTGGATTATTTGTAGTTTAGTTTTAATTATTTTGTCACTTACAGCTACATAGTCGATTAGTGGTCTAACGTATGTTTTATAAATGTTTAGTATATTGTCTGTTGATGCTCCACTATTCTTGTCAGTTAGACTCCTAGCATAGTTTGTTCTTCGACAGACTTTATTTTTAATTTCGCTTACATGGTTAATCCATGTTAATTTTGAATCATAGGTTAGACCTAAAAATTTTGCCGATGTGGCAGATTGAAGTATGTTCCATTCATATGTATTTCAGGCTGTAGTTTTTTTTTTGTTTTTTGTCAATTTTGTAAACACAAGGTGTGTTTTTGCTGTGTTTATTTTTATTCTGTATATTTGACAATATTCGCTTATTCTGTTTAGTTGCGGTTGTATGTTTGTGGTTGCTTTTGTTGGTGTTGTGGCACTTTTCCAGACTGCCATATCACCAGCGAACTGCGAAGAGAATCCATGAGTAGGATTTTTCAACGGCATACTGTTTACATGCATGATGAAAAGTATAGGGCTAACCACCCCTCCCTGAGGAACACCAGCTTCTGAATTTCGCGCAAAGTACACGAGTACTCAGAAAAGTGCAACCGCCATGTTTGGCGATTGACCATCACATTATAATGCCCTCACGGTAGGATTGAGAGAACCCACGACTCTCGGATTAGGAGTCAAGTGCCTAAACCACTTGCCCATACCAAGCCTCCCTACACACTGATTAGTGATTATATACTGTACAGCTTCCATATGCAAGTTCATAACGTCATATTCAGTTGATACTTAATTTTTGTAAACAAGTATTTGGGAAGCACTGCTTCCCTTACTTCCAAGGACTGCACGCCTTTGCTTTATATAATTATGGCTATGATCTTCTGACCTTCAGATGGATTTTTTTATGTAAATAAACTTTCTTTATACTATTATAGAAGTGCAGTTATATTCATCTATCCTGTAGATTTGTTCTTGCATGCTTTTAAAATAATGGTAATAATAAAAAAAAAAACAAAAAAACTATGAATTACCCTGTTAGAAGAACTTTATGAATGCTAATTTGTTTGACATCTCACCTCAAGGTTAACAAAACACCCACCAACCTTATGACTGCTACTGCCATCTTTCAAAACACATCAGTATTTCAAAACTTTATTTTAATTCTGAATATATAAAGAGATGCAAAAAAGTTCACTTGCACAAAGACAATGATGTGCTATAAAAGCTTTATAAGAGGAAATAATACAAATCCATGAAGAAAACACTGATAAATGTTTTTCCAGTCAAATTTCAACAAATGTTAATATTTAATAATGTATTGCTTAAGTTGCAAACTTCACATCCTACAATAAAGACAATAACTAAACTCCCTTAACAGTATTGTTTCATATTCCTTTACAGTACTGCTTCTTATGACTAGCGTTTCTTTTATGTTATTATTATTTCATAAGGCAACTAAAATCTTTTACACTCTTTCACATAACAACTGAACTCCCTCTTGCATTATTTTTCCACATGACAACTATACTCTCTTACATTATTGTTTCACATGACAGATAAAATCTCTCGGAGCATTGATTTGTATAAGTAAGGCTTTATTATAACATTGATATATTAGAAGAAAAGTTGCTATAGAGAAAATGATGCAATTAGCATTGCCAAATTTAAGAAAATCTTTACCTACTTCTTACTAAAAAAGTTTAGTGCCTATTCATGTATTAAAATCATGCAAGTAAAAATATCAACGTGCATTTGCAAAACAATTAATTTATATCCACATTTCGGAGGCTACATTTGTTAGTTTGGCATGAAAGCTGTTTCCTGAAGACACAAACAGTATGTTTTCCATCATGAGTGAAAACTTCATTTTAATAGATTGTGTGCATGAACTTGAATAGTTTGTAGAGAGAACAAGAGCCTCAGCAAGAGCAATTTTATCATTTACATATTTCAATTCCTAAGTATCTTAGCCATGGTCAAGTTGGACAACATGAAGCACTGTAAAATGCATTGTTATTCATTATCACCCATATATTTAAAGCTAATATTTTTTTAAAAAAAGAAAAGGAAAAGAAATTCAACTAAACTTCTTTCTAGTACTTAGACATGTATATTATGGTATTACAGCAGTACAAAAACTATATATATCAAAAGTAACCTTATAAAAATCAAATAAAAACTTAGCTAATAATCCTAATACTTTAACTTTCATAAGCTTATCAGAAAAATCATGTGACTATACACAATGGTTTTAATCGAATAAAAATTAATGATTTTCAAAACAGTGTTCTAGCAGAAGACCCTTTTCCAGTATCATGTTGATTCTTCATCAATGCCCAGATCACAGATTATTGTGATTTTACATTTGTGATAATGTCAAATAATCAGTAATATTTTTGAAATATAAGGCTGATTTGTTTTTAAGAAGATGAACACACATTTATGTATAATTATGATTTTATGTCAATCTTTCTTTATGTCAGGTTTAATCTAATAACATTTTTCTACTATAATGATAATTTTTATTTCACAAGTTGAAGATCTAAAGGAAACAAATTAAAAATGTTGATTTTACTGTGTTCTTTCAAAAGTTGTGAAACTGTTTAATAAACAATTGTTAACAGTTCAAGATCTTCACTATACTGTAATAATTGTCTCCTACATCATGAACATCTGTCTCACTATATTGTAAATATGTCTTACTAAAGAGCAAACATTTGCCTATTTCATTATGTAGTCAACACATTTTCCACTATACTGTAAATGTGAAACTAATCTGCCACACTGTGAACCCCTGTTCTGCTATAGTCCTTATATATTATAAATATGTGATCCATACACTGGGAACTGGTGTGCCTTTATAGTATAAACAATTAAATCTCCCAATACCTCATGAACACCTCACAGTCTCATTATTTGTTAGCACATCAATTTTTCACTACACCATAAGCATGTCACAGTCTCACTCCACTGCATGCATGCCATTATCTCACAACATTGTGCACATTTAAATATACACCATGCCTCTATTCCACAATATCTGAAACACCCAACTGTCCCTGTACATTGTAAATACCAGTTCTGTTACAATGTAAGCCTCTGTCCTGTAATAATGTAAACATATAACTATCCCACTACAGAGTGCACCTTACTGACACTGTGAATATCTGTCTCACTACAACATGAACATCTAACTCTCCTTTTGTGTGTTTATATACATGTAGGTATCTTCAGGATTAGATTAGAGCTTTCTTTATTTTAGCATTAATAGTAATACAAGATTATTTAACAGAGGTATCTATTACTTATACTTGTGTGTAAACCACCTAAATGCTTTCAAATTAGATCTCATGTATCTGAGGCACTAAAACGTAATTGGTTACAAGAGTTCACAAGTGGCAAGTTTCTTAAGAAATCATGTTTGATCTTCCAAAAGTGAAAGTATCGTGATCTACAATTTTGCAAGTTCACAAAGATGTACTTCAACACATAATATTAGTTAAATGATCTTTGGTAATTTACCCAAAATCGTCATTTCTCTAAGTTACAGTATTAAGCTCTTCGTCACTTCTTAATAATTATAATTACATCAGAGGTGCAAGTATAGAAAATGATTTCTTAAAACCAAAATATAAATTCCTTAACATATTAGTTGAAGTGTGCACATATCATACAAAGTTTGCTTTTTTTTTGTTTGGTCTTACAACCTACAAAAATGAGTAATCTGTAGCAATCCTGACATGCACATTAGGAAAGGCAGAATGGATGAATATCATGCAAAGTTTGCTTTATCTTTGTTCAGCCTTGCAAACTACAAACTTAACTAATCTGTAGCAATCCTGACATGCATAATAGGAAAGGCAGAATGGGTGATTTAGGCACAAACTTTCCATCACACACCTACTTTTCTTCATCTCTACTATCAAATTTCACTTGCTTTTTTTTCTTTTTGTGTTTCTTTTGAATCTGGCATTTTTATTCTTTGAACAAACTTCTATAAATTTATATCTTGAAGAAGAGGGGAGGACAGCCCTTGCACTGATGACTGGTCTGCAAGGTGAAAGAATGTTGTCAATAGAATCCAGAATCTTTAATTATTCCAAGTTCATCTGTTACAGTTTCATTGAGAAAAGTACTTTCCTGAAAGGAGTTGCATGCATCTTTATTAACCAAATTACTGTGGTTAGTTTCTTGATGAAATATTGATGTGTTATTTGATACTCTGTCACCAGGTCTTCTTTCATGAACAGAACTTTCAACAGTTTTGTCACTAGGTCTCCCTGGACTAATCTCTTGAAGAGCTGGAAGTGTACACTCTAAAGAAAGTTTTCTGCAGACATAAACAAAAATTTATTAAAAACACAACAGATAGTAGTCATATTTCAGGTATCTTTCTAACTCTAGCAAAGCTGGAAGCTGGATAGAGCAAAAAGTAATAGTATAGAAGAGAAAAATCCCTCTTATAGTAATATACTGTAAGGGAAATGTTTATAGATTGTTTTTAACAACTTGTCTTTTTTTCTCTTCAGAGTGATAAAACAACAGTTTTTAATAAATAATCCATTTTTAACACAAGTTCACAAGTCCTCACTACATATGAGAAGAGCTTAAAACTGTATGTAGTTTTATTTACCTATCCATATAAAGCTCATATGAGGATGGTGCAGAGTTAGAACGTCCAGTTCTAAGAAACTGGTCCCGATACAGGTACGGATTGTCTTTGAATGGATTTCCAAAGGAGTGTTTCTTCAACATACTCTTAACCAGAATCTACAAGAGAAGTGATAAAACTATTAATGTCTAATAACATGTAATATTACAGCATGTAAAACAACTTCTCATAAATACTTATAAAAAACACTACATTGTTTTGGAAATTTACAATTTTGTCCTATACCTTTCCGTACTGTGAAAGCTTTACACTATAAATCTGAAATATAAAAGAACATCATATTACTTAAGAAGGAAATACTAAATATTATAAAAAATTTTAATATCACCAAGCAACCTTTAACTTAATGAAAAGTTAAAACAGAACTAATTTTGATAAGCTTAATCAAAATAAAAAACATATCCTTGAAAGTATGAACAAGAATAAAAACAAATTTAACAAAATTAAAAACAGTAGTTCTCTAATAAGTTGTTAATCTTAAATTCAAAATATGCTCACAATAGAACACCAGTTCTTTATATTTTACTAAAATATCATAGGTAACATTATTCTTTTGTTAACTGAAGATTTCCTTAACCTTATTTAAAAAACACAGTATTTAGCTGAGGGTGATTGTAAGCAGTTAGTAACACTAAAAAATATAACCTACTATGATATCCAGATTGCAGATACAGTAAACACCAGATACAGTCCCAAATTACAGCCCACACAGTTACTAGGTTATAGCATATGTAAAGAGTGGATAAAATTCAAATATATAATGTATTACAATATTCAAATTGCAGACTGTAAACAGTTGATAAAACCCACATATATAACCTCTTACAATACCTAGATTGCACATAAAACTGCAGATAAAATCCAATAATATAACTTTATATAATATCTAAATTATGGGTCATGAATGTCACATAAACCTAAAAATGTCACCTACAACAGTACCCACTCAATGGCATCTCTAGGATTTTATATTCTTGTTTTAAGAAGCGATAAGGTGACAAAGAATTAACGTGGAGACAGTGCACAATTAAAAATTTTATGTCAGTGAGAGTCATAAAGTACAGAATATGAAAACCTTAGTGGACTATATTTCAAATGGGAGACTGATGATGCACTGAGTTCTCTAACTAGGGGTTTACCAGTGAATATGTTAACAGTAAATAAAACCAAAGAATGTAACCTACCATAGTACCCACCTTAGAGTGACAGTAAACAGTAGATAAAAACCCAAGGGCATAATTTACCAGAGTACCCATCTTAGAGTGACCTTAATAAGCTCATAAAGGCCAAGAATGCACACTAACACAGTATTTACAAAAGGATGAGTCAGGAGAAATAAAAAAAAAACAACTATAGAGGCAGAATGAGTACAACTTTAAAGCTCAGATAAAACCCCAGAAATATAAACTGTTTCAGTGTTTGAATGGTGATAAACAACAAACAAAACCCAAGAATATAGCTTTTCACAGTACAGAGGACAAGGGTGTTCCAAAAGACAATTTGTACACCCTGGTCCACCCCCTTTTTTTTTCCACAAGCTACACCTTACCATTTAATCAACTGGCACTTAAATCATTCAATTTGTCAAAACTTTGTTTATGTACATACACACTAGCTGGTTTAAAAAGAGCATCTGATGAACAGCTGTAGAATGCCTACACACATAAACTGGTAATACGTTATTATGCAAATGTATGTATCATTTATAAACTAGCAAATGTTAGAAGCAGATTAAGGAGTGACATTTTGTCTCATTTAAGCACTGTTACATAACAAATTTTGATACATTCTTAACAAGATACTTTGACTTATACAGAGCATATAACACATCTTCTCAATACAGCATAATACATAGTCACTGTTCTCTCTATAATGTAGGAGTTTTACAGTGTGATATAATTTTCATGAATCATTTAGATAACAGGCAACAGTTTTTATCCATTTAATTTTCATCAAGACATGCCAAAAATCAGACTATTTCTAAAGCAAGAATGGAAACTATAATATTTACGTATGAGAAATTTATTTCGTATTTCAACAAAAATGTAATAAATATGTATATTATTGTGTCCAAGTGGGTGTGTTTAACTCAAAATATAAAAGAGATATACATATCTAGTATGGTCTGTTTCTCTTCTACTATTGGATAAAGATTGTGAAGTCTGAAGTATACATCCCCACCCTTACTTTGCATAAGTAATATTTTTAACAGTTGTATAAAGTACCTTTCAAGTGTTCATTTTGCAATTTTTGTACTGTTTAATAAACTTAAAATAATATAGCTATTGAAGAGTTTTGCCCCTCTGGACACTGCCAGGAACAAAAACTCCTATGACTGAAAACAGATGTAGAAAAGCTGGAAACACCCCTGTAAGGTGACCACAAGTGGTCAGTTTCAAACATCTAGTTTATAAAAAATGTTAATAATTCATAAAATCTAAGAATATATAGTTAATCTATCATAATCTCTTAATCAGGATAATTGTAAATAGTGGAATGTCAAATAAACTGCCCATGAGAGTATCTGTATCTGGGTGATTTTAAGCAATAGATAAAGTCAAAGAAACAAGCTAGAACAGTATCAGTATTAGAATGTTAGTAAACAGTAAACAATATGTAAAGTCAAAGAAACAATCTATGACAGTATCTATGTTAGGATAACATTAAACACCAGATAAAGTCAAAGAAACAACCCAGAAGAGTATCTGTCTTGCATAGCAATAAAAATACATAAAATCAAAAGAACAACCCGAAACAATATCTGCTCCATGGTGATAGTAAACACTATGCAAAGCCAAAAAAAAACACAATCTGTAGCAATATCTGTGTGAAGGTGAAAATAAACAGTTGGTAAAGACAAAGAAAAAGCCCACAACAGCATCTGTCTCAACATGGCAACAAATAGCAGTTAAAGTAAAAAAACAAACTACTCCACACAAATGTCTGTCTCAGGGCCTCAATAAACAGTAAATAAAGTTAAAGAAACAATCCATGATAGTACCTGTGTTAAGTGAACAACAGGGGAAGATATGGAATGTATCATATTACAAAACCTACCTTAGAAACTGTAAACAGCAGACTTAAATAAACAATCCATGAGAGTATTTGTATCAAGTTAACATTAAACAGCATGTAAAGTCAAAAAAACAACCTATGAAAGTATTTGTATCAGGGCAACAGTAAGCAGCAGACAAAGTCAAAGAATCAATCCATAAGAGTAATTGTATCAGGATGATAGTAAACAGCAGACAAAGTCAAAGAAACAACCCATGAGAGTGTTTGCATCAGGGTAACAGTATACAACAAAGGGAACAATCCACAACAGTATCTTTCAGAAGGTAACAATAAACAGTTAAACAAGCCAAAAAATTAATCACATTATAGCATATAATATAAAAACTGTAAACACTAGGTAAAGTCACTGGGTACACTACATAACTCTAAAAATTCAGAATCATTGAACTTTCCAAGCACGTATATGTTCAAAAAAGTAACTTACTAGAGTATCCAGTTTGGGAATTGATCGAATACAGTGATCAATATCTTCTTGTGTAATTTCAATGAGCACACAGTTTTCTTCCTCCGACAGAAGTGGAAATGTACCAAACTTTGTCACCCACTGATGAACCTATAAGAGTAACAAACAGTGATATAAGCATGTATATAAAGCAAAACTAACTCATTACTTTCCTAAATTAGCATAATAATAGCATAATAAAAGTGACATTCATCCTTTTATACTCTCTTAATATGTTGTACATAATTTAAAATGTGCATGTGGTTCAGCAAAAATAAACCAAAAACTTAGATGTCTTTTATGGGGTGAAAATTGAGATTGTGCAGGATCTATAATATAACTGTAATGCAACATTAATTAGCAAGAGACTAATTAATACTCAAAGTGAGCTAACACCCAAATTACTTTTGTTGGTCAAAAAAATTTCTCCAATGTGCAGCTATCACCAAAAGAAGTGAAAACTTAGGAAAATCATATTTTTGTGATACTACAGCTAATATAATATTGTTTGGCAGCACCTTAAAGCAAGGGACTCAAATACGAGAAAAGTACTGTTTAATTGAAGCATTAAAGGATATGTTTTGCAATGATTTCTTGCAGTTTTATGTATTTTGGGTTAGCATCTGTTATACAGCTAAGAGTCAAGTACAAGAGAATGGGAGCCATTGAATAAGTTTTTAACTGTTTACTCACTTCAGCAAGTTTTTAATTTTGGCTTTCAATAAATTACCACCTCAAACTTAGTAGTTTTGTAACTTTGTGAGAAAAATATATATTTTACAACAGCCAATTTTGCAATCTCTTTTGTAGACTAATTTTGTGATGATATGAGCATTATGATTTAAACCTGAATTCTTGTGTGTGTGTGTTTTTATATATATACACACAAGCATTTAAATTTATATATACAGTAAATATACATGTATATATGCACATACACATAAGCAAAAGTGTGCATCCTCAGTGACAAAAAAGTTTAAGTTCATCAATGAATTTAAATTATTTCACAGACTTCAAAACGATTAACCCTCTGAGTTACTTATACTGCCCACAGCAAAAAGTAATTGTTGAACATTTTAGTCATACTAAAAGCCACCCAATGATAACACATAGTAAATATACATTTTTATTCTACAAGTTAAATCACATTTTGAAATGTGAGTTATAATGCAATTAATTCCTAACAATTTAGTGTAGAATATCCTGGTTGTGAAATAAAATTTGTCATTAACATAATTAATTCCTATTCTCCTGTCATTTCAAAAGTATATGTTGAGCTTTGTCTGGCCACACAGCTTTTCAAATATAGCACTGGAAGCAACTGCTGTAAACAGGAAACAAAGAAACACTCAAACAG
Source organism: Tachypleus tridentatus (assembly GCF_004210375.1). NCBI lineage: Eukaryota > Metazoa > Arthropoda > Merostomata > Xiphosura > Limulidae > Tachypleus > Tachypleus tridentatus. The sequence continues at coordinate 109,777,217 of NC_134837.1, forward strand.
ACACCACAGTTTGCAATATATATGTTTTGTTTTTACTTGTTGGTATACATTGGTTGAAGACTAAGAAAGGTATTGGTCATTTGAAACATACGCTCTGAAGTGATCTTGTAAAGTTTAAAATCTTTTGGGTTTTATGAATATTATGTAGCTTTGCAAGCGTAGTTTTAAAGAATAATAGCAGGTTAAGGTTAAGTTAGCAATATTTCAGTACTCCAAAAATATAATAGTTTTGTATTGCTGAAATTAAGTTAGCACTATTCTACTTTTCTTTCTTTTAATTTTGAGTAATATCTGCAACTTGCCCAATTTAAGCCTTTTTTTTTTCTCAGCAACGATAGAAACAGTTGATTGAAGACTCAAGTTCTGTTTTATTCCACAGAAGTAAGTTAACACTATACTACCCCTAATTCGATTTGTTCTTAATTCTATGACACTTGTCTTACTACTGATCAATTTAACAGTATTTTTTTCAGAACCTAGACTATAATTCCACTAGTTTAGATTTCAGATCTTTAGGAGATATTTTTACCTTAATGACAGGTAATGTTATTCTTTCAACTGGATCTTTATGTAGCATCCTTTTCAGCAGATCTTTTAGTTCATCACTGATGTTTGGGCTGAAAATAACACATGTGTTACAATATCTTTAATCCTCCTTCAATTTTAAAGCATATCTAATAATTCAAAACACTTATCACTTTCCACTCAACCTTAAAAATAAATTGTTTCTAAGTTTAAAATAGTCATCTGCTCTAGTTGATTCTTCTTTTGTAATATGTTGATGTATGTATACAGTCAATATTCTAAAGCAAAATTATTCATCATTGTTTAGCAGTTTTAAAATACTTTCTTAAGTTATGTATTCAGTAGCATGATCATGTTCAAGATTATTCAAAGTGATCATAATTCATGAAAATTATTAATACCCAAATATACTAAATGAAAGTTTTGAATAAAAGTTATTTTCACACAAGCTAAAACCTAACCTTTTATTTATTAAAAGAATAAAAGCGATACTGATGTGCAAAGAAATTTTAAATGAAGCATATGGCCACTTCAGACCTTTTAATCTCATTCAATTGGCAAGTTAAATCTGTGTATGAGAAGAATGAAGGGCAATTAAATTTACTACACATCCCTGACTATTTCTGAACCTCAATACAAATTGGAGCTGAGGAATTCAAACCAAACTACCTACCACAGAAAATGGAAACGGAATTAATGAGAGTTGTTAGACACTAGTTGGTTTTAGATGTGACACTTTTTGAAAAAAATGGTTGGATTAGTACTATTTTATTTATATGTGATAATCAAGTAGGGTAAGAGTTGTGTACAAGTTGATTCTGTATGTGATACACATCACAGGAAGAAGTGAATGGTTGGATTCTATATTGTTATAATTAATATTTTCAATATGTAATTTAGATGTTAGCTAGAGGGCACATGAAATTAAGATCAAACAAGTCTGTGGGGAGTTGGCTTAAAATGCTCTAAGTTTGACATCATTAAAATATAGTAAATTCAAAGAGTATTAAAAGAAAAGAACAGATTATAAATAGGAAAATGAGTGACACATTAAGTCACTGTGTGTTTTATTTGAACTTGCAACAAGTCAATGTTTTGCATTAAATAATTCTAAACGAGTATTGAGTCGGTCAGTTTAGTTCAAAGAAGCATTCAGATCAGATATATTCAGTTTTTCAATCAATTAGCCATGAAACTGTGCAAGTAGTTTATTTTTTTTAGTCTACTCCAAGTACCAAAATTATCAATCCAGGTATTTCTGATTGAATATTATTTGAAAACTTAGGCCTACAAGTACAAGCTTATAGAAACTAATTTGTTATGCATGCATGGACTAGACTAAATTATTTTCACCAAATAATTTGAAAGGACTAACTTAACAAAAGAAAATGTCAAAACAATATTACTGCTTTATACACAAAATACTCACTTGGCAGGAAAGGTTAGTGGCTGGTTTCTAATTTTGTTGTACAACACTAGAATATTTTTATCATGAAATGGAACATTCCCAAAGACAAAGCTATACAGGGTGATGCCCATTGCCCAAATGTCAACTGCCTAAAATAAAAAAATAAATTAAGATTGATACATGCTTAAAGAAATAGTTTTAGATCTTCGTTCACTTGCTGGTTACAACAGAAAAATAAGTCAGGTAGTATCATGTTACTTGTGTTATTTATCAAATTCTATGAACTTATGGGTAAAATCAAAGATCGATATCTTATAATATACCACCTACATTATACCAAGATATCTAGCACCAACATAATTGTTAGTTAACTACAAAACATCATGCACTTTTAAATAAAATTTATTTTATGATTTATTTACAAATTAAACAATGGTGCCATTTATTCTGTCAGAAATAGAATAAAGTGTTAAGTATTATCCTGTGACTTCTTGATTTATGGATTTAACACACACTGTCATTCATTAAATATACTATCAAATAATATCCCACTATTTCATGACTTAAGATTTATAGATCTACGTGTGTGTATATGTATTTAGACATAACAAACACACAAGATGCTGTTCTTTATAACATAAAGAAGCAATCAATACATATACATGTGGAAAAGTCATCAGTTTCTATAATTCATACTCTCAAGTAAAACTAAATTACAATACAGTCTACAATTATCATAAAATGTACTTTACCACATGAAGAAAAAAAATTGCCAACATATTTACCAACAGATTCTCTTACAGTCTTGTATACTGATAAACAAATATATCTTACATTTAACATTCATATTCTTTCTTAAAAAATTCTCTAAGTTAAAATGTGGCAGTTAAAAGAATGAGCTTTTAGTTACAAACTTGATAATAAATTTCTTTACTTGGCTAAACAGTTTAGACCTTTCACAACAACTGGTTCTTGCTAATCAAATAAACTTTACTGCAATTAACAAGTAGAATTTTTAATGGCCCATATGCTGCAAAAAAACTTGAATTGTACTGAAAGTTTAATACTCTTTCTTGTCAAGTTAAGAAGATCCACTAGTGGCCAAGAGTTTGAAACTAATTGTTAAAGTTTAATTTTTCCCTCAACTGAACCAACAATTTGATGGTTTTAAACATACATGAGCAAACGTTCAAATATGGTGGTCCATCAACCAGCATAAAGCGTTAAGGAATATGCCATAAAGGAGTGTGAAATATTTATTCCTTTAAAAATCCTAAGTGAGATCAATGATGAGCATAGTGTTCATGCTACAGAGTTTGCTGATTAACAGAATGAACCACAGGTCAACCAAATAAGTTCAGACGTGAACTTTAATTATAAAGACATCAGTTCCAAAATCAATTCAAAATGGATTAAAACTTTTAGCTTAAAAATGCAAGATCTAACTCAGTGATGAAGTATGTTTATTTATGTCAAGTATTGATTAAAAAAAAATCAATATAAAAGCTGTTTGAAAAAGGAATGCATAAAAACATTTCAATTTTTGTCATTCTTTTCCTACATAACTCTGTATTATGTAACAATTCAAAATGATTTTATGTAATTTATGCATCCATGATGGTTCAGCTTACCTTTCCACTGTATCTACCTTTATTACCTGCAGAGACAAAATTGGCAAAATTACATAATTAACTTTTGGTATATGAGATATGCTAGTAACTTGACATTTTTTGAAATTAGATACATTGCACTGAATTAGAAAGGTTACAAACTAAAGAATATACAATAAACAGGGGTAGTCCATGAAATAAAACATAGGAAGTAAGTGAAGGTAGATTATGAACTAAAAAATATACAGTTAACAAACAGAATATGTAAACTAAAGAACATACAGTTGGTATGCTGAAAATGTGAGCTAAAGAACATAATACACTGAAGAATGTAACTGTAAAACTTTATAGTATGAAAGGTGCTCACTTAAACTGTTGTTTTATTTCAATTAGATAATTGTTTAATATGACACAAAAATATACATATAAAAGTACTAGATATAAATGTTGTGATAAGCAACAGATACAATGCAGACCTTTAAAATGTTTTGCATATTTCACTGAAGTAACTTATTACATCTTATTACTTTGGAATTAATTCAGTGAAATTTATTAATCTAATCAAGTTTTAATCCTGTAATACGATCCTTGGTTTTTAAACTTGAGATTGTTTTGAATTAAAAGTAGTTATACGTGAAAACTGATCAGGATCTAAACACCATTACCACTTTGTTATACTTCTACAAAAATATTTGTTACAACCATAAATATTAAATAATGATTAATTATAAAAATATCATTTTAAATTGAATTTTATAAATTTTTTCTCTAAAATTATAACAGTTAAATGACTTTAACTTGTACATTTTAAACATTTTTCCATACAAAGCACCAATGTCAAATTTCTGATAATTCAGTAAAAGAGGAGAGAGACTCAGACCAGGGTTTTCAAAAATAGCTAATGTGAACCCTCTGGGATTGAGGAAACTGTACAGATAGTAAATTAAGACCTAGGGTCGAAAATGCCTAGAAGTGTAAAGTTGGTCTAAGCAATTAACCACCCAATACCTAGTAGCAAGAGTACAGGTAGCAAGAAATGAATGATGTTCCTTCTTTTTCTCAAATCTTCCACAGTATACAAATTAACACAGTAATAAAAATACATATTTTAACAAGAAGGTTTAATTTAATCACTTGTTTTTTATACTTCTTCAAACATATAGTTGTATTATAACTGTTAAAAAATAAATTTATAAATAAATAGTTCAATAAATTTTTAATAGTCACTCTAAAGCAGCATTGTTTATTGATATACATATGTATATATTTAAGACTTCAGATTCAGTTAAGACTGATTATTTATCGAGTGAATAGGAATCAAGTGGCTTAAGGACAACAAATTTATTTCTGTAATTATATGCACTAGAGATTGTTGTATTAATAAAAAGCAAATTGTTTGTGAGCCACGAGGACATTAAAGGAATAAACTGAACATTTTATAGTAATCTTCTTGCATTATGTTGTGGTCTGATCCTAAGAATCCTACTCACAAGAATACTTGAAAATGACATTTAAAACTTTGCCTACCTATGAAACATATGCCGATGTGTCTGTTATGTGAAAATATATTGCAGAATGAAGCAATTAAATCATCTAAGCTGAAAAACTACCTTGAGAGAATGCACAGTATGAAGAAAAACAATTATTTGGAATTTTTTAAGAAGCTGAGGTAGAGATTCATGAAGTGTCCAATTTTTGTGTCTTCTATCAAGTTACAAGTTGCTACTGACAATGAATGAAAGCTGTGGTCATCTTACAATATCTTCATCATTACTGAAAAAAAAAAAAAGTCACATATGATTGATGAGAGAGTTGTACAAATGGTTATAAAATGGATGCAGAACCCATTTTAAGGAGCATTCCACTGAGTAACAATTCAGTGCAGCACCATACTGAAGAGATGGCTGGGTGAGAAAGTTCATAAAAATGGTGACTTCAAAGCTTCAAAAAGAGTTTAAGGATTGCTTTGGTTATCTTGAAAATATACGGATTCCTTATTGGTAATTTTTCCAAAGAAGTTGAAACAGAAAATACAAATATGTCTAACTTACAAAAGGAACTCATTGAAATGAGTATGGATCTTGAGGCAAAAACACTTTCTAAAGTTAAGATTATAAGCAGTTACTGGAGTGTAGTGAGAAAATTGCTGTCAATTAGCCACACCTTTGTACAGCTACTGAACCATTAATTATGGCATTACCAAGTTCTTACCTCATCAAAGCTAGACTGAACCATACAAGTAATCTTATGAGCAAACATAGAAACAGTCTCAATGTCAAAGAAGATGGGGATTTGAGACTCAAACTCACAGCTAAATATTCATATGCTTATTAATGCCCACCAGACTCATTCATCTCATTAGAGAAAATTAAAACATTATTATTTTTACATATTATACTTCCTAATGGTTGTACTGTGATTAATAAAATATCATTTTATACTGAAGTTTCTAGAATATAAAGTTTAATTTACAATTTATATTCTAAGAATTTGGGGGTAAATGACAACTTTATAAGTTTGTCAAGGGGCCAACAACTCAAAAAGTTTTGGAAAACCCAGCCTTGGACAAATGTATTTGCTCTGATATTAAACAATCCAGTTATAACTGATATCAAAGAGTACACTTACAAGAGTATAGAAACCTATACAATTTGATCAAAACAAGAAAAAAGATTCACGCTTACCACGAAGAGCCTCTGGTGCAACAAAAGCTGGTGTTCCAGCAGTTCCAGAGAGGAAAGCATCTACCCCTTCAAACTGGTTACAAACTCCAAAATCTGCTATCTACATGAAAACACAAAACCTCTGCATAATTACAGCCCCCAAAGAAACAACATCACTGTAAAATAACTGGAAAGCTTTAATTGATTTATGAAAAATAACACTGGAAAGCAAGGGAAATTTGTTTACAAAATATGTAAAATTAAGGAAATTCTTTATCCATACTGATTGTAGTTTCAAATCTTTGCAGATTTTGATAGCACTAAACATCAAATTAGTACTAATTAAAAGACAATTCTGAGCCAGTATCTAAACATTCTTTATAAGTTTGCCTATTTACTTAACACTATGATCAATTAAAATGCCACCAAATAGAGATTAATAAAAAGAATGAATTAAAACAGTGACCATACTGAAGTCTCCTCATTCATGTATCACATTTCTTTATTACAGTTACATGGTTGATTTGTTGATTCGGAAAAACAAGCTAACACTTTCATTTTGAGAAAGCTGTCACACTATTAAGCTACGTTTCTGTTACTGTATCTAAATAAAGTAACATAAAAGATACAGCTAACATGTTGTAAATAATACATTTCATACTTGGCGTAAACTATGGACATTTAATTGCAGGTGAAATTAGGCAGCATGCATCACAAATAACATGTAAGTAATGTTCTAGTATTAGCTTTACAAGCACATTTTTAATAATATATTATAGACAGACAACCTGTCTCATCCCTCACTATCTGTACCACTGATATCTCTTCATGAAGATGTATTTTTGCTGTTGCATCTTTATATATATTTCTTAAGATTTTGATGTATGTTAAATTGACTCCTATTGTGGTTAAACCATTTAATATTGTGCTGTTCTACAGTGTCAAATACTTTTCCATGCTATACAAATCCTACACAAAAAAGGTAAGTTGTATTCATTTGATTTTACTATTATTTCATCAGGTACATGTAAATAATCTGTTGTTGAGAATCTTTTACTAAGGTCTGCTTGATCTCTTGGCTTGTGTTTGTAAAAAATTATTTTCAAACTTTTCTGAAGTTCTTTTGTTTTATGCTAGCCATCCCTAATTTAGCAGTGTAAGACTTGAGGGGTCATCACCACCCACTACCAACTCTTGGGCTACTCTTTTACCAACAAACAGTGGGATTGACCATCACATTATAATACCCTCATGGCAGAAAGGGTGAACATGTTTGGTGTGATGGGGATTCGAACCTGTGACCCTTGGATTACGAGTCTAGTGTCTTAACCACCTGGCCTATTTTGAAGTACTCTTGTGAATAATTTACTCTAATAATATATCTTCCAGCACGACAATGACCCTAAGCACACATCGAAATATATGTGCAATCCTGGTTGCAGAGGAACCATATAGCATTCTGGAGTGGTCATCGCAGTCACCTGATCTCAACCCAATTGAAAACATTTAGCATGAGTTGAAGACCAGAGTTCATCACCATCATCTGAAAAACTTGCAAGAATTGGAAGCCTTCTGTAAAGAAGAATGGAAGAAAATACCAGTTGAGTACTATCAAACTATCATGGAGGGCTATGAGGAGAGATTGTGCCAAGTAATTCACCTGAAAGGCTACACAACTGACCATTAAAGTAGACACATAAACAGTTTATTTGTAATTCAATTTACATAAAAATCTATGTAGATGTGTGTTAATATAATATTTATAATATACTATACTTTCATTATCCTAATCATGATACTTTTAAAGTTATGAGGAAAAAACTACTCACGACACAGGGGTACGAACACTTTCTGTCGTAACTGTATTTTAAAGTTCCTATGTTTTAAGTACAAATACGTATGGTAAACTTGCAAGTTCCTTTACCTGTCTGTGATCTTGCCATTGGATTTAGACCAGAGACATCATGAAAAGGAACCAGTATTCTTCCCTTTGAAGAATGCTCCATTTTGTCTTGACTACTATGCCCTCTTTCACTTTCTGTGCTCTGATGGGATTTTGGCTCTTCAGCAACACACTATCCAGGCATGTTATCAGTAGGTACTTTTATAGTGTCACCATCACTTGCAGTATTTTGTTAACAGAAACAGTTACTGCCAGTCATTGAACAAAATGGTTCTTCTGTCTGCCAGTATGCTAACTCTGACCATCAATGAAGTAACTTACCAAAATGCTCTGAAATAGCATCCATCAGTCTACTGCCACTGACTTCATTGCTTCTGGGTACTGACTGTCAAAGTCAGATGAGCCTGGATCTGAGCATGGTTGTTAGTCCCTGAAAGAGTGTTAAGTACTTCCCACTACTCCTGTAACTAATACATCTCAAATCCACCCTATCCTCATCATCTACAAATGGTGGAAACTAAATATGGTGGGAAAAATGTTATACATTCTATATATTCCCCTCTGAAGCAAAACTGAAGTAAACAAGAACATGTAAAGGAGTTCATACAATTTCATGCTTAGAGAGTTTTACTGACGAAGTAATTTACTCTTACCCTTAAAATTATTGAAAACAACAAATGTCTTTGCTGTTGTGTATAAAAAAAATGGTATAATTTGAGTATCTACACTAGATGTATGTGTCAAGACCAGTATTTAAAAAAAATTAATTTTATTAGAAGCTCCAAATAAACATATCTTAAATATTTCTTGATAAACTGTGTTTGGAGTATGATCAAATCAAATCAAATTGCATATTTCCTGGATCGATTTTAGACTAATCTTTTATTTACTCAAACACTTGTAATTATTGTCTTGAAAATAAACAATGGTACAGAAGAATGCATGATTATGGCAACATGTCATTTTGGATATTTTTATACATGAAAACATAATGGGACAATAACAAATTTTCAAAACATAAATGTTTACTAATTAATCATAAAAAAGGCCTTGAATCATACTTATAATTTTTGTGTTGGAAATTAAATTTTTCTGCTGACAGCACGCTACTTTTAACACACCACCATTGTTTATTTCCTTGGTTTACTGGAAAAACTTAACATAACCTAAAGATATAATATATATACCCGTGTGTGTTTGGAAAGCTCTGTCCATCATTTAGCATTTAGAAATTATATGTTTGTGTAAGGTACATAATCAGAGAAATTTATCCAAGAACACTGGCAACATCATATTGGACACTTAAGAAAACCTGTCCCATTCATGTCTAACTCAAAAATCACTCTAACAAATCAAAAATATATATTAGTCAATGAAATATAATATTTTTTCTTATAGGAGAAAATACAAAGTTTGTATGTTTACAAAAATTAATAAACCTAGAGATACTACATTCACATACCAATATATTGTCTTGATCATCAAGAAGAAGGTTAGATGGTTTGATGTCTCTGTGGATGATTTTCTGGTAGTGAACTGACAGAATAAATAAACAGCTTGTTAACAGAAGCATGAATTACATCATTTTTGTAATGTAACCTAAACTACATAGATAATAAATTGGCATAACAGAAAGTTGTCATTATCAAGGAGGTTAGTTGTCTCTGTGGATGATTATCTCATGATGAGCCAACTGTTGAATTGGTTCTGCCATACACAAAAATTAATGCAAAAAAAATATTGTTTTATTACTCAATCACTACAGAATCAAAAGTGACCTCCATTTTATAAGAGTGAAAAATAAACCATCTATAAATAATATTAAGTGTTTACAAAATAAACTTAGAAATACATTTTCACAAAACAAGTTACAATAGTTAGAATGTTTATAAAACAAAAGTGTCTCTAAAATTTGCATAGGTGAGGGATGAAACTTCCTTTTGTTATTATAAATATTTATTTAATACAGTGCCTAGTTTAATATAAAATCATTAAGCAATTTAGTAGTACATCTCATAACCCCTCTTATTCAAGTTTATCATTTAAAGAGCAATCTTGTGTGAAATTTCTGAGAAACATGAACATAAGAATTCCCTATGAAATAAAAAAGGCAAACTAAGATATAATTAGATATATCTATCCATTTTAATAAATGTAATGATGTCGTTGTATTCCTTTCAAGGTATCTTTCAATCCTCTTCATAGCTAATAAATAGTAAAAAAAAAGTGCCTAGAGATACAGTCCCTGTTCCTTAACTTCCAAATGCCAAAGAACTGGTACTATTGTGACCAGATGGACAAGGCTGAAAAGTACCAGTGATAGGCTTAAAAATACTATATAATAGAAATACACCTAGTCAAAAATTAAATTAGTTATAGACAGCCTGTTTATTATATTATTTTAATAAATTGTAGAAAATGGTATTTGAATCTACAACAGTGTATGTATGCATCATGTCATGTCTAATAAGAATGCATGTTAGTGAATCAAAATGTCACCTTATAACTAACTATCTTTTCTTAAACAGATAGTCGATTAAATATAGGATTTTATCATCAGTTACTACCTGTTACCAAAGTAAGAGAAGTGTCCAACAGTTACAAGATTTCACAAAAACTTATTTCTTTGAAAATAAACAATAAATAAAATGTCATCATATGATGTTACATTTATTTGTATTTAATCATCTTATTACTAAATATGTAAACATTATGATAGCAAGATAAAAAATGCAAACAGTATTTGAAATCATAACAAAGAAATACCTCCAAAAAAAATACTAGCTAGTAACTTACCCACTTCATCATTTCTGTATTATATACAGTAACCTCAATTACTTTAGGTGAAGTCAAATCGACTTAAAACCCTAGATAATACAGTTGCCGTTATCAGCACTACTACTTAAAAACAAACAGTCAAAATCGGTTCTCTTATAACTGCCTAAAAACATGGTTTTAAACAACGAACTGACAGTACAGATAAACTGAAAGAAGTAGGAAACCTTTACAGTGTTAACTGACAAAATCTGAATACCAAAAGTGCACATAGTTTATGTAAGTTTCAATAATCCTCTCTTTTTCACTTATTAAAGACTTAAATTATGCACTAACTGTAACCTGTTTTTTGCTAATTTAGACATATAATGCTTATTCATGTTCATTAATATTTTATTAACTGTTTTTTAATATAAATATTTAAGTGAGTTAAATTGCAATTTAGACTTAGAAGTTAATTAAATCTAGAGATGTATCAAATTAATGATGTTTGCTAACAAGACTGATACAATTTTCTTTTTTGATATAAACAAATTTTAATACAGAAACAATAATAAAATTTATAATAACGGTTATTACAAGTAATTACAAAACTGAGTCTTCTATCTGGTCTAGGACTGAATATTTTAACGACAGTTCACGATGAGAAAATTAACTTCGAGTTGATATCGATACAGTTCACTCGACGGGTAGCTTGCTAGCTCTCGCAGATCACACCCGAGTTTTTCATCTCTGAAGTTAAATGGTTTGTAATGTTCACAATCTATAAACGTTCCTGGTCAAATATTTATACTTTCCCGTTTAATAGGTGTTAATCACAGTTACAGCTTCCGAGGTTTAGAGTATATCAACTGTAGCAAAATAACAATATATTTTGTCTCTACGCGTTGCATTGGTTAACTTTTATAAGCTTGAGAGGAGATTTTCTTGAATTTTAGCTAAGGTAACAATACCGGCAATCGCTACTGTTTATATACACATATAGTATATCATTGATTCTTACACTCGAGAATCTTCTATAAATTTAGTGAATAGACGGAAAAATCACAATACACATATAACAGTATAAGTTAGATACATTTCTAAATATATGTTTAACTGAAACAAACATCGACATTAAGATAGATATATAATAATAAATCTGTTACACTACTTACCATCATTAACCTTGACCGTTTTACTCAACCTTATTATCACACATGAAAATTAGTTGATATTTACACAAATTCCATAATAAATCACTTACGGTATTCAATTCCCATAATAATGTTTCTAAAGTACTTCCACGCCTGTTCTTCCGAAAGGGCATTGTCTGTTGGTATATCAAGCACCGCCCTGTAGACGAAGCCACCAGATTAAAGTATTTTTTTACTTGTCACAACAACACTCGATTTATAAAAGTTCAACAGATTATAAAAAATCAAGAAGGGCTTCAAAGAGTAATTACAGGATGAGCAGGTCGTCAAAGCTCATCCAGGTTTTCATATTAACTATTTTATAACGACTGACATAGAATACCCGTGCTCCTCTGCGAAGTTCAAAGGCCTCTTATGATTCGCAGAGGCACTAAAGTACCGATCAGGTTCATTGGTTATCTCCAGTTATTCCTATGGCTCTGTGAAGGAGGTCCGATATATATTTCTTATAGCAAAGCCACATTGGGCTATCTGCTAAGTCCACCAAGAGGAATCGAACCCCTGATTTTAGAAGGAAGTCCGAATAAAATACCCAGTTAAGACACGCGATCGTGGTACCAGAGTTGGATATGAACAGACTGTTAGAAACTTTATTTGCTGCCAAGTTTGGTTCTGCTAGTTCCAAAACTGTCGGAGGTATTTGTGGGCAAACAACATGAATTAATACAAGATGTGTAATGCCTAATTATTTTAAAATTCATATGAATAAACTTATGTTTTTGCAATTACAGTTTTTGCAAAATTAATCAAACCTCATTCAGAAGATGGTTCCACTTGATATTGTGAGCGAATGTAGGATGAAATTTATTTGCATTTATTTTACTATTAAAATACAAATTGTATAAGCAGGTTTGTTCAAACCAATTTAATACGTGTAAAACCGATTTGTGATGCTGCTCAGTACGTAAAAATTATCTAGCTCTTAAGTCATTAATTAACCAGAGTATTGTCATGGTCAGAAATATACGAGTAACAATTTGTTATTTAGACACTTGTATAATTGTATGGGAATTGTTAAGTGTATTAAAGAAATATAGTGTTAAAATAACATCTTTTGTCCTGTTTGCTAGACTACTTTGGAAACTAAAAAACAACAACAAAAAACACTTGTATAGTTAAGGGTTTACATAAGAAGTCCAAAGAACATCGCGTTATCACGTACATCAGGTTAAAAACAATACCATTTAAAGCGAATTAACGTAAGAGATGTACCGTAAAACTATTAAAAGGCCTTAAAATACGCCACGCTTTAGAGTTATGGTTTTGAGTGGCGAAAGATGATGAAGTGTTACAGATCAAGATGGTTAATAGTTGTGAAAAAATCCGTTGGTCTTGAACTTTGCGGAAAGTTGTGTGTGCTTTCTTTTAACAAAACCTGCTGTATCTACCAAGGGGAATAAAAACACTGATTTTGACATCGTAAATCCGAAAACTTACTGCTGTCCCTGTGGAGGACTTGTGCAAAACTATTAGAGGGCTACTTGAGCTAGCTTTCCCTAATTTAGCAGTGACAGACTATAAAGAAGGCAACTAGTCAACACCACCAACTACTGAACTATTGTTTTACCAACTACGAAATAATGATCGAAACATAAAACACCCTCACGGCTTATAGGGTGAGCATATTTGATAAAAGGAATTCAAACACAAGACTCACAGGCTATCTGTATTGGTGCGTTATAACTTTAAAATTTACCGCTGAGCCACAAGGGTAAACATTAATGTGAAATAAATAAACCAGTGAAACATCTACACTCGTAACATGAAGTATCTGCTATACATATTTCCAAATAATTAAAGTACTTTTTCCTGAGTAAACTATTTACTATCAAAATTATAAAACCAAATAAATCACTTACCCTTTCTCTAGAAGTTCAAAAACTAAAGGGAAAACAAAAACCGGAATTAGTGATAAAACGCAATAAAGTTACGTAAAAAAAAAAATTCTGGTTAACCTTTCTTACCCGTTGTCATAAAACTCCTTTAAACACTATTTGTGTACAAACTATTTCCAACCAAAAGAATAATGGCACGGTAGAAACGACGGAAAATGAAGTCATAAATATGCCAAGCTCTACATAAAACCTTTCCTAAATGTAACGTATTATGTTACCGATAAGCTACCCTGAAAATGTCGTTCTTATAACTAGAATTGCCATCAACTGGCAAGTAATCTGGAAATCTCTAAGTGACTGAGAACCGTCTGAATATATTAGCATATTGATGGAAACACTCCGCCAAGCAGGGACTATTTAATCAATTGACACAATATAACACCCACACATCCTCTGAAAATGGATTGTTCGAGAATAGTAAGTGGGTGTGCGAAAACCCAAATTAAGACAAATCCTTTTTAAAAGTTAAGATAAGTGTTCATGTTGACCTTTAAATAATAAAATAAATGAGAAATTTAATATTCATGAAAACAAACAGTGTTAACCAATGTCACTACACTACTAAGAAAAATAGAAAAATAATGTCATTGGACGTCACTATACTAATAAGGAAAAACAAAAATATAATAGTATGTGACAACATAATGCCTGTACGAAAAAAAACGTATACTACTATCTTATGTGACTACACTACTGAAAGAGGAACACGCAGCGGTATTTGAGAACCCAATTCTTCAGACAAAAACAAGTAAAAAAATAATAACTGATGACACCACGCTTTTGTAAACAAAAACAAATCGTGTTAGCTGATATGTATAGACTTTTGAAAAAAAACAAGTAATAACATTTGATGACACCATGCCTAAGTAAAATGAAATCATGTTATCTAAGGTGATCACACCACCGAACAAACAAACAAGTGATAATATTTGATGACACCATACCTCAGTAAAAAACAATCATAATCAGTGATGTCGAGAAAACCCATTTGTAGAGAAATATATATGCAAAAACGGCTCGTTTGGGTTGAGAAAATATTTAACGTAGAAGAGCGAACAACGTTTCGACCTTCTTCGGTCATCGTCAGGTTTTTGCATATAAAAACAATTATGTTATCTAAGATGATCACACTACTGAACAAACAAGTAATAACATTTGATGACACCATGCCTCAGTAAAAAACAATCATGTTACCTACGGTGATCACACTACTGAACAAACAAGTAATAATATTTGATGACACCATGCCTCAGTAAAAACAAAAACGTTATATAAGGTGATCAAACGACTGAAAAAACAAGCAATGGTATTTAAAGGCACCATGTGTCAGATATAACCAATTAATGTCATCTGATGGGATTACAGTGCTGAAAAGAAAACAAGTAACAATATTCGATAGAACATGTCTAAAATAAAAACAAGTCATCATATCTGATGAGACCGAAAAAATAAAAACAAATAACAAGATTTGACAACACCATGACTCAGCGAAACAAAAAAGAAAAGATATATCCTGTCACCTGATGTGACTACATTATTGAGAAATAATAGTATTTGATTATAGAAAAGAAAAATAACACTACTTTGTGTAACTACGTTACAAAAAGAGAACTGATGTTTTCTCCTGTAACTATACTAAGAAAGTAAACAGAATAATGATAATTTGAAATAAAACAAATTGAGACTTTAAACAGCTGGTGGACAAATACTAGGTGGTATTATATGCATATATCTAATGACACATACAACGTTATATGTATCATTATATAGTCATATCTTTAGTACAATTAAGAAACCTAAAGCGTCAAACCAAGCTGGAAAGCTGAATAGATTTAAAAGTGTGTGTTCCTAAAAGCTACACTAAACTGTTTTTTTTTTTTATATATATATAATTAGTATACAAGTTTCACTTGGTGACTATCTCTGCCCAAATATCCATTTTTCATCCGAACCACCTATATCTGAGCTCTTTCCGAATCTACATTTCTCATTTTAAAATACTTATATCTTAGCAAACGAGCAGTCTTCGAAACTTCATTTCCGACCTGACGAAGGTCAAGAATTTGTTACTTAACATGACTTTATGTTTTCATTTTATATTTACAAGAATATATAAATGTAGATGAAAAATAATATATAGCACAATGACATAACTTATACAAGCAAATCAAAATTATGCTAAGGTACTTTCAAAAACGAAAAGGATATAAATAGATTCTGAGAGCTAGTTACAAGCCGAGATGGAGAGATTTACTTTTTTTTTCCATTTCCTTAATAAACACTGAAAACTTTGCTAATGCAGTGTGTTAAAAAGCAATTGTAGGTCGGAATCTTATCAATTTTTCAATTTTTCTTATTTTTGTAAAGAGTTTTAACAAGAAACGTCAACAACGGTACATAAATTTTATTTCCACGGGTTTTTCATTCAAGAACTATTTCGTTTTCAAAGCCTAAATTTCTGGATCACCTTTTCAAATTAAAACTAACTTGAGTTGTTTAAAATTATTACAGTGGTACCTCGGTTCTCGAACTTAATCCATTCCAGAAGGCTGTTTGAAAACCGATTTGTTCGAAAACCGAATCAATTTTCCCATAAGAAATACTGTAAATTAAATTAATCCATTACAGACCTCCAAAATTTACGCATTACGAAGCATTTTAAGTAAAAATATTGCTTATTTATAACTGTATAATAATACTTACATGCATAAAGTCAACCACAAAAACTATAAACACAAAAAAAAAACAATAAATGAAAATTTAACTGCACTTTACCTGTTCTGAAGAGAGCTGATGGCGTAAGTGAAAGGTGGTGAGGAACGTGGAGAGTAGGAGGGTTATTATTGTTTGGAAGAGGAGTCACCTTCCATAAAAACGTCAGGTAACTCTACTTCTGGGGTTCTTTCTCTTTTCTGTCTCTTTGCACCGCTACATATTGCTTGAGACTCACTGGACCTACTTCTCACTTAAAACTTGTTTAATGAGGTTTGTTTCTGCCTGCATTTTAAAATGTTTCTGAAGTAAGACATGACATTGTCATTAAAAAGGTTTATGCTGCGGTTTGCTACAGCTTTGTCAGGGTGAAAATTTTCCACAAAACTTTGTAACTCTCTCCATTTTCCACACATTTCCTTGATTAATGAACTAGGAACATCCTCCCTTCCCTCCTCCTCATCTGAAGACACTTCCTCAGTTGCCTTCTGTTGCTGCTCCTTCTGAAGGTCTTGGAGTTCTTCCGTGGTGAGCTCAGTGTTGTGGTCTTCCACCAACGTCTGCACATCATCACCACTCACATTCAAGCCCATGCACTTGCCTAGTGAAACAATATCCTCGACAACAGGCTCAGCCTCAAAGCCTTCAAAGTCTGTATCTGCTACTGAGTCTGGCCATAATTTCTTCCAGGATGAGTTCATGGTCCTCAAAGACACTTCTCTCCAAGCTTTGTCTATGATCCTCAAGCAATGGAGGATATTAAAGAGATTTTTCCAGAATTATGAGGGTTAACTCTGTGTCAGAGGTAACTTCAAAGCACCTTTGAAACAGTGCTTTGGTGTAGAGTTTCTTAAAGTTCGATATGACCTGCTGGTCCATGGACTGAATGAGAGGAGTCGTGTTAGGGGACAAGAGCTTCACCATAATGAAACGGTACTCCTCCACCAACCTGTCCTCCAAGCCTGGTGTGTGAGCAGGTACATTGTCCATCACAAGAAGGGCCTTGTGTGGCAATTGTTTTTTCGTGAAGTAATTCTTTACACTTGAGGCAAACACTTCATGGACCCACTCCATAAAAAATTGCCTGGTTACCCATGCTTTACTATCAGCCCTCCAGATGACATTTATTTTACTTTTCAGGACATTATTATTCTTTAAAATCCTCGGGTTCTCAGAATGGTACACAAGCAAAGGCTTAAGTTTTAAGTCCCCACTTGCATTACTACATAACAATAGAGTTAGCCTGTCCTTCATTGGCTTGTGTCCTAGAAGTGACCTCTCCTCCTTGGTGATGTAGGTCCTTTTTGGCATTTTCTTCCAAAAGAGGCCTGTCTCATCACAGCTGAACACTTGTTGGGGAATAAAACCCTCAGCTTCTACACAGTCCTTAAATTCCCTAACAAATTTATCAGCAGCGTCTTTGTTAGAACTGGCACCCTCCCCATGTCTCACCACACTATGTATGCCACTTTTCTTCCTAAATTTTTCAAACCGCCCCTACTAGCCTTAAAGGCATCATTTGCATCAGCACTCGTTCCAGGGGTGTTTTTCAGGAGGTCAGCATGCAACTGCTTTGCTTTCTCACAAATGATGGTCTCAGAAATGCTATCACCAGCTAACTGTCTTTTGTTTACCCATATCAACAACATTTTTTCTACCTTTTCCATTGTTTGTGATCCTTGTTTCGTAAGCACTGTCACTCCTTTTGCAACATCAGCTCCTTTGATGACCTCTTTATTTTTCAATATGGTGCAGACTGTAGACTTCGCCATACCAAACTGTGTAGCAAGGTCAGACACGCGAACACCACTCTCAAACTTCACTATGAGATCTTTTTTTCACCTCTATTGTGGCTCTAACAACTTTTCTTTTTGGTTTACTGCTTTCATTATCCTTCTTTAGCCCCATGGTGGCTTATTTAATCAGAATATTTAGAAAAACAAGAAGAAAAACGAGAACGTTCACAGCAGATTTTAACGGGGGTGTGGACTGTGCGACAGGTGCGGATAAAATGTTTTGGGCAAGCTTGGCGTAGGTCGAAAATGGTCGAAAGGTCGTTCGGGTCATCAGTCGGGTTATTTCGGGGGTTCGGGCCACAACATCTTGGTTCGGGAACCTAGTTTATTTTCGATAACCGAGACATTTTTTTTTCTCAAACAATATGTTCGAAAACCGAATTGTTCGAGAACCGAGGTACCACTGTATTTCGGTAATTGGAGCAGTTGTTTAGCTTCAAGTGTTTTTAGTATCGAGGAACTTCCCACGTGCGTAATACATGATTTCCATATATATAAGAAATTTAGTAAAATAAAGAGTCATTACACTAAATATGGTAACTTTTAAATATACAAAGAGTAAACTTTCTATTTCAACTTAAAACTCTATAAACAAAACCAGTAAGCCGAAACTAATGCTGAAAACGTAATATAAATAGTTTATAAAGCACGTTACATAATCATCACTTACCCATGTACAGGTTGTCGTCATCAGGATCATCAAGGACCTGAATATATAAACATACTGTGGTCATGTTATTAGCAGGGTTAGTACTCCGATTGCTAAATATCAGAAAACAACAAATATTTATTTGACATTTTTATTCTTCAAAGTTATTCAATAATTACACATACAGCTGATTTAAAATACACAGTCTTCTCACAGTCAAGAAATTAATGACTTGTTATACAGTCGTCTGACTGTCACATGGAAGTAATGGCTTGTTATGTAAAAGTACGATCTTTCTTCCTCTGTGTACCATATCCAAACATGATGTTGGTAGTCATGATTTTCCACAGATCTCCTCGAGGCACACAAAAATTTCCAAAATCGTACAACAGTCAGGAAAATATTGGTTTGTTACACAGTCGGGGAAGTAATGGCAGGTATAATAAAATGTAAAAAAAATACCTTTTCAAGCAAGTAAAATATATAGTTTATTTAACTGTAAGAAAATTTAACTTTCACATGAATGTTGAAATTAGTAGACAAAATTATGTGTTTCACCTATATAACTTTTGAAAAATCACAGATGCTGTATTGCTATAACAAATATACTTAAGAGTATTTGAAAATTTTACATATAAAGTGACACTGACGCAACAATAAAACTATTTGTATATATTGTATTACTTTTAGTTTAAATGATTTAGACGAAACAATATTTAGAGTTTGAATCTTTAGATAAATATGTAAAATAAACAGTCCATTTCAAGACTATGTCTTTGTAAGATAAATTAATATACACTCACACATGTACGAGTTATTTTTATCCGATGCTTACGATATATATCTATTTAAATGTTTGAATGTTTTATCTTAATACAAAAAATAGTCCTCTAGGTAGATTATAAATAATATGTTCTGATAAGAGTAACGTATGTACTTAGAGCAAATTAAATATGCATTTCTTGCATTTTTAAGTGTTTACTTATAAAGATTGCATTACATTATTTATCAGTTAGAAACCCTCACTGTTAATTCTATGACTCAGAAAATAGTATTTAGGGGCCTGAACATTTTATGTATAAAGCGACACAAAAGAGTTCTTCTCAGGAAGATACAGAATGTAAGTTAAATCACAGTATAAATATACGAAGTTCAAAAGCTTTATTTTAATATCAACAACAGTGCTTTACATGACTAAATAGATAAAAATTAAATATCCTTGATAAACAGTTAAACTATAATAAAATCAACATTAATTTTATTTATTTGAACACTTTGTTTATGACGAATTGAATACACAAATACTTTTCTCTGATTTTGTTTGGTCATAGAGCTTTAGATAATTTTTATATGATTAGTATCAAGAATTTGAATGTTTTATGTTAATGCAAAAAATTGTCCTCTATGTTAATTATAAGTTAAATTAGTACATATTACTGAAAATTAATACATTTTTGATAAAGTTAAGTAAACAAAATCACAAGGATGGGATGCATTAAAAAGAGCAAATCCTAACCTCTGACTAATTATATACGTTTGTTATTTACATAAAAAACAATCTAAAACAAAAATAAATTAAACTAAAAATGCTGCACGAATTAAAAAGATCCCAGGGTACAAACTATAAAGTGAGATTATAAAATGTATCCTAGGTTTTGGAGGTGACTAAAGAAGTGGGACCCACATTACAATGGGGATACACTGTCTATCAGTCTTAACCTCCTTTCACCAGTCACACAAGAAATAAAAGAGTGGCAATAGATATAAAATACTAGTTAGGAGAGCTAAGTGTGAATGCTTAAGCTCACAACATCCCACATCTATATCACCCTTTACTTGAAAATAATACTGATGAATATATTTTGAAACTTAACTATATTACATCTTATCCACCTAGATGGTTTGTGGAATGGAAGTTCTATGTACTTACAAAAGTAAAAACAAAATTATCCCATATAAAATTAAAGAAATACCACAAGATTTATCTTTTCATCAGTTAAAAATAAGATTCAAGAATTGCAAGAAAAATATGGTATAGTTCCCATTGTTAAGGTTAACTGTAACACTGGTACCATTTGTAAAAAGTTTTATACATTAATTATGATAAAAAGAAATTGATAATAAGCAAACATTTAAACTTGTCAAACAATCTAAAAGATACATTAATTAATAGTTTCATTAAAGCTTAGAATAAACTTTATTCTAAACTAAATTATTTTGTAGATTTACCATCTTTTTATGCTATTCCCAAACTACATAAATCTCAAATTAAATAAAGATTTATTTATTATTCAATAAGAACAATTATCAAACAACTGGCTATATTATTAAATAAATTACTCAGTATTATACTTGATAAAATTAAAAATGTAAGGGTTAGTAATAAAATACATTTTTTGTATAATAAAAAACAACCATTCTATTTTAAAATATCTAAAAAATTGTGAAGAAATAAATAATATTAAATCCTTTAATTTTACCACAATGTACATCACAATTCTATTACAAGATTTAATCTTTGTTTTAAATTAATTAATAGAACAGTTCTGTTATCCCTTTATAGAACTAGAAGAAAAAAATTTAGCTATTAGCTAAAAAGAAAGATCTATTAAGTTTCTCTATTTACAATAGTTATATATTTTTCAGTAAACAGGTTTTTAAACAAGTAATAAGAGTTCCAATGGGAACTAACTACTCTATAGCAAATTTATATCTTTACTATTATGAGAATATATTTATTGAATGCTACACAAATCCAGCTGAATCATAAGTTGAAAATACTTCAATATCTTATTCAGAAGTACATTATTTGAATTTAGAAATTTAAAAAATTTCTAAGGATATCAGTTTAAATATTTTTGATAAAAGACAATATTTTACCTTTCCAATATATGGTTTACCCTCTTTTAATACTTATGTACCATATCCTTTTGTTACAAGTATTATAACTTCACAATTATTCAAATATTGTAAAATTAGTAATCAAATAGAATATTTTACCAGTAATGCTGAAATACTGATACACAAATTAATAGTTAATGTGTTTAATAGAGAAACTTTAATTAAAATATTAAACTATTCTGTAACAAACATAAGTTTGTTATATGTGTAGATACAGAAATATAAATTAGAAAACTTTTTGCTTTAATATATGGAATTCTAAGTACTTAGGTTTGTGTGCAGATAGACGTTACACTATGGCTTGTAAGTAAACAGACATCAGATCACGACCTACATAAAACTATATCTCACTGCGGCTTGTATATAAGTGGGCATCACATCACAGACTGTATAAAACTGATTTCTATAGAGACGAACAACACACAACGGCTTGCATAAATCTAGGCTTTGTACAGACGGGCTATATATTAGATTTACAATTTAAAATTCTCACCTAGATCCGTCGCCGAACATGCTAGAAACCAGATTTCGATATTCGTGAAGAACAAAGCACAGATGTAAGCTTTGTGTATTATTCAAAACAAATTCTATAGTCTCAAAATTAAAAATTACGAGTTAAATTTCGTATAAATGTTACAAGAGTGAAATCACAATGTACCATAAATAAGTACGCTGATATAAAATATTTATATATAACATGAATTACCTCAATCAATTTGACTATGTTTGGGTGATTCAACTTTTTTAATATTGCAATCTCCCTGTATACCTGTACCAATGGATGAGAAACTTGTCGTTTTCCATCACGACCTGGTGGTTGTCGACCTTTATACAATGAAAAGATCACAAAATAGTCTTAATCTAACAATACTAGTTCAACATATTTAAACATTCCATAATATTTAAAGTCATCTAAAGATCATACTAGACTAAATTACAAAATTTTATCAAGTGTTCTTAATGTACTAAAATGTAAGTAATCAAGAATAATAATTTTGAAAATTATAACAAATATCGAACTGTATTTTAGAGAACGCTTTTGGAAACTATGGCGTAACAGGCATCACCATTTTAAATCTAAATACCACAGTTCAGCATTTTTATTGAGGAAAAACCTTAACTTCGACACTGATCAAATTTCTTATCACTTTTCATGAATAATGTTACTTTTGTTTCTAATTTACCAACGAGTGAAGTGGTATCTGTACATCATACAAGAAGATAATAAGTTATTTAAGTATATTTTAACTTCAGTTCAAATAAACCTTTTCTTCATTAATTAATGTAAATTTTTAAATGTTAGTTTCATTATTGAGTTTAAATTGAAACGTGTGCCTACGTTTAGTAAAATCCTATATGTCACGTGCTCATGGCCGAGGGAAAGGGGGCGCTACTGATCCCTCAAAATTTTGCCAAAAGAAGCGCAACACCCCCAATATTTCAAAATGATTAGCTATTTGTGTCACGAGAGCAGTCAATTTTATGTTAAACTAATAACCAATCAGCACCTGATTTTATTCAAATAACAAAGAGGAGGGGAGGAGAAGACAGTTACACTTCCAGTAGTTGAGGTTTCTTGACGTTAACCAATCAGAATTCTTGTCTTCGGAATCGTTTTCGCGTTTACACGTGAAAAACTCAGCCAAATTTTGTTTGTTTCAGAATTTTGCGCAAAGCTATACAAGAGATACATGCGCATAGCTGTATCTAATTTTGATCTAAAGCAGGTAGCCAACAGCACTCAACATGAGGTCGAACAATAGGATTTTACCATTACTCTTAGAGTAAATATATGGCCTAAAGCGCCAAGTAAGTTTTTTTCAACAAGGGGTCGTGAAGCAACCCATGAATTTTTCTGAGTCACAGCTGGGACACATTAACATTATGCAAAGCGTATATCTCATAATAAGCATATAATAAAAAAATATATATTATTTTTATGCACTGGCTACAACATCAACGGTGAGTTGACACTCATTCTGATGTTAATAAAAGTTATACAGGACCTGAAAATGTAACATTTAGGTAAATAAAATACTAGTAGTTAAATAGTAGCAAAAAATTATTAATAAGTAACATAATTTAATATGTTAAACTTACCAAACATCCCAGCTCTTTTCATTAGCTTCTTTTTAGACAAGATTTTCATAGCCTAAAAAAGTATGTATGTAAAGAAAGTATTTTGTGAAAATCAAGAATTTTTCCTTAAATCCAGAGTAGGTGTAAAAGGATAAATTTTTGGTTCCATTATTTCCTAACTTCCAAGTTTAGTGAGTTGAATGATATACATTAAGGCAGCAAAAAGAAATATAAGATTTTTGAGTAAAGAACTACACAGTAATAAGCACTCTGATAAAAATAAATGCAATATTATGAAACAGTATTTACAGACAACATTTAGAGGAAGATGAGAGAGAAAAGTAATATAACAGAGGTAACAAAGCAGACGACATCAAATACCCTAATAGAAAGATAAAACACAGAGAAAGAGAGGTAATAATATTAACTTCTGATCTAATTGAGATATATACTTAGAGTGAAACTAAGATGCGATGTGCCTATAAGTATAGTTAATTAAATATGTTTCATCAGTTGAGTACCCTCAATATTAACAACAATTTCGGCCGTATTCCCAGTAATATCTCACAAAATTCGGCCAACTCAGGTGATTTATGTTAGTTTTATATACAAAATTTGCTATGGATAAAACAAAACCCACAATATTTAATACTTTGACAGGAAGATGACAAAGAGAGAAGTAATGTTATGGCTATAAAAAAACTGTGATATATAATTCTCTTACAAAGAAAAATGTACTTTTATAGATAAATATAATACCAGACACCTCACCCCTCGTAGAAAGAAATCTTGTCATAGAAAGTAACGTCTCAAACATCCAATATCATCAGAGAGAGAAATATTGAGGATAAAGTTATCACACGATACCATCCGTTTAAATAGAACGTTATGTTTCACAGAAGTAACCGCGCGAATAATTTGATAAAGAGAAATAAAAGATTATAGAGAAGTCACATGAGACACAGTAGTATTACAGAAGCAGTTGCTAAATTATCGTGATTTTTCAGGTCTGCTGGTAAAATATAATATACAAAAATACCAAAGTTCCTTATAGAAAATTTCCATCAGCTCTATATTAAATAAGATAAATTACAAACTTCCACTGAGGAAAAAAATAATGTATTTTTTGCATGCATTAAATTTTCAGAAATTTCTTCAGTCAAGTATAATATTTCTGAAAAACGATAACATTACGAGTCTTCTTCAGAGGGATTATTTCTTGAAATATTTGATCAGTTTTTGTTTAAATACCAAAGAAATAATCACCTGACATTAATGTTCAATGAATAATGACTATATCCATCGAATGCCGTATTATCAACATGTTCTCAATCTTATTTTTGTTCAACTTTTTTTCAAAAGCATGAGAAAACATGTTTGACAGATTAGGGTTTTCATCTTTTCCGTTTCATCACGTTCTTTAAGTATTTCCACAAAATACTATACCTTTCCACGAGTTACACTAAATGCGCATTTTTATTCTTAACAGTAACGCCTAATTTAATTAATTTAAACGTGGATTCCGTTTATTCAAATAACTTGATTACTCTCGTATACCTTTAAACCTTCTACAACTACAGAAGTATACTATTAAAATATTATTATTTAGTTTTTCCTGCTGAAGATTGTTGTCGCTAATTCTTTGTCACATTTTGCAAATGAAAATCAGTCATATACTTTAAATAATCATTAATCTCATAGAAGAAGAAAATAATATTCTAGATGATATCACTTACGTAATGAGCAGCGTCTTCTTCGTTATATGCAAGTTTCACGATACCATAAGAGCCCTGAAGAAAGAGACACACCTTAGTCGTGTTATTCAATTAGAATTTACTTTTTCATGCCTTTATCATTTGGTTATTATTTATAAATTCCATTGTTTAAAAGCTTTATTATTATTTTCTTTGTTTCGTTTTCAACTGCAACGAAAGATATAACGCTTGTTATTTAATGTATTGAACCGGTACTTTCATAAGGTTTGTTTGTTTGTAATATTAAAAAATTTGTCTTTATTGAGTTATATTGAAAATCTTAATTTTGACAACAAATAAGATTTTAGTAACACCTTAGTTACTTCTATCCTCGTTTGAGTCGTCGTAAAGAAACCCTTCAAATTTACATTACTACTTATTCTTATAAACTAAGATTGTAAGTAACAGTAAAATGAGTTGTAATTTATCGTTCGTTGACGCTGTTCTTCACTGCAGCATTCTTGTTTAAATCAATATTATGTTACTTGGTCATTTTAACAACAGTTACTTTATTTTAAAGTTATATTCATAAAGTTAATACAAAGTCTAGATTAAAGCCAGGCTAAAATCTAAAGTGATTTTCAATGCATATGGAAAGCACTTATGAAATGAAAATTTAACTTGATAAAGCTCGAGCCGAAGTCTTTACTCATGGCTTATTAACTCCGTCACCCAAAGCAAAGGAGTTTAGTTTTCCACCTCCTGTATCTCAGCAAGATTTCTCGACGAAAGTTGATATATATTTGAACTATAACCCAACTTAAAAGAGATTAGTTTTCGGACTACTCAAGGTCACAGCAATTTTACGAAAAAAAAATCCTTATCTGTTAAAACGAGGACCAATTTTTCATGCAATTTTTGCTCTATAAATCAGGAAAAAATTATCGGATTTTGTTGAAATTTTTGAACGTATGTAGAATATTATTCTTTATTATCCTGCTACAAATGGTCTGTGTACGTTGATAATGACGTTTTTTTTTAGGGTCAAATAAGATCGAGTTTGCATAGCGGAGGTATGCGTTATACTGGATGCTACTTAGGTTGCTTTTTTGTGGTTTTCAAATATGAAAGATTGTTTAGTGTAAGTAATATTAACTTATTCTTTTGTGTTTGTAATTCATTGATGTCGAGGCTATCGAACGTTGTGTGCAATCCAATAATATAGAGACTATAGAGATATCTAGAAGGCCAAAATGATAGATGTATAAATAATGGCGACCAGACAACCGGAAATAGAGAGAAAAAATAAAGTCATGCGAAAGAGAAGATCAGTGAGAAAAAAGTTAAACGTGAAGTTAACCTCGTGGGAGTGAAAGGTCTAACAGTTGATATGTTAAAGTGAGATTAACAATTCTGAAAAGATAAAGATAATAAGTTGTGTCGTCAAAGGGTGTTCTAAAGTAAGTGAACCCGCCTAAGAGGACTTTGACAGAAGACAGATAATTGTTGAGAGTAGGAGAAAAAGCAGACGATTATTTGGAAAGTTCATACCACAACTGCGGTAACTCAAAGACCTCAACTTGCGGTCGGCCCAAGAAAATGTCGCTGGCGTTGAGCAGGAGGATTCGACGGTTTGTCCGGCAAGATACCAGCCGATTGTCGAACCAGATTAAGGCCCTTACAGACATAGAATGCAGCTCAAGAACAATAAGACGGCATCTACGAGAGAAAGGCTTTAAAAACCGTAAACGTCTTCAAAGGCCACGCCTTTTCCACACCACGAATTAACTCGGTTAAACTTTGCTGAGAAGCACCAAACATGGAACGTAGAAAAGTGGAAGAAGGTTTTGTTCTCTGATGAAAAAAATTTAACCTGAATGGTTCAAATGGCTTCTAACGTTACTGGCACGATAAGGATATCCCATCGGAGACATTTTCTACACGACACAGTGGAGGAGGTTCCATCATGATCTGGGGTGCTTTCTTCTTCCTTGGAACAATTTAGCTTCAGGTTATACAGGGGCATCAAACAGCAGCTGGCTACTTTGGCATATTGGAGAGAGCATCCTTATTGAATGAAGGCCCTCGCTTGTGTGGAAATGACTGGATCTTTCAGCAAGACAACTCTGCAATTCACAATGCCCGCAGGACAAAGGGCTTTTTCTTGGCGAATAACGTGATTCTTTTGGATTATCCAGCGTGTTCGCCAGAACTGAACCCCATTGAAAATGTTTGGGGTGGATGAAAGGAAAGTCTATATAAATGGACGTCATTTCCAAACAGTGCATGATCTTCATGAAGCCATCTTCATCACTTGGAATAACATTTCAGCCAGCATTTTGCAAACGCTTATATCGACCATGCCAAAGCAAATGTTTAAAATTATTCGCAACGACAGCCGTGCAACTCACTACTTAGACCTCTTGTTGGTCATTTCCTACCCTGTTTAGGACTCCTTTTTGGTATGGTCTTAAACTTTTGACTAGCTAGTATTTAGGCTAATTTCATAGTGTTCACATTTTTCCTATAAAATGCTAAAAATGTTTTGGTTTTTTTATTTTCACTTTTCTTATTTTCATCTTTCGAAGCTCTATTCGAATAAGTGGTCGAGTCTAACAACGCAAAATATACTCTTCAAAACAAGAAACGCAAGAGGGATATTTTTTTCATTTTAAAGAGAAATATATGTAATAACGTTACAAGCTCAGAGTATGTGATGTTACACGTGTTAAGGCACTGATTGTCAGACCAAAATGAAAATAAAAGTTGTGCACTTTGAAAACGGAGGAAAACATCGGATTTTTCACCAAAACGCATGCGTGTCCAATAGATTTGTTTGAGAGATCTGCATGTTCTGCAAGTGCAACATGTGCAAAATCCCTATAACAGTGACGGGTTCTCGGTTTCCATAGCTCAGTGTTAAGCCACCGACACGCAATACAGTTACGCCAAGACTGACTAAAGCACAACGCAACAACGCCATTGGTCGCTTGGAAGCAGGCGAATCTCGATCAGATGTTGCCAGAGCTGTGAATATCCACCCAAGCACCATCACAAGGCTATGGAATCGTCACCAACAACATGGATCAACTCGTGACCGTCCACGATCTGGCAGACCTCATGTGACCACTCCCGCACAAGATCGCTATATCCGGTTACGTCACCTTCGGGATAGGACCACCACTGCGACGTCTACTGCCTCAACCATACCAGGGCTGCGTAGGATTTCCGATCAGACTGTACGCAACCGTCTACAAGATGCAGGAATCCGACCTCGACGTCCAGTCAGAGGCGTCATCCTCACTCAGCAACATCGTCAAGCACGGCTGCAGTGGACTCGGGCACATCGGGTATGGCCTCATGGAGGCATGTTTGGTTCAACGATGAATCACATTTTATGCTTCGTAGGCAGGATAGAAGGACCCGTGTTTACCATCGCCGAGGTGAACGTTTTGCAGCAAACTGTGTGCAGGATGTTGACAGATATGGTGGTGGCAGCGTCATGGTGTGGGCTGCCATCGCCTACAATACCGGAACAGACCTTTTGCACATTCGAGGGAATCTTACGGCTCAACGATACGTCGACGAGATTCTTAGGCCCCATGCACAACCTATCATGGTGAACGTCAACGATGTTTTTCAACATGACAATGCCCGACCTCACACAGCCCGACTCACCACTGTCTTCTTGAGACACCACAACATCAACGTTCTTCCCTGGCCCTCCAGAACACCAGATTTAAACCCCATCGAACATCTTTGGGACGAGTTGGACCGACGTCTGCGACGGCGACAACCTCAACCGCAGACTCTACCTCAGCTTGCAGCAGCTTTGCAGGCTGAGTGGACAGCCATTCCACAGAATGTGATTCATCATCTCATCGCTTCCATGGGCAGGAGATGCCAAGCAGTTATTGATGCTCACGGGGGGCATACTCGTTATTGACGTTGAGTGACGTTAAACTTCACCTAGTGAGCGTGGACTTCGCCTTTGCAGACTTTGGATGTTCAGCAGTGAATGTGCAAAGTTTCACACATGTCATACAGAACTACCTGGAATAAACTTGTTAACAATTTGTCTCATATTTCGCCTTTTGCGTTTCTTTTTTTGAAGAGTATACATACTTTTTTATGTTCATTGGCCTTAAGATTTTGGCCAGCAGTGTAAGTGAACTGTACACGGACAATATGGCGATAAGATACAGAGAAAAATAGTTCGGCTTGTCAACAGAATTCTAAGGCAATTGAATAGGCTTAATTTGACTTTTGTTACGAAGGAGAGAACTGAAAAGTTAAGATATAACTATGATTTCCATATTGTAAATAATTTTTATGTTTACGTTTAACTTGTTTCGAATAGATATATTATTTTTAAGCTAAGTGGAGTGCGTGCTGTTCATTTATTTACGAATTTTTCGAAACAAGTCACAGACATCTATTGTAGAATAATTCTTAGCCCAATACACCTATATATTTACATCACTATATAATATTCTAAAAAGAAAGTTCCTGACAATGGTTTTCCAATTAGATTGCGTAACAATAGCGTGTAAATATTAACATACTTTACTAAAACGATTGTGAGCAAGTCTTGTTATTGTAATAATTGTGACGTATTCACTGAAATTCTGTACTATATTTTTGTTATTACTGTGACTTGTTCAATCAAATAACATATCACTCACATATTTTCATTTGCAGAAAGCGGTTTAGATTACATAATCATAAACAACCGTGCTACAGATTGCAATTTGTTCTCAAACATAAAAAAAAACATTGTACTGTTGGTTATCAGAAGTGCTAGACTATCAGAAATATTCGAAATGCTGGTTATAATTAGTAGCAAAACATCAGAACATTCCTACTGCTGGTTATAGCAAGTAACAAAACATGAGAAATATTCAAAACGTTGGATATAACTAGTATCAAAACATCAGAATTTTCAAACGGCAGGTTATGATTAGTACCAAAACAAAATAAATACTCAAAACGTTGGCTATAACCAATGATTAAACATCAGAAACATTAATACAGATGGTTACAAACAGTGCCAGAATATAAGAAATATTTATACTTCTGGTTATATCCAGTACTCAATTATTAAAAACCTTTAGGATGGTCATTATAACTTGTACCAAAACATCAGAATCATTTATACTGGTCGGTAAACCTAATATCAAAAGATCAAAAACATTTATACAGATGTATAGATGGTTACAAATAGTATCAGAATATCCAAAATAATTACACTGCTGATCATAATTAGCACTAAAATATAAGAAATACTCGAACAACCGGTTTTGATTAGTACTAAAACATCAGACACTGTTAGTTATTAGATACTGCTAGTTATTAGCCATCGCCCCCTTCTATTAGTTATATTTTTATGCGCCAATAATACCACATGTGGGGTGCACGTATACCCGATTCAAACAGAAATTCTTTTAGGCAAGGTTAGAGTTAATTAGTCTATAAAACCACATCAGCGGAAAAGAGTTTGCACTTGAAAAACTCAGAACCATTCTATAAGCCATTATACCAGTACTAAAAACATTTGTGCTGTTGTTGTAACTAGTAACAGAACGTCTACTGATAATAATAAGTACAGC
This sequence comes from Tachypleus tridentatus, assembly GCF_004210375.1. Lineage (NCBI taxonomy): Eukaryota > Metazoa > Arthropoda > Merostomata > Xiphosura > Limulidae > Tachypleus > Tachypleus tridentatus. Next base: position 109,808,632 of record NC_134837.1, read on the forward strand.
ACTATAATTAAATAACAACATAAATATTTTTATACTTTGTTATAACTGGTCTAAAAGGTCATATATTATGTTAGTTACGATCATAATCAGTCTAAACTGTCAGAAGTAATATCAGTTATGCTTATAACTGATAAAACAGCTTCATATAATACAAAAATTGTACTTACTGGCTACGCGAACGACCTTTATCGCTGTCTGATACACGGTGAATTAAGAGTGGAAGAACGTATGCTGAACGAGTTAAACACAACATAATTTTAGTCCCTAGTGTCTTACTGGGTAAAGACAACGAACTCTTTATTAGAACAGCTTCATAGTATGTTAATCTATAAGTTCTTATTTCAGTAAAAGTTCTGTCGTTCGAAGTTAACATCGAAAATCTCAAATATGACGTGGTAACAGCAGTCTTTCGACCTACCTGACCTATCTCCTTTTTGATTTTGTACTGGTTTAGCTGCACATAATTCGGATAGGTTTCTATAGAAACACGACTGGACTCTTTCGTTGGGTTTCTTCGAAGGCGGGGAGAAGAGTTAGGTGAGCAATAAGGAGAAAATGGGAGAGACGGATAGATGGGCCGATTCGACCCACTCCGGACCATATGACTATCCTGAGAGTGGCTGTACGTAATTCGAGGCACCCGGTTATGCCCACACTTTGGTATAGAGCAAAATGAACTCCATGAAATTCCAGGTTCTGACGAATCATCTGACGGTGTTTTACCATGCTCAGGTGGTAGAGATGTCCGTCTGAGACCTTCGCTTCCCCAACAAGGGTTGAGAGTAAGCCTTTCCACTGTCTCTTGAAGATCTTCATGTTGTTCTTCCAAAGACAGTTTTTCTTCCTCACTCTCTTGAACATGTATGGGGATACGACTCCCCATCCCGGAGGGAATTCTACCTATAGAGCTTCTAAATTCAGATTGAGCAACGCCTGGTACCATCTTTACTTTATTAATAAAGTCTTCATCTGTAGGCCTCAACTGCTGTTTACTGTTAGAGGGAGCCAGCCGTAGATCTTGGGTAGCCAGTACTTCGGAAAGGTCTTCATCTTCTGATTTGTCCAAGCAGCTATGCCTACAGGAAAATAAACATGATAAACTACAGATATAAATTACCTAAAACAGTGTAATACTCTCTTATGGCCAAGAACTTGTACTTCAAGGTGTTTGAATTCAGTGTTCGGAACAAATGTGTAATTATTTAATATAAGGTAAGGTACTTCTAGATTATAAAATGACCTACACCATTGTATTAGTAGGATATAGTGAGCACTATTCTCTCTGTGTTTACCTAATTACCGCAACAAGTTTATTCCTAATCCACATATCAACACTAAAGAATCACAGTTATAAACACGCATGACTATGTAGTACTCAGACAAACTGATATCCGACAAGTAGTTTAAAGTACCAACAAGAACGCAAGTCTTGGAAATACTATGTAGACAATAAAGTGAACACAGACAGCAACAGAAAAAAACACAAACACAAGTGAACAGGTAAGTTACACAAATGTTCATTCTCAGTAAGTGTAGTTAGTATATTTACTGCCCAGTTTACAGCTTTCCATTGACTTCAACTGATTGCTGGGGCGAAGAGGGAGCACACATCTCCACAATGCAGAAACTTTCCAATCAGACCATGGGTACACTAAGATATAACATAATCCCAAATTGCACAGGTCACAGACTCTTTCATATAACATATTAAGGTATTGAAAGTGGGGTCATAAAACATCCTATTTCATTCAACGTCGCCATGTTGGATATCAAACATTCTCATCTATATCTATCAAACATTCTCTATCTATATAAAGAATACACTTGCGTTTGTCTGTTCAGATCTTTTCTTGCAAATTTCTCGATCAAACGCTACAAATCTCATCCCATTAGAAAAGCCTACGTCCAAGGAATATGAATTTCATATTGGCTTTTCCAGCCAGAATCGCCTTATCCGATTTTTACTTAGTCAAGCTTTTCAATGCAATGAATATGTTACACCATAACGCAATGTCATCACTACGTGATGAGTGGCTTCGATTTCAACTTTAGTTTTTTTTTTTTTTATTTGCAAAGTAATTCACACAATCGAAATTTAACCCGCGTGTAATTTCCCACAAAATGACATTACACTAAATAAATTGCTATGGACTTTCTTAAAATATCTACGCGCAGTTCGTTCAAACCCATATGCTTATCACTTTCGTGAACACGCATTCAGACGTTTCAGCACATCAACTAAGTATGCCTTCATCACAGATTTACACTTACCTTTACTTTGCTATAATTTATCTTCGATTCGTGTAATAAACTGCTATAAACACCTTTTAGCTATATTCTTCTTCAGTATGGGTTTCATTGTTTCTCTAAATTTCTTTGTTTCAAATCGTAAAATCATATCATACACCGAACTCTCGTAACTGTTTAATACTCTGTACACGATAACAAATACCATTACTACACTCTTTTGTATACTTCACGTGTTGTTTTATTATATCAAGTTATGTCTACTTATATTTGTTTGTCTAACTGCATAAAATGTTTTCATATAGACCAGGATTTATCGATTTAAGATACAATGTCTGCAAGAAAGCGTGACTGAAAATGATGAAATAAGGAACATTCAAGATTAAAACATGAAAACTACAGCAAATCATTAGCGGGTCGCGGATACTCCACATTAATACAAAATTTGGTAAAGCTTTAAAGCAGGAATATCGCCTTTGGCAAAACATAGGGATCCGAAACTACGGCCATTGAGTTTCCTTATACATCTTGTATGGTATGGCCAGATGTGTTAAGGCGTTCGGACTCGTAATCTGAGTGTTGCGGGTTCGAATCCCCATCGCACAAAACATGCTCTCCCTTTCAGCCGTGAGGGCGTTATAATATGAAGGTTAATCCCACTATTCCTTGGTAAAATAGTAGCCCAAGATTTAGAGGTTGGTGGTGATGACTAGTTGCCTTCTCTCTAGTCTTACACTGCTAAATTAGGGACGGCTACCGCAGATAGCCCTCGTGTAGCTTTGCGCGAAATTCAAAATAAAACATAACAAAAACAAACGTATCACTCGGATGATTTACAGTATCAGCTAGCATTATATTAAAAGACAAATTTGTAATTTTTCACCTCAGACTAATTCAATACGGCAAGAATACTATACGACACATAACATTTTGACTTCAGCATAAGACCTCTATACAAATATCTGTTTAACTCACTGAGATGGTCTCCCTTCCTTCCAGAGGGCAAATAGAATCACACGTCTTCTAACCACTACTGTACATAACCTGTACTTAAATGGTAAAAAATATGAGCTCGCGTTTACGACCTTTCGACACCTTGCTAACAAAAACGTGATGGCCGCATGCAGAACACATTGATGGAAATCCAAGGGGTAAAATCAACATGTTACATATTATATTTTATCTGGGACGAGTCTCAGATTTATTATGTTACATATTATATTTTATCTGGGACGAGTCTCAGATTTATTATGTTACATATTATAATTTCAAATCGCTGAAAATTTGAACTTGAATTTATAAGTTAATCAACTATCGATAGTATTATATTTATGATATTTGCCAACAAGATTGATACACAAAATTTTATTTCTTGGCACCAATATATTTTAATATACAAACAACAATATAATTTAAAATAACGGTTAATACAGATAGTGATTTATATTCAACAGCTCTATAAACAATACTGGATGTTCTATCTCATCTGAAACTGAATCTTTTATTGACGGTTTACGATTGGTTTCAATTTCGCACAAAGCTACACGAGGGCTATCTGCGCTAGCCGTCCCTAATTTAGCAAAGTAAAACTTGAGGGTAGGCAACTAATCATCACCAACCATCGCCAACTCTTGAGCTACTCTTTTACCAACGAATAGTGGGACTGACCGTAAATTATAACGTCCCCAGGGCTGAAAGGGGGAGCATGTTTGGTTCGACGGGGATTGGAACTCGCGACCCTCGGATTACGAGTCGAGCGCCTTATCCACCTGGCCATGCCGGTCCGACGGCTTACGAAGAGCAAATTAATTCTATGTTGATACACAGGTATACTTCACCTGGCGAGAACACTAGCTCGCTCTATTCTTGTTTGGTCTCACGTAAGTGTTTCACAGCTTAAGTAATACAATGTCTTAGCACAAATACTAACATCCGAAGTTAGTTTTCTGAAGTTTAACGGTTCGTAATGTTCAAAATCTATAAACGTTTATGGTCAAATATCTGCAGTCTTCCGATTAACAAGCGTTTGTCACAGTTATATCTTCCGACGTTTGTAGCAGTGTGACTGTAGCGACCCAACAATATTAAACTACCTCCGCGTGTGTTTCACTTCATGAACTTTAAATTGTGGATTCTTACGCTCGAGAATATTCTACAAATTTAGAAAACAGGCAGGACCTTCCCAATACACATTTAACAATATAAGTTACATATGTTTTGGTTAAATATGTAATTAGAAACGAACACCAACATTAAAATAAATATGTAACAGAAAATCCGTTACATACAGTACTTACGAAACCTTTATATCACTGTAGCTATTTCATTTAAAACAATGATATAGACTGTAAACCTATGTACTCAGTCAACAGAAATTCACTCCACACAATAATAACTGAGTCTTAAGTTCTACAGCTAAGCGAATCTTTCCCGTTTTTCGAGACAAACGCAAAACGCAAATTAACGTGGCAGGGGTTTAGTTTAGAGAGTGTGTGTGTGTTTTTCGTATAGCAAAGCCACAAAGGGCTATCTGCTCAGCCCACCGAGGGGAATCGAACCCCTGATTTTAGGGTTGTAAATCCGGAGACATACCGCTGTACTAGCGGGGGGCGGTTTAAGAAAGAGAGAAGTCAGAAGAAGAATTCTCTCTCCAACTGGGGTGTTCAGGAACGTTGTGGTTCCTCTTCCTCCCCTTTCGTGGAAGGTTATTGAATTTAGCTGGGTTTTTTTTATTAACTCTTTTTTGGGTGAAGGAGTGAAGTTGGTCATAATTAATATTGTTCATGAGCAAGGCAAAGGTAGCACCGGAGAAAACAGCCAGATCCCGTTCCGAAAGGCAGCTGCCATAGTAAATGTGAACACAAACGACCCGATTCAGGGCATGGCAATAAAGTTGCCTTGGCTGGGATCTAAAGATCCAATGCCTAAGTTTTTGCTGTGGGGGGAAATGGGAGCTCCCCGAGAAAAACCCACTTTCACAGGACAGGCGCCGAAAGTTTTACCTGTCCTGTGCCCGAGACCTGAAAAGGAAATACATAATATTTACGTGAGTTTTGCCCTTTAAGTACTTTGTTGTGTGATTTGTGATTCCTATAATATGTTGTATGGTGAAATAAATTTGGTTGGTACACTGGTTAATTTACAGAGTGATGCAGTTAGTTTGTTTCTGTGTTCTGCTTTTAAATAGTATTTGTGTGATATTTCTGTTAGTCTGTTTCTTAGCGTTGGTAAGTTGCTAATTTGATGTATATAATTTACTGGAGTATTTGATGGTAGTCTGAATGCAGATCTTAGTATTTTGTTTTGTTGAACTTGGATTTTCTGGAGTGTGTTATTTGGCATATTATATGTGACTTGACATCCATACTCTATTAGTGGACGGATGTAAGCCTTGTATATTTGAATAATGGTTTTTGGTGAGCATTTTGAGTGTTTGCTGGTTAGTCATTAAGTGTGAAATGCGTTTTCTAATTGATGAGTGTATGCTGTTGACATGTTTTTTCCATGTTAGTTTTGTGTCAAAAGTAATGCCAAGGAATGTGATGTGTTTGCTCATGTTAATGGGCGTATTTCCTAGTGATAATTTTACTTTTTCTAGATTTTTTCTTTGTTTTTTAGTTTCCTGTAGAAGGTGATTGCTTGTGTTTTGGTTGGATTTAAAACTACTCTCCACACGTTACTCCAGGTCGAGACGTTGTTAAATGATTCTTGTACGCAAGATATGGCCATTACTGGGTTTCTGGAGGTGCTCCAGATAGCGATGTCGTCTGCGTATTGTGAGTTATGCGTGTATGTTAAACTGGGGAAAGGTATGTCGCTGACGAAAACAATATATAGTAGTGGTGAAAGGACTGGTCTTTGGGGCACTCCTGCAGTTATATTGAATGATTTTGATACAGTTTTATTTACTTTTACTTGTGCTGTTCTATCTGTCAGGAAGTTTAATATCCATTTAACTATAGTAGACATATTAAACACAATACCTTAAGAAGATTTGTTATTAGGCCAACAATAGGGTAGTGGTGGTGACAATTTGGTAGTTGTGGTTACTATATCGGTTGTAATAAGTATTTCTTTGGTTCTTTAACACGGTCAAATTTTACACACCTGCTTTAGTAACAACCAATGCTATAGAACAATGTTTCACGATCTGATGTAATTCATAATCAGAACTATAAAGGTCGAGAAAGGTATTCATCTTCTGCAGATCTCCAATACCAATAAACAGCGTAAGTCTTAAACTATCAGAACAATGAATTTGTTTTAAGATGAATACTATATTATATACCACAATTTTGTCTATCAGGCTACGTCTCAACTGATACAATCCACCATTGGTTCTACACAAGGTGTTCAAGTCTAAGCCCATTCCCCCTGGTAGGATTGCAAAACATCACACGAAATCTTTCAAAATACTTAACGTCTGGCAACCGTTTACCATTATTCGAGTAAGTCACATTTCTCACTGGCACACGTTTCACACACACACGCGCTGGTTGCTCACATAAAATGTTAAAACTGAACTAATTTCTACACTGATTATATTTATTTTGTTGTCCAGAACTTATTAATAGATCAAATTGAGACAGAAAGTGGCTTCACCATTCGTGAAACTTCCAGTCTCAAATCATAGCAATAATGTATTGTAAGCAATGCTTATCTAGACATATTTAATATATAGATATATTAATATATATTTAATATACTTTTAGCAAATGTCTAGAACTAAAATAAACACATATTTTTCCTACTTCCTCTTTTATTTCAAGTTTACCTACGTGTTTATACACTGGTCGTTGAAACACGCTGATTCTGAATTAACTGCATCCGGACCCACGTGGTTAAACTGTATTCACAATTACTGTATGCTTGGTTTAACTTCATTTAAAATTACTCAGTACTTGGTTTAACCGAGCAGGTTATTTGATACTTGTTTTAAATAGTACATTATTATTTCATGTCAACTTTAACCGTATTTAAATTTATTTGAAGCTTGGGATAGCTATAGACAGAATGACTTGATACACGGTTTATTAACATTCAGATTTAATTGATTTTTGGATTAAGATTTGATATCAAGTTTATGTGTTTAGGAACAGTGCTAGGTTTAATGCATTTAGTGATGTTTTCCGAATAATGTAGCTTTTATAGTTTGTTCAATTCACAAAAACGCCAATTTTTTTTTTTAAAAGAGATCTCACTGAATGAATTAACCCATGTACTTGTGTAATATCCAACTCAGGCTTGAAATATTTCTTTACTTAGCCCAACAGCTTTTTCTATTATGTTATCTTGGTATTTGTTTCTCGTTGTTGTTTTTTGTTTAGTGTTTTATCTCTAGTGCTTTTGTCTTTACCCCTAGAATTCAAAAAGTCACATAATTTCTTTTGTTTGTGTGTGTTTTTTCAATTTTAAGCAAAGTTACTAGAGGGTTATCAGTGTTAGACTTGAAGGAAGGCAGCTAGTCATCACCACCCACCACCAACTCTTCTACCAGCGAATATTGGAATTGGCCACAACATTATAACGTCCCCAAAGCTGAAAATACGAGCATATTTAGTGTGGCGGAGGTTCGAACCTGCAACCCTCAAGTTGCGAGTCGAATGTAGTAACCACCTAGCCTTTCCGGGACATTTAAAAAATTCGGGTTTAATTGTACATTAAAAAAGAAAAGAAATCTGCTTATGTTTGAATAATTCTGGTTCAAACTACAATAACAGCATTTGTTAATGCTGTGCAGTTATTACACTGCTAATAATCAGCAGTACTGATACAAAACTAGAACAGAAACCGATGCTTATAGTTAAGCAGTTTTTACTTACGGAGTTTCATACTTACAGCTTGCTTAAACATGGTCTTGAAAACCGATGACCACAGTTTAGGTGAGATTTCATGTTGATCCTATTATCCTTCAATGGAATTTTATATTGATCCTTTTATTTTTCAATGGGATTTGTCAAGTCGGACAACAATGCGTGGTCAAGATCATCACAATGAGGTCCATCGATGATGTAAGAAGTTTTAGAAACGTTATGTAAATGTCAAAGAATAAAAAAATTTTGGGACCAATTTTCCAAGTTTAAGTCTTCTACCTACTCTCTTTACTGACTTACAATGTCGCCATTTAAACCTTTCGAGTACATAAAATATCAAAAATATAAGACATATATAACAAGAAAGTTAAAAAGGAACATTTCACAGAAAACTATTAATCATCCACAATATCACTTAATGTTTAATTTTTTCTCTAACTTAAGTTTAAGCCTCAATGTGATGTTAAAGACAAAAGGAAGAAATCTAATATCAACATCATTTGTCTGATAGAAACTCGTCTGTAACGTAGAATAAGATTCCAGAGGTCTTTCAAGGCAAAAACAACAATAATGATGTGAGCGTTAGAGTAGTAATTAAAAAGTGAGATACACTACTCTAGTCCTCACTGCAATCCCAACACACAACTACTTCGGCACGTACTGTTCTATCCATGCACAGTGAAGTGTGGCCATTACAAACAAGACTTTGTTGTACAAGCCAAGAAATAATGAAATTATTGGACCCGTTTGCTAGAGGAGCAATGGCACGTGCTTACCTACATAAAGATAACGTCTCGAATTAAACCATCACGAAAGAGGAAACAAGCAGCTTCTATCATTCGTAATACACAGTCAGTAAGATTTCACATAAGAAAAAAAATGAAGTGGTTTTGAGCTGCAATATGAGAGGGATAAACTTATCAAAACTTGTTTCCTCTAAAAAAAACCAAAAAACTTGTAGTATATGTTCCTTACCCTTTGGAGGAACCAGAAACATATGGTTTGTCTGTTTTAAATTTCGCGCAAAGCTACACGAGAGCTATCTCCACTAGTTATCCCTAATTTAGCAATGTAGGACTAGAGGGAAGGCAGCTAGTCATCACCACCCCTCACCAACTCTTGGACTACTTTTTAGCAACGAATAGTGGGATGGACCGTTAGTTGTAGCGCCCCCACAGCTGAAAGGGCGAGCTTGTTTGGTGCGACGGGGATTCGAACCAGTGACCTTCGGATTACGAGTCGAGTGCCTTAACCACCTGGCGATGCTAGGCTAAAAACATATAAAATACCGCGAAGTAAATAAAGCAATAATTGAAATACATCCTTTAGTTCTTCATAAAGCAGATAGAAGACACTGAAACAGTGTTGAACGTAAGTACTTGAAAAACGTGCTAACAAAGGAGGGCAAAAAGAGCTAAAAAACAGCTATCAGTATCTCAGAAAACTTATTAAAAGAGCTGAATACAGCCGTCAGTATCTGAAGAGACTTGTAAAAAATAAGAATTACTTTCCTTCCTTATCTCAAGAGATTTGTGAAAATAATTGAAATACAAACTTCAGGATCTCAGAATGTCAACGAAACCAACCGAAATACATCGTCTCAGAATACTTACGAAACCAAGTAACAATTTCGTTAGTATTTCAGTAGGTTCATGAAAATCAGCGAAATATTTCTTTTTGTACCTTCAGGGGAACATTAAAATACGAAAAGCTACCAACCAGTCTGCACACTGTAATGTGGCATGTTTCCAGTTCATATCTAGGATTATAATTTCAGAGAACATTTAAATGTGTGCGACTAAACTGGTTCAGCTCATTTAAACCATATACGGGCACATATCTAAAAGTGACATGGTAATTCAATACACAATACTAAAAGTATATTCAACAAAAACCTGTATAAATAAAACAAGTTTGGTTGAGCTCATTGTAATCCTAAAGTTTTATCTAACAAAGAATTTGTATAAATAAAAGTAGTTTCCTTGAGTCCAATTAGTGTGCAAGCTTTAAGTTTCATATAACAAAAACATGCATAAATAAAGGTAGTTTGACTAACCCCATTTAAAGTGAAATCCTAAAGCTTTATCTCACAAAAAACTTGTATATATATTAAGGCAATTTGGGTGAGTCCATTTAAACGACAGTATTAAATTTTATCCCATAAAAGACTTTTACAAATAAAGGGTGTCCTTCGCTGGTGCAGCGGTAAGTCTATGGATTTACAATGCTATAATAAGGGGTTCGATTCCCCTCGGTGGACTCAGCAGATAGCCCAATGTGGCTTTACTATAATAAAACACATACACACAAATAAATGCAGTTTGGTTAACCCCATTTATAGTAAAATCTTAAAGCTTTATCTAACAAAGAACTGGTATTGATAAAAACAAAACAGTGTTTCTCAATTCATTCTGCGAAACAGTTTTTCTTTCGTAACGAATGCTTTTCAATCTCACATTCAGTCACTTAGAACAACAAAACACACAGTTAAGAAACAGTAATTAATCCTTTAACAGAAAAGGATTGAATATTTAATCAAATCCTAAATCTAGGAAGAGTAGAATGTCTAGATTTTATACTAGAAAATTCACTTCGATATTTCTACAGAAAGATGTTAAACTTTGCTCAAAAAACAACTATTTTTTACTCCTTAACAAAATATAACAAAATGGCTTAAGCTGACTTGGTAAAAACTTCTGTTCATAGAAAACTCCACACAAAAAAAACTGAACACAGTTAATGCCAACATAAAGTAAACAATATTACATACATCTAGATATAAATTGGTTTTTTTTCTATCTTTCTAAATTAAACTCGCTCGCACTTGATCGCGTTCTCTTGAACTTGTCAATCCAAGTAATCTGGTCGAAAAACTTCTATTGACAAAACTTCTAAATAGCCTTAATGAGAAGTGCACTTCATTCATCAAGTAGACACTATAGAACTAATACAGAGCAGATCGATCGGATGCCAATACCAGCATTTTGAGCCAAGAGGCTTTCAAGTCCATGGGTAAAAATCCCTTGTTATTATTCGAAACATCTGCTTTGACATATATACAAAAGTAGTAATATTATTATAAATTGTAAAATTGAATAAATCTGTTGTGACGTCGAAATAATTCGAACTACTTAGTTCTTTTGTCTAATAAATATGATCAAAATAAGCTTTTCATTTTTTGTTTCCTTTGTGGATTTTATCTATAATTTTAAATAGCAAAAAGAGAAAAAAATTAAAACATAAGATTTCCAAATTCGACTTTATCATAAAGTTCACAAATAGCGAAACAAAGTATACCTCACAAAAAAAACAAGGCTTGTAGCACACACACACACAAATTACATCCAGAAAGACAGACAAGAACTGTACCACGTATTCGTCATGGAACGCATACAAGCACCGTACCACACATTCTTCACACCGAAGAATACATACAAGCACCGTACCACACATTCTTCACACCGAAGAATACATACAAGCACCGTACCACACATTCTTCACACCGAAGAATACATACAAGCACCGTACCACACATTCTTCACACGAAAGAATACATACAAGCACTGTACCACAAATTCTTCGCACCCAGGAATAAGAACAATATCACACATAGTGCCACTGAGAGGATCACGAACAACAAGGACTATCGACACACTCAACTCCATGAACACAAACAAAGAGAGTTGTACCACACAATAACCATATTTAGAAACACAAACAGCAGAAAAATAAACACTCATTAGATCCAAGAATAAAACAATATAAATCCCCCGGTATTGATTGAAACACAATTTGCGTTTTACGTGCCTCACATTATTACGTAATTAAACAGCGTGGCTCTTACATTTCTTTATTACAAGAAAAGAAAACGAAAAAAAAAATTATTTGTAATTATTATACAGACACTTGCAATGTTCTGTACCACCCAATTAGCTATACTGTACCGAGGTATCTCGCCAATCTTTGGGGGTCTTCCTCGTCGACAGCCAACTTGGTCCCACACTTGACAGACACAACTTCCTGCTGAAATAAAGAATAAATAGAAAATTTGTGACAACAGAAAAAGTAAATCAAAACAAGCGATACAACACCAGTAAAGTCTCTGTATCAAATATGAAGCTATCATAAGTAATATAAATATTGCTAAAACCTTTATTTTAAACAACATGACGAACATTGATACACACCTGAAAAAAAAAAAAACAGTTGAAAAACAACGTAAAACAATAATAAAGGTCTGGACATGCGCAATTTAGCGAACACCTATATGGGTCTGAAGCTGTGATATATAAACAGCACCATAAACAACAGTACGTAACTGAAGATAAAATACATAAACTTTCAGCACTAACATATACAACAAACTGAGATACCCGCCTTTTGTCAGTGTTATGGCCTTATAAAATGTAGAATGGATGCTTTGATAAATAATACAAAAAATCCCAACTTTCACACTGTTTATAACATATTATTACAGTAATCATTATTACCTCGTCAAAAACTGTGTATACATTATAAAAACTCAATATGTATATACTTGAAACATGATATACACTGTGTGATGATCATAACGACTTTGTAAAAAGAGGTAGCAGCTGAAGTTGGTAGGGATGCCTTCTGTTACTTGCTTTCAACAACCAGCCTTTAATGACTTGGGTATTAATAAAACGTATTTAACTAAATACTACCTACAGCCCTCCTGGGTATTAGTAAAATATGACTAACTACATCTCCTATTATTCTCTATTATACTAGTAAAACTTTACGAACTCAGTGCTACCTAAACCTTTCTGATATACTAATAAAAACCTTATTAATTAGTGGCACACACGCCTACATACATTTTCCTCTTATGCTTTGGTTGTCGGATATTTGCGCAAAGTTGTACAGGAACTGTCTGCGCTAGACGTCCATAACTTCGAACTGATAAACTACAGAAAAGACAGCTAGTCAGCAGCAGCTCCCGACCTATTTTGATGAAATAATCGGACTTGATCGTCACTCTTACAGTACATCGAAGGCTCAAAAGTGTGGAGTCCGATTTCTTTTCTTTTTTCTTTGCAGCAACGGGACGTGAACATGGACTTTCAGATCAATAGTCGGTATATTAACTACTAGAGCACGCACGCCCTAATATAGAGGATACCTAAATGCATTTTAATCATTGTAAGTAAGAACTGTGTATTAAATTGGATATGTTGATTACTGGTGTGATTTGTCGTTCGAATTTAATTACTTGTTCAGATAACGTAAACTGACACTCTAATGATTTGGGAATCATTTCATAAGACGACAGTGGAACATATATAAAAACTCAAAATTAGTTACAACGTGAATATGCAGGTGACTAAACGAAATTTCTAAAATCTACAAACATACAGAGCTATACAAACTAATACAGTGCAGGAACTCAGAAAGAAACAAAACAGATAGAAACTCAAACTGAAAAAAAACAGAATCAACAATTATAATTCTACCGAATTTAGCAAATATCGAAATCAATAAACAAGACGATAGTTCTAACGCTACAAAACATTCTGAAACAGACACATGATTGAATAATAAAACGCATTGGCCCGGCATGGCCAGGTGGGTTAAGGCCGTTCGACTCTTAATCTGAGGGTCGCGGGTTCGAATCCCGATCGCACAAAACATGCTCGCCCTTTCAGCCGTGGGGGCGTTATAATGTGACGGTCAATCCCACTATTCATTGGTAAAGGAGTAGCCCAAAAGTTGGCGGTGGGTGGTGATGACTAGCTGCCTTCCGTCTAGTCTTACTCTGCAAAATTAGGGACGCATAGGGCAGATAGCCCTCGAGTAGCTTTGCGCAAAATTAAAAAAACACAACAACAATATAACGCAGAAGACGATCAAGCACTGACAGAGATATAATAGAACAGTCTAAAACACAAAACACAAGAGCAGAAATACAGAGTAAAACACTTCTAAACCCACCCACTAGCGTACTCTGAGAAGTATATAACTTTCGACAAATCAAAAAAATTAACAGAGGCACTTTTATTCTGAAAACATACAAGTCTCAACAATTAAAAATAAACAGTCACACAGTATAAAGCTAGCAAAGTTTTGTGATACATAAAAGAAAAAGAAATCGCAAGCGAAGCTAACACAGAGTAAGCTATTAATGGTGCTAATAAAACATTCAAAACATACACGAGTTTCAAAAATAAAAACTAATACACCTTCAGGCAAGCGAAGATAAAATATATACGAAACACATTCAAGCTTGAAAGATCAGGTCTGGCGAATACACGGCCAACCACTTCCAAATCTGGCAGAATATTACGAAAGACGAGAATCGAACCTAATACATTCTCAGATACAATTAAAGCTACTAGAACATTCTACAACATAAAAATCTGGGATCCAAACTGTTTAATAACAGGACATCGGCAAAACTGATAAAATATTCTCAAACATACGATTTCAGGGTAACAATTGTTTGCCAGTCAAACATAGATTTGGCGGATAAAATATTCTCAAACACAAGTTATGGAGCTAGAAGAATATTCCAGAACGTATTTGGTGAAAACGGCCCTTCTTTCTGTGTAACAGCAAAACTTAAGTCAATATTGCATCTCTCTGGAGTAACAATAAAGTTGTTGTTGTTTTTTTAACCTTTGCAGGTAATAGAAGATGTAGTTAGTCATATTTAACTCAATACTACCTACATTTCTCCTGGGTATTAGTAAAATATGACTAACTACATCTCCTATTACTCTCTATTATACTAGTAAAACTTTACGAACTCAGTGCTACCTAAACCTTTCTGATATACTAATAAAAACCTTATTAATTAGTGGCACATACGCCTATGTCAAGGTATGAACCAAACCTGATTAATTCAGCATGATTCAATATCAAATTAATATTAACTTCCGATTATAGTAAACATTATCTCGGGCTGTTTTATTATTCTGTAGATGAACCGGAACAAACAGTAACTTTGACTTTTTCTTGTAGCTGGTTAATTTTTATTTTTGATTTAAGTAGGTAACTTTGTCTGATTGGAAGTTAATATTAAAGTAACCACATTTCAACCTGTTTAATCCTCTACATATATGAAAAGCTACACAAATATTAACCTGACGTACACTTTTCAGACAACCATTAGGCTAGCCTAGATAGTATAGGTTTGTTTGTTTTTTTATATTTGACCATAGAATAATCATTTTTCAAACTTTTAATAAAATACTGTGTTGACCTGCTTCAATGTACATGTAGGTAACCGTGTTTGACATCTAGCTAAACGAATGGATAACTTACGTGCACGATTCAGACAGAAAATACCAAATCGCATGTTCAATTAGGCTTATGAAAGAAATATATATAAAATAAATCACAGGAATAACCGTTATCTTCAGGCAACACAATAGTTCTACAGATAGAGCAGCACACGACGTAATTCATAAAGCCTATCACTCTTGATATTTAGAAGAAACCACTTATAACATAGGGTTAAAGTTGCTCAAGAAGTTTTAGTTTAATTCATATCTGGAAATTACGTTGCGGACGTACATCATTAATAACAAGTCCAAATAACCAGAATGTGTGAAATACTGCTGGAAATCGTGAACTGACCTCAGGAAACTGATATGGTGAGTGTGTTTCATTAGCACTTTGATTCGACTTCGTATATATTACCATCTAATATGTGCATATTTCTCAGTCTAAATAACAAGACATTGTAATATTAACTCTGGTGGTATCCAAAAAATAAGTCTAAACTATTCACAAGAACTCAGATTACGAAAATTTAAGGCAGAAAAGACTTGTGGTTTGCTATCTGAGCTCAAAATTACAAGTGAACAACTAAAACGAAATCTTCATTCACTACGATTGGGTTTGCGCTTATATACCAGGCTTACCGTCTTCTGATATGCTTGAATCCAAACTGGTTGCTGGAGGGAAGAGTTAATAAACATTCCCACAGAACAAAAATAGTAATAATTACATTATACCGCATTTTCAAAATTTCCAATGGGTCCAAGTACAGTATACAATAACTCCAAATTGTATACGTCACCAACAATTCCAAATAACACAGTCTAAATACTAAACTATTTGTTATTATGGTGCGTGGAACTTGTTAACTGATTCCAAGAAACTGATGTGATTGCTGTGCAGGATTATCAGTCTTATATCCATCAGATCAGAATGTAATCAGATCACAGTGTAGTTATTTTTATGCTTACTTACTAGGCTCGAACGCTTCTTATACGCTTAAATTCAAAGTGATTTCTGGGATTGGTGAGATTTTCTACTCGACCACGCAGAACAGAGACGAGAAAAATTAATGTATACTGCATCTTCGAAAACAAACAGTGGTTCAAAATATTGACTTCGATCAGAGTAAATATTAATACTGGACTTTCTATCATCCTATAAATCAATGAGAGGCGGAACAAATACAACACTACTTACAACTGTAGGTCTCGAATTAATGCATCTGTTGATAACACTATGTAACACAAATTTTGTTTCTGGATAGTATGTGTTATTTCTTAATTGCTTTTGATATAAAAGTACAGAAAATGGACATTATTCCCTTCAATCTTTGCTTTTGTGACCTGGATAATGAAATTTAGAAATTAACCTATTTTCTATGTAAAAACGGGCAAATTTGCACGTTTTCATTTACATAAGGTCCGAATAAAACAACATATGAATCAAGATTTACATGTATTTATACTAAAGTTATACAAAAATGTTTAGAAGTGAGTAATTTTTTGAGATTTGCGACTGTAATGTAAGTTACTTTCATGTATCAGCCCCCAAATATAGTCTCCCATTATGTTTTCGTTATACGCTCCAAGGTAAAAAAAAAAGCAAAGTTTGAAGAGAAAAATGGGTCTTTTCCATTTATTTTAGGCATAAACAATTAGGAAATAACACTTTCTGCCCAGGGACAAGAAAAAGTAAAAATTTTGTTACATAGTGTAATCTTACAAAACTTTTATCAGGAAAGGAGCAGATCGGTACTGATCGAACCACTCAACAATTAGTCTTCTAACGTGCTAAAAGAACGAAAACAGGTGCATACACAACGCGATAGAATCATCTAAACTCTGTTGTATATACACTTTACCTAAACAAAAGGATTAGCAAGTGTTTACGATCTTTCAACATCCTGTTAACGAGAATAATTACATGCAAAATATTTTCATGAAAACATCTGAATATAACTAAACCATCATATGTATCATATACTAGCTATAAGATAGAGAAATTAGCAGATGTTCCAGTTATATACACTACTTATAATTGTAAGTATTAATCTTTCATAAATAATCCCAGGAAACGTATGGATTTACAACGTTAATACCTTGGTTGGAAGTTTTATACAGATGTCAGTCGACGTTCTGAAGTGAACGAAAAAAATATTGAAAAATCTTAACTTCAGGATGCATATCTTAATACTATATACAAGTCATAACATCCCATATTAAGACCTTTAAAATAAGTAAGTCATATTGCACCACAGTGTGATTTATTAAACGTACTTTTCAATCAAAATCTCATAAATTAATTTTCTACTATTAAAAAAAGTATTTCGTTATTTTTACTCATAAAACTTTTACGCGGCAATTGGACTTATACTCAACAAATCGTCTTTTAACACTCTAGAAAAAACTTAAGCACTTATGGAAGTTAACACATACAAGTCATTTTCCAAGAATTGCGAATCCTGATAAACGTACATGTTCTGTTTGTTTTCTAGCGTACATATACAGATATGTTAATATTTCCAAATTCCTTATACATCTATGCACACGTAATTGTTTCACAAATGTAAATCTTTATTGATGTTACTGTTGTTACGATGTACAAACACCAAAACAAGCGATAAAGTTTTAATAGTGGTTAAACACATCTATACACGCGTTACTATTTTCAGGGTATTGATACATCTGTAACCCTTTTATGTTGGGATCCAGGCAAAATCATTTACACAAAGATTACTGTTTTAAAACCTCTCTACATAAACAGCTGTTTCAGAAGTGCGTAAATATGCATATGTACACGTATACATATACAGAATTCATACATACAGTACTGTGCAGAAGTGCTATAACAAGAGAATATGTTGTCATTCTTTCCATTTAATGTGGCTAATTATTGGAAAATGGCATTATGTACTGATGAGTTCATATTTAAATTATCTGTTTCAAAACGTTGGCTGTAGTCTAGCGGTAGAATGGTGAAAGAACTCGCTTCAATGTACAGCACCTATCATGACGCATGGGGGAAGAAGTGTGAATGTTTGGGGTGTTTCTTCTGTTGAGGCGACAGGAGATATTTGTAAAATAGATTGAATAATGAACTAGCGCAAGTACCATCAGATACTGATCCGTGATGGTATAGCCAATGGTTTGTGTGTTATTGGTAAAGGATTCTATTACCAAATATAATGACCCCAAACATTCACCCGACCTATGCAGAAATTACTTAGCTAATAAGGAAGCTGCAGGAGTCATTCAAATGATGCAATGGACCCAGCAGAGTCCTGATCTCAACCCAATTGAGCATATCTGGAATGTGATAGATTAGAAACTTGACAACTCATAGTTACTTCCAAATAGACTTTATGGGAAGGTATTAGAGAAATTTGAAGAAAAATTCCAACAGACACTTTGAATAAATGTTGCAACAAAGGCTGAAAGACTGTCTGCCCATAATAACTATTAAAGCAAAAGGGAGCACAAAATATTAACTGTTTGCTGAACTTAAGCATTTCCACTGAGTTTCTGTTGCACTAAACATAAAAAAAAAAAAATTTTGATGTTTCACCTATGAATAAATAACTTTCCATTGTTTTTGAAAGTAGCTTGAATTTTTTTTTTTTAACTTTGTCCTAAGATGTTTGCATAGTACTGTAGGTTACTGTTTCTATGCAGAACTCAAACATCCGTACATAGGTTACTATTTATATACGGAACCCCTATATAATAATCTATTAGGTTATTGTTTATATGCACAACTCAAAATTAAACATGTGCAAATCAAGCCTCCCCTTCCTCTCCTGATTTCCACTTCATTTATTACTAGCTCACAAATTACCATTCACTGCCATAAAATAAAAACAGGATTACAAATAATAACTGTTTTTAATATTTTGATAAATACTACACAGCTGATGAAGAACTTTTCTTTAGTTAATACTGTCGGAAAAGAGCTGTAACTCCATAAACGGCTAGCAATTACATTTACAGTTGAGTCCCCAATCACAGCAAATATCATGTGGTCCAGTCAAGATGGAGTCTTCTTCCACATCACTCATATCTCTATCAACTAATGTACTAACATACCCTATACAAAGAGGATGTGATAATTCAGGCCACAATCAGCAAGAATGTTACACATCTAACAATCGCATGCCTCGATCTTTCAGAACAGTCTTAAATCCGATAATTAACATGTTATATACCCGACAATCACATGATTTGATCTTTCAGACTATTCTTAAATCCGTCAATGAACGTGTTTTATACTATACGCTTTAAACATTAATAACTGAGTTCCATTAACAATTATTTGACATACAAAATGCCATTTTTACAAATAATTTCAAAGTAAATAGCAAATAAAGTAAGTGAATTATACGTGAAAATTAAAAGTACCAATACGGAAAAGCGATGATGAAATGACAAATTAAGTGAAATACGGAAAAATACTTAATGTTTGATTAAATTCATGTTGCAAATGTTTCATGTATATGGACTTAGAAATATACTAGTGTCTTCTATAAGCCCCCAGAGGCTAAACGGTAAGTCTGATGGCTTAAAATGGCAAAAATTGGGTTTCGATAACTGTGGTTGGCAGAGAACAGATAGCCCATTGTATGGCTGTACTCTAACACCAAACGAACAAACATTTTCTATAATGTTTACGCGAATATTTATACGTTACCGTTTTCATGGTGTTTAACCCTTAAACAGCGGGAATGTTGTAGATAGCAGCATCAGTTGATGATGGCTCCGGTTAAGGGTTAACGTTTATGTACATCATTAATGTTTTTAGGGTGTTTAAACGCCCATGTACACCCTCATTGTTTAACGGTGTTTAAACATCTACGTTACTGGTGTCTAAATATGTTTTGACGATGAATAAAATCTACATGCATACAACCCATGACGCAAGTAATGGAGAAAACGATCACAAAAAAGTCGAGTTTCAGGGTCTTTTGAAATATATGTATATATGTACATTAGTGTTTGTTTGATAGTTGTTTTTGAATTAAAGCACAAAGTTACACAAAGGGCTATCTGTGCTCCGCCCACCACGGATATCGAAACCCGGTTTCTAGCGTTGTAAATCTACAGACATACCACTGGGGGGTTTCGATAGTTAAACACCATTACATACGTTGCTGTTCATTTAACGCAAATGATATTTTCATTGTGCTTGAACATCACTATTTCTACAAACATCTACAGAAAAATACACAATCTATTCTGTACTAGTTGAGATCGTGTAAGAGAAATAACAAACCGAGCGACATCGTTCACTAGAATAAATATTAAGACATCGTTTGAAATAGTTTCTGAGAAAAGTATCTTTAAAAAATAAATTATTCATTTCATAGTAGCAGTACAATTCTTTTGAAAAGTATAACCGTGCGAAAATACCAGCTGTAACATATACTGTAGTGGACAATCGGTGACAGTATTATTTTAACGAGTCCACGAAAAAGAACTTACCGAATAGTATTGCTTAATCTCAAGTCAACGAAATATAAAACAGAAGCTGGGAGTCACGCTCTAACAAAATTCCATAACACTTGTAACGTCTATGAGCAGCTGAAGCTTGTCTCAGATATTTCTACTTCAAGTTAATGAGGTTTTTCAGATAATGTGTTCTTATCATGTATGTCCGTGACGTATATCGCTGGTATTTTATAAATCCTAAGAAGGGTGAAGCTAAGCGTGATATCCATATGCGGAATTTTCCTCAGGTGTTGGAAACCATCTCATACGCCACGTGACCAGCCATGCAGCATCTGAATGGTCGGTTTCAAAGCTTTTCAGTGTTTAGTTTGTTGAAATAACACCCTATACCTAAAACCTGGGGGATGTGTTTTTGAGTTAAGTGTATACGAACTTCGCACGTCATATCGGATAAAATATTTATAACGTTCTTGCCTGTGTAATGCCTACACCTGTAGCGAGACAAGCATATAACCCAGTATATTAAATTTATTTTAATAAATATATGCATATTTTGGCATGCTTTCAAACATGAAAAAATTAGATTGTTTTTGTATCGAATACTCTGATGCACTCAGAACAACAGTCTATGTTCAATATTATTTATACAGAATGGTTATACAAACATTTTTGAAGTCTGAAAATTAACACATACATGTTACAGTACATAATGATTTCTCTCAAATTCTGTGTAGTTTCAAATATATTAACGCTTAATAATTTCTATCTCTATTAGTTATCTTCTTAACTAAACTTGAGTACGGAAAACGGTGATGTAACTATTTCTGAGGTAAATATTGAAAGCCTAAACTGATCGTCACATAAAGAGAGAGAAACCTCATTGCCTCTAGAATAATGTCTGAGCGGTAAGTTTGATGGCTTAAAACGTTAAAACTGCAGATTCGATCCTCGCGATAAACATGGTGTAGATAACACACTGAATAGCTTTGTGCTAAAATAAACCGATATCGTACTTTGAACTTTCAAAAACATACGGATACAATGAATTTCTGTTTTATTTATATTCTTCCAGTTTGTGTTTCTGTGTCTGTTTAGAATTTCGCGCAAAGTTACACAACGGGGTTATCTGCGCTAGCCGTCGCTAATTTAGCAATGTAAGGCTAGAGGGAAAGCAGCTAGCTGTCACCGCTAACTGCCAATTCTTGTGCTACTCTTTTACCAACGAATAGTGGATTGACCGTTATATTATAACGCCCCCACAGCTTAAAGGGCGAGTGACGAGGATTCGAACCTGCGACCCTAAGATTGCGAGTCGAGCGCCCTAACCAACTAGCTATATTCTTCTAACTAAATTAAAATACAGGGTGTTCGGAAAGTCACTGTGCAGTTTTGTAATCATATTTTGTTCAGTCTATTTCAAGCCAGCAACTGATAGTGGTGTTTAGAAACAAAATAAGAAGGATACAGGCCTGTATTGATGCCAACGGTGGTCACTTTCAACATTTTTTTTTAATTGTCATTCATATTTACCTCCTGTATTCTATATTAAAACATGTCTGTTAATAAATATGTAAATGCACAGTGATTTTCCGAACACCCTGTATAACGTTCCAGTACAAACGATAAACGGTTTTTGTTTCGGTTTAAACATTTCAACACACACTTAACGATTTTTTGACAGCGGAATATAAATACTGAGTTGTGTGTTCGTTTTAAAAATTTACGTTTTTGATTTTGACAAATGTAAAAATAACACGTTATACAAAATATTTCAAGCTTGTTGCAAACCAGTCAACTGTTTTTCCATCACTATTTGAGAAAATAACAAACAATACCCAAACACCAGTGCTATCTGGTAAAAACATTTCAATAAATATAATGCAAAACTTAACGACGCGTCAAATTACATTAGATGTCATCCCTCATCAATAACCTCACCACGTTGTTGAAATTTAATCATAAATTCATCCGAAAATCTCAGTTGAATAAACTAATTTTTTTTATCGAATGTTGAAGGAATATATTTCGTATTTCTTGCAACACACAAAGTTCAGATGGAATGCTTAAGCGAGCATCAAAAAGTAAGCTGTAATTATTCTATAAAATAAGTTCCTTATATTTTGTATGACGAATGTGAAAGTCAGATTTTGTCAAGAATTAAACAGAATGGGCAAAATGTTTTACAAACAAATAAAAACATTTATTGTACAAAATAACATGTAAAATATGGCACATGAAATTATACGTCTAGAGCAGACGAAAACACTAACGTATATTTCATAAGCTTGGCCATAGAATTTTTTTGAAAATAACTTCTTTTCCTATCCCAAAACACTTTTAAAATGTACTTTTATTTAACGTGAACACAAAAAAAATTGTGGAATTCACAATATCAGAAAACAAGATCAAATTCACAATGTTTTTGTTGTTGTTTTTTTTTATTTCGCGCAAAGCTACTCGAGGGCTATCTGCGCTAGCCGTCCCTAAGTTAGTAGTGTAAGACAAGAGGAAAGGCATCTCATCATCACCACCCACCGCCAACTCTTGGGCTACTCTTTTACTAACAAATAGTGGGATTTACTGTAACATTATAACACCCCACGCTGAAAGGGCAAGCATGTTTGGTGCGACCGGGATTCGAACCTTATAATCTCAGATTGCGAGTGTTTCGCCCTAACCACCTGGTCTTGCCGGGCCTATACATATAACGAACAGATATGAAATGATAGATATACGACTGTGTAATTTGTTTTCCCATACACTGCTGTATACAGTAAACATAATCTACTTCCTGGAACTGACAGTCACACTTTACTGGACTCCTACTGTAGAAAAATCAATGTAATAACTTCGTTGCTTTAATTTAAGTTTGTTACATTTGTGTAATTGAATTGCCCTGCATGGCCAGGTGGTCAAGACGTTTGGGTCCCAATTTGAGTTCGAATAGCCGTCACACCACCCATGCTTTCCTTTTCAGTCCTAAGAGCGTAATTATGACACGATCAATCCCAGTATAATACCCTCCCACAGTGGCACAACGGTATGTCGCGGAATTACAACCCTAGTAATCGAGTTTCAATATTCGTGGTTTTGATATCCAATTGTTCAGCTTTATATTTAATTACAAACAAGTGACTGAATGTTTCCGAATTAAAGGAATATGTATATTTATTTGTGAGAACAGTTTTGGTTTTAAGTTTAGATATGTTCGTGTGTGTTGCTAAACTTCTTAACTTCCAAATGTTCACGAACCTGTTTGTATCCATACCTACTCGGAGTGTTTGATGTGAAAAGAGAGCAGCTTGACCATAGAATAGAATATAACAGATAATCCACTTGTCCCTCAGACAAATCTTGTTGCTTAAGGCATTGAGTTATACGAATTTCACCCCACTTCCCGTCATCGTGTTACATATGGCTACCAAAGTTCTAGAGAGTTTCATAAGCAAAACGAAGACAAGGCAAAATCTACCCATTAACTAACTTCGGTTATAATTATTTTTACGAATTTCAGGCTTCTTTGTTTCTTAAAGCTCATCAGTCACTTAAGTAACACACTGTCCACTCTAATAATAAACTTCCTACCGTACGTTCTTTGTCATGCAGTAATAATGTTGTAGAGCTGAGAGTAGAGAAATGACATACAATATTATTCATTTCATATATTCCTGTACTTGGGATACCACTGCTTGAATTCCACTACCTATGGCATCTGTACTTAAGATACAATAACGCTGGAGCTTAAATAAAATTAAAGAACATTTCAGTGTCTGAAATGCTTGGTGACAGTTCGAAGTTCATGTAACACTCAAGTCAGCAATATTCACAGAAGACAACAGTATAGCTGTCTTGGAGAAACTGACCATATATTGTTTGAGGTAGGAAAATATGACTACAAAGCTGCATATTTCTTTTATTAGCTAGAGATCAGTTCCTAACCACTGTGATACTTGCAAGATCAGTGAACTCTCCTCAAATCCCACACTTGTGTATATAAGCACAAACTTTCTCAGCATTCTTTTCCTACTGCAATGCCAATTTCAGATAAACAGCAGCACGTGGAAACATGTGGTCAAATATTAAAACGCCATTCACAAAGATGAGACATCTTACTCATTGCAAACTTCACAGTACAAGCCCCACTTCCTGCTCGAAATTGGCTGGCTCTTTACTAAACATAACAGCATGACAAAAGATCCGTACAGGCTATCTTGAGTTATAAAATAAATCTTCTGTCTATACTATCCAGTTCTGTTTTCCACTAACCATACTGTGTACGTCAAAATGGAAATGCAACAATCATCACCTCCACGTTTTCCTGCTTAAAATCAACATATTTTCTTTATAGCCCATCTTTCTTCGTTATCGCTACTACACAAAGGCCAGGCATAACCTGAAAGCTGATGGTTTTGTTGCTCTATCGTTCAATATTTACTCTGTATAAGCACTTGAAATGGCTTTGTGCTGTAAACAAGCCTGCATGGCGATTGTTTTATTGAATGTGAATTACTTGCGTTTATATGATGATGAGTTATTGTTGTTCATGTTGTACATGCACCTAATCTCATAAACACACTAGACAATTCTCCCAGCAGCTCTTTAAACTGTTGGAGTTGGTCTACTTTGATACTGCCTGCATATTCTTCATCCAATAATCTCACATAATCAATCTCGGATGCAGTATGCCTGAAGTAGCACCAGCTAAAAATGTAGTTTGTTTTTTGTTTTGTTTTTTCACCCAATATGTTGGTAACTGCTCCAGCTGGAAATTTAAAAGATTTCTGCCTATACATACAAAGCATCACTGAAATTAAACTTACGTTTTGAGAAACAGTTTTGAACAAATGCAACTTAGGTTCTGGGCAGCAAACTAGAGGTTTCATCACAACAATTTATGGTTCACGTACAAGAAACAGTGGTAAAGGTATCAATAAAACATTGTTTATATATTTGAAAGCACCGAAACTTCTTACTTTCTATATACTCATAGTCTAATGTTCTAGATTCTGACTGAGTTTGAATGGTCTTACTACGAAGCTTCAGCTCTTCTGTATCACAGCCCATAATAACTCTAACCGATCCATTTCTAACGTATCATACGCAAATAAAAATCAAATCACAGACAATGAGTTCTGTGCGACAGATACAGCACTAATATAAAGGCTAAACCATTCTTATTTAACTACCTCAAAACAACTCTGTTAGTCAGAATAAGATCAATTATAACCAGCAAAAGTAGTAGTTTTGGTTACAGTATCTGATGTAGTGAGAAGTCAAAACATTCTGGCAGCACCATTATCTACTAAACACTTTATCTCATACATATTTCTTTTAGAGCTTTGCATCAACTCATTCTTAGAGATAAAATGAGCAGGATACAACAGTTCAAATACAAGAAAGGTGATATGCTTGTGGGTCACAGAATACACTAGTTTCTATCAGTCAGAGCAATGGTAGTTATTACTTGTTAGTAGTTCTGCTTACTGAACTGAAAACAGATCTGCTGTCCTTTATATTACACAAAGTTTTATAAACAGTTTATTTTGAGTGCCAAACCGACTTACAATTAAAGTAAACTGTCTCTTACGATCAGCTCTAGCTGTATGGATTTACCTGGTAGCAGAAACTGGATACCACTGACTATTCAATGGGAGCCAGTAGGTTTTCAGAAGCACATTATGGTTTATATAGAGCCACTACAACTACAACTATAGGTTTCTTCCTTTCTAGTGACTTGTTTAATGTAACTTTCTTAAACAGACACAACTTTAGTCAGAAACAAAATGTCCTTAGTACTCATATGCTACTGTGTAAGCGAATATCATGTTCTAGAAATCTCTCTAAGTTCCATGCCGTCACTGGCAATCCCGATAAACGAAAAAGCTCATAAACATTACCTGATGAAATCTGCGAGTCACGTGGAGTACAACTCTCTCAATCTTAGGATGGCCAGTGTTTAAATACCTGGTGATCAGTAGTCATTAAGTTCTTCAGTTTACTGGAGACAAAATACTACGAACAAACCTGGTAAACAACATAGGATACACTAAAATGCGTATCCTCTTCCTGGTTAAAAGCCTGCATGACTCTAGGAATCAAAGTTTAAACAACAAATCAAAGAAAATGCTCTCTCAACCCTCGTGTAACTCTGTCGGCTGTAAACACACTCAAACAGCCACCTCCTTTCTCACCCACCATTAGTCTCATTTATCATCCAGGAAATTAACTTTTTATATTAAGAAAGTAGCTAAAATTTAGGGCTTGTGAGAAAATAATTAAGCAAAAAAGGGCAACTGAGGTAAACTCCACACAAAACAAACCATAAAATTCATTCTTGTTAGTTTAATATGTGGTCTCAGGCAATTGATTGTTTGTTTATAATAGTTTTTGAATTTCACGCAAAGCTACACAAGGGCTATCTGAACAAGCTGTCCCTAATTTAGCAGTGTAAGATTAGAGGCAAGGCAGTTAATCATCATCACTCACCGCCAACTCTTGGGCTACTCTTTTACCAACAAATAGTGGGATTGACTGTCTATAACCCCCCCACGACGGAAAGGGCAAGCAAGGGTGCGACGAGAATTCGAACCCGGGACACTTGGATTACGAGTCGAGTGCTTTAACCATCTGCCCATGCCGGGCCCAGGTAAACTGAACTCAGAGGTAAACTAGTTTCTCATAAAACAAGGGGATCAGTTGGACTTGTCTATAAAGTGTAAATAAGTCTGATGTGACCACAAGTAAAAGAAAAAAACTGCGACACAGACGTTTCACGAAGAAGCAACACTTTACTAAAAATGTGGCACTTGGACTAAAGAAGTCTATAAACAAATAGGGACATATAACAATGTTTGCATACGTTTCTTTTCATTTCAGTTCAGCTTATTCTAAACATGGTTACTGACAGACAAGTTTATAGAATGATCTATCAGATTATTCTGTCAAGACATTTTCACAGAATGAAAGTACAAGCTAATTTGACCAAGAATTAGTTTTTGTTTAAAATTAACAACAATTATAAACTACTGTTCACTTTGCAATCAGTTACGTCATCAGACAAGTCCCCTACTTGAAAAGGAAAACCAGAGGTACAACATCAGTTGTTTCACATATAACCATCCTGCCACAAAACTATTAACGAATTCAACAATTTAGCCATCGGCAAGGTGTGAAAAATAGACAAATATTGAACGAAGCCTTTGAAGTGCATGACGTGACAAGTTCTTGTAATAATATTAGTAGAGTTTAAGGATGGACATATCCTGTTCGTCTGTGTCTTATAATTAAACACAGAAATTCGTACTAAACATTTGAAAGCTTGTATTAATAAATACAGATATTCATACTCAGTATTATAAAAAGGAGTTACATAAGAAAATTTATATCAAATACTGAAGTAACTTATATAAAAACGATTAATCACACTTCATAAGAACATATATAAATACGATAAACTGTATTTTACAGTTATACAGACAAAGGCTCAGATGTATTAAACATCTTTTTACAGTCTTTCGGAATTGGACACTCTTTCTTCTGCTGGTAAAGGTATATATGTAAGGTAGTATCTTTCTATGCTAATAATAATCTGAAGGGCAGTGACTTGTCCCAGAACAGATTTTGACAATTACGAGTTACATACAGCCTGTGTTATTACAAAACAAAAAAAGATTTTATTACACGTTACAGACAAAATAATTCACGTACTGTTGTTAAACAGTGTAATATATTATAAATATTGGAGATATTCCATACAATTTAAAACTTTGTACTCAGTTCTACCAAATAGGGTTTTTTGTTTGTTTTTTTTATAGGAGAGCCATTTCAGGCTATTTGTTGTGTCCACTGCGGGGAATCGAATCGCTGATTTTAAGGTTGTATATCCGTAGACTTACCGCTGTCCCCAACGGGGAATCCTATATAATAGAAGTAAGCTAAGTAATGTTGAGCAAGAGATACTTTATAATGCAAAAAATAGGATTGTAATAATCTTTATAAAAGGGAAACTGGTATGAATTTACGTAAAAAAACAACGGAACGTGGAAGAGATCCAGCACACACGTGCTAGCATTTTGAAGATACAGAACACTGTAGGAAATTAAAATTGTGAAAATGATTTGCCGTGTGCCTAATGTTAGTAAATGTAAAATAAAAGAAGCTATTTTAATAACCTAATACAAACTTATAACAAATAAAAGGTATGAAGTAGGTCTATATTATGCTAAGTGAAAATCATGTTCTTAGCGTCACCAGAGGGTGAATTTAACAAGTTTCATTCAGTTATGTAAGTACCTGATAAAACCGCGTTAATGATGGATAAAAATTTTATTTTTTTCTATCCTACTTTAGTTGTTTTTAACTTTCAATTTTTAAAGTTTAATACACTATTTAACTTTACACTTGTATAAATGATTATACTTACCATAAGACATTACTATTAGGCCTATTTTATTTTTAAACACTACGTTCTATATCTAATCCTTTAGGATTTTCAACTATTAGAAGGATGTATATAATAACAGTATTTCCAACCACACTATATATTCCATCTCCGTCGTAACCCAACCAGCCTGAAATGCTCTAGATTGTGTGAAACGTGTCATCGACAGTGGATACAGCGAATATACTATTATTATACACTCTAATTTGTTAAAATTTCTAAAGGATTAGATATAAATTTTAATGCTTAAAAATATAACAGGCCCAACATTAATGTTTTATGATAATTATTCATGCTTCGCCAACTTATAAAAGGCACTCACATCATACCAATTGTTGTTGCACACTTGTAGGTACTGACATATGTTCACACTTCTTTATACTGCATTATCATATAATAACAATACAATTTGTTTGACAATAAGAACTTATACAGGCACAAATTGTAATATTCTGTAACTAGCAGTTATATGAAACTTTCACACTTGTACACATTGTTCAAAATAAAGCCTTTTAAATAACACCAATGTGGACACGTACATGATTTTTAAACCAAAATACATACAAATATTCAGCGCAAAGATGTACCTGTGTCGACTAGCAGCGTATCATTTACAATTATACCCTCACTAAATCTGAACAATGTAAAACTACAGGGTGGTCCGTAAGTCCCTACCCATCCATAATAACATATGTTATATTCAATTAGGCATGTATTATAAATTTTTCTTTTTTACCGCGGAATTTGGAACAATAACCCCTGCTATGTTGAGGAAAATGTCTCACAGAACGTGGCGTCACATAATATTATGCAGCGAGAATGAGGGACACCACACAGATACACTGGATACATAAGATATATGGATGGGTAGGGACTTACGGGCCACTCTGTAGAATAAAAAGAAAAAGCGAATTTAGGGTCAGTTTGTGAAGGAAAGAACTGTTTGTCTTCGTTGCACCGAAAAACCTACACAAGATTTTTAATGTAAGTTTCAAAATCTAACAGCCTATTTTTAAAACAATACTGACCGTGCGTGATTCGATAATACGAGGGCTGTTCAAAAAATTCGCGGACTGACGTCATAAAACAAAATGTACTTTATTTAGAAGTTACAGGTCTGGGACCCCTTCAAAGTACTCTCCTCCCCAACGCACACACTTATCCCAACGGTGTTTCCACTTGTTGAAACAGTCCTGGTACGCTTCTTTTGTAATATCCTCCAGCTCCTTCGTCGCATTTGCCTTAATCTCGGGAATCGTCTCAAATCTTCTTCCTTTCAAGGGTCTTTTGAGTTTGGGGAACAAGAAAAAATCGTAAGGAGCAAGGTCAGGTGAGTAGGGTGGGTGGGTGGGAAAGAACAGTGATCGAGTGTTTGGCCAAAAACTCACGAGTTCTGAGGCACAAATTTCTCAGCAACGCGGTGCATCTTCAATTTTTCGGTCAAAATCTCGTAACAAGATCCAACTGATATCCCACACTCTTCAGACGTCGATTTGCCCGCACCAGGGTGTTGATTTTGTCGACGTGAGGGTCGTCAGTTGACGTGGAAGGACGTCGAGGACGCTCATCATCTTCAATGGACTGTCGACCATCCTTAAAACGTCCATACCACTTTAAACATGCCGTACGCTTCATAGCAACATCACCGTAAGCCGTGTTAAGCATAGCCAAAAGTTTCAGTCGCAGATTTTCCAATTTTAACACAAAAATTCACAGCAAGTCGTTGCTCCTTCAGGTCATTCATTCTGAAATCCGCCAAACGAAAAAATCGCACTTCACTTAAAACCGCGTACCTAATACACAAATGAAGATATCTGCAATCGGGAAATGGCGTCGTAATCAGCTGATCTGTGCGAACCTAGCGACACCAAGCGGATTCCCCTGGAACCAACTGGAGCCGTGCAATTCAAACAGTCCACGTATTTTTTGAATAGACCTCGTATTGTTATATTAGAAAACACTACCATAAAAAGTAGTTGATATATAATTTTGAAATTCAAGTATCCTACTAACAAGTTTTCGACACTGTTGCACTGGAACAAGCAGCTATAAAGAAATTCAAATAAAAGATCCGAAAATAGAAATGTGCAGAAGAAACAAGTTCATCATCGCTGCCATAAGACAAAATTCGGCGTGCGGAATATGATATTATTACAATTAAATAACCTACATCGAAAGTGAATTTTGAAATTCATCGTGCGGAAGAAATACAGTTTCTTTATCAATACATATGTAAAAACGGCTGGTTTGGGTTGAAAAATATTTTTATGCAGAGGAGCGAACAATGTTTCGACCTTCTTCAGGTTCACAAAGAAAAAGAGGTAGCTGGCCGATAGCTGAACATGTTTGAAAAGGGTTGTATAACTGAGTGTAGGAATATAGAGGGCGTGCTTAGATGTTTGATTATATTTATTAATATAGGTATAAAGGTGTTCCTTTGTATTGGTTTAGCTATACAACACTACAGGGGCGGAAGGGTCACGAGATGAGGGATTGTTCATTAGACAAGTATTGAAACTTTCTAGAGAAAAAATCGATTTATTTAATAATTCTAATTACAGCCTCGTCAACCCTCCATCTGGAGCCGCTATTATATTTTTAAATTACCGAATTTAAGTAGCGAAATGAAAAGGCTATCTCAGAAAGGGCATAACGAACGTGATGCGGAGAAACCAACAGTTATATTAGAACAAGCTAACATGAAACACTCAAAACGTTTGTCTCGAAATTCAACAGTTTATTCTATAAACAATGTATAACCATACAGAGTTTGACACTGTTACGCCGGAACAAGCAGATATAAATAAACTAAAAAAGATCCGAATATAGGAGTTCAACAAACATGAGATACAATGTTTGCCACTGTTTCAACAATATACGCCACCACGTATCATGAAATGTACCAAAGTTCCTATAACACTGCAGTACTTTGTTACAATAGACGTAATATAATGATGATGTGTCTCATAGCTTAACAGTGAAATAATTATAACAAAAAGTTTTGTTTGTTTATTTTAGGGCAAAGCCTCACACCAAGCTAGTCATGTTTTGTCCACCACGAGGAAATTCGCCTTAGTCCACTAAGGTACTAAAATATGCAGAATACAAAAATAGTATTTTTTATGTTAACTTTCAAATACCTGTTAGAATAGACATTAATATATTAATGACATTTTTGATAAGTTAACTCTAAAATACCGTGCTTTTGGACAGATATACTTAACCTGTTCAGTGCCATAGACGAGATAACTCATCCAAGCCGATCGGTAACACAGTGCCACGGACGAGTTAATTCGTTCTCAATAATACCTAACTTCAACGCTAGATGCCACCACCATACATGCATTTGACCTACTTACAAATTGTTTCACTTTTGATCCAAAATGGCGTCACGAAAAAAGTTATAAAATGAAGAAGCATCAGAGTTGTATTGTAGCAGCTGAAATACTTGGCAGTCAACAGGTTAAATAACAAAAACTGGTCGCTTTGACGAAAACTACCAAAAGTAATTTTGTTATTAACATACATTTTCAAACTCCAGAATCGATTTCCGAATTCGTGTTTTATTTTGCAAAACATAAAACACGTCAACGTAGCGTTTTTTAAAAAAAAGTTTTAGTATCATACTGAGTGTTGGTATCTTTTCATCGACGTGTTAGATCAAGGAAAAACCACAGAAGTGACAAATAACAATATACTTAACAATAGTTTCGAAATACACACATTCCATCTTCTGCAAATTCCCAAAGTAAAACCATGATTTCAAATAATACCTTAAACTTGAATACAGACCCATACTTATCAAATAAGTACATTTACTATAAAGAGACAAAAAGCTGTCCGTCTATCACGCCTATATATCTCCGGTGTTTCGGTTCCCATCGACTTGCAACTTATACGAAACGACGTCACTTTCTGTCGCGACAAAGAAGTTTGTCTTTTTAAAATTATTCTAGCTAATGTATATATGAAACGGGCGATGAGCTACTTTATGCAGTGGAATATTTAAGTAGGGGCTACAGGGGGCTTAACCCCATGGTCCAGTCAATGGGAGTCTATTGATAATTTAATTCTATGTAATATTACATGGGATGTAACGCCCACAAAAATTATTAGCTTCTGAGCCCACACAACCATAAAGCCGCCACTGACTATGAGTCATACAATCAGATTTGAAGGTAGGTTGGTTGAGGTTGTGATGAGTTATAAAATCGAATCCAGTATACACGCGCCCCATGCTTGGTACTGCTGGCACATAAAAAAAAAATCATAATAATTGACTGAAATTCCCCATTATGATTGCTTGGTTGCCTAGGAGACATAACAACAGCTTCACCAAATTTTATCCAATCAGAACCCTCGGCTACAACAATAATAACCCGCATGTTTCACCAGCAGCACATTTCAATTTTGAAAATACACGAAACGAAGCGCGCTTCTTCAGCTAAACAGGGTGACAAGGCCAAAACTAGGAAGTCAGTCCAAAGGGAATATCCCAAAATTTACAATAAAATTTCCTTTCTTTACAATCACAATTAACAATGTGCAGAGTCATACAACTGACCAAGCGAGAATATGGTTTTGAGTAGATGTTTTTTCTAATTTTAAATCTACAAGGCTTTATCAAGAAGAACACTGGAACATAATTTAAATTATACAGAAATCAAAATACTAACCAAGCGATATTTAAAAGAGATGACGAAATGCACGTAAAAGTATTTTCGTGAAACAGAAGAAAGAAGACAGCCATTCTCCATAAATATATTGTTACTATGTTGTAATTAATTTCTAGAAAATGTTTTCACAAAAATTATTTAAGATATAATTTCGAGAATCAAAATTAATCATTATGTCCCGTCTTATGACAAAATTTAACTTGTGTATCTATGTAGTTCATAAGAAATAATTAAAACGCGCTTAAAATCAACACGAGCGAGAAAATTTTATTTAATACGGAGGTTCTCTTATAATCTGAAGTTACAAGTATTTGTGGTCTCTCGCTAAAACCTTTTAAAAGTCTGCACAACTTTGTATTTACTCTAATTATATGTCACCTCTGCTACATTTGGATTGTTTTGTCGAGAGAAAGTTGTACTTATATTTTACATGACCAGATAAGAATTTGCATGTGACATCTCGGATTTTAGTTGATTGTTAAATTAATCAGCGAGTTTGTTATAATGTTTCTGATCGATTAATAGCATATTCAGTGACATAATTGTGAATATGTTTGAACAAAATGGTATAGATACACAAGAAAGTGACGCATGTAAATAACTATAATTACGCTTTACAAGCTCAGTAAAGGCTTTGACACTATAATAAGTAACTCTTTAGTTTTATTTTAATTTCGGAATTCTTATTGAAAACATCATCTGTGTAGTTTTCATACTATAATAAGTAACTCTAGCTTTATTTAAATTCTGAATTTCTATTGAAAACATCTATGTAGTTAGTAAAGGTTTTCACACTGTAATAAGTAACCTTTAGTTTTATTTAGATTCTGAATTTCTATCGAAAACGTTAGTTGTGTAGTTAGTAAAGGTTTTCACACTATAATAAGAAACCTTTAGTTTTATTCAGATTCTGAATTTCTATTGATTGTTTGTTTGTTTTTGAATTTCGGACAAAGCTACATAAGGGCTATCTGCGTTAGTCGTCCCTAATTTTGCAGACTAGAGGGAAGGCAGCTAGTCATCACCACCCACCGCCAACTCTTTTACCAACGAATAGCGGAATTGACCGAACATTATAATGCCTCCACAACTGAAAGGGCGAGCATGTTTGGTGTGACGGGGATTCGAACCCGGGACCCTCGGGTTACGAGTCGAGTGCCTTCACCACCTGGCCATGCCGGACCAATTTCTATTGACAACATTATCTGTGTAGTTAGAAATACCAGCCAATATAATTTGTAGAATTTGTACGTTGTAACTGTAGTAGTAAAACTCTTTATTTTCATTAAGTGACTAACTTGCATAATGAATAACATTAATACAGTAAACCGCCCAAAGACAGATACTTCCTCTCCAGAGAATGATAAAACAAAACGTTTTTATACTAGCCAATGTTTCGCTGTTGCTGCTGCATTGGCTCGGTTGAAGCCAAAATGGCGAAATAATGGTTAAAATTGAAAAAAAAAAAAGCTTTTATCATCTCGAGATTAAAGTTCGTTTCTTCTAACCTTATGGTCAGAGCATCTAAATCCTTCCAGTATGCACAAAACATTCGAATAGAAAGTTACAATAGTACCTTATTCTGTATAATTAATTAAGCTTTAACAATATGCCCCTTTCGTCATCATCATTACTGAAACAGTAATGATCTATATTTATTTTATTAATGAACACGTTTTTCTTTAGGAATTACATATATGATTTTACACGTATTCTCACCATTAAGCATGTATGTATAATTAAGCTTACGTTAAAGAGTAAATGTTTGATCTCGCCCTTTTCAAAAATCCTCTATGTTCCTGAAACTTTATTTCATAAAACTAGAGAAAGGAGAAACTATTCATAGTATGAAATTACATTTAAAAGTTTTATAACAGCACTCAACATATTATATGTATAGAAATATGCTTTACAAGACCTTATGTGTAAACTCTAAACACAATACGCATTACGTGACCTTTATTTTTTGTTTGGGCAAAGCTACACAAAACTACCTGCGGTCTTTCCACCGTGAGAAAATGAATCTGATTTTAACTTTTAATATTACTACAGTTGGAAGTTATATATTTCTGAAGGTTGGTATACAATTTGTTTGTCATAATATCATGATCACGTTAGATTAGGCATTTATGTTATGTAATTAAGAGCCTAGGACTTGCATGCAAGGAAAACTAAATTGAATTAAAATATGTCTTGATGATTATAGATTTTTGTTACGAGGTCGGTCGGATTTACCGATCTCATTACCACTTTGTACTCGTTCATTTTAATACTGAAAGTCATGTAGGAATGATTTGTGTATAGCTGTATCGTCCTTATATTATTGTTTGCATTCATTCTTGACACTGCCATCCCTCTATAATTTTATATTTACAAAATGTTTATTATTACTTGTATATAACTTTGTGTCGTTGTATTGTCTAAAGAAGCCGTTTGTTTGTTTGCTGTTAAGCTAAAATTTGCACAATGGAATATTTGTTGAGCCCAACTTTATAAACTTGCCGCTGAGTCACAGGGGGCTATTCTGATCTAAGAATGAAGAACTGTCTCTGCGAAAACTGCTAATTTTGTAATATAATAACAATATCAGTGAAGTTTACTTGTTTAAGACTAACTTTTCTAAAGAAAATCTATACGAAAAAGTGACGAGTGACAGCTAAACAAAATAGTTTCATTTTAAGATCCCACGCCTTCAGGTAAATATATCAGGAAATATTCAACTTCTCACGACTCGGTTGACTCAAAAAGGTAAATAAAATATCTTAAGTGTTAAATTCCCTCGAAAAATAAATACAAGAAAATACACATTCAAACTAACAAGTGAGTCAAATAAAAAACACGTTACGTTTGGACAGATTAAATGGTCTTTTCCCAATGGCTCAGTAACACTTGTTTAAAGCCCAAGGATTCGCGGTTAACAAGTTTTGTTGAACAGGATCAAACTGACAGCGTGTGTTTGTTACTGTTGTTATTGTTTTACGTGTGAATGTGTGTGTGTGTGTGTGTGTGTTCACAAAGTCTTTTCACAGCATCGTTCATAAAAATATTTTCCACGGACTTCTGTTTACGTATACATTAATTCAAAATCAGCTTATATTAAAGATGGTAAATCGACTCTTGATATATATATATATTATATTATGAGCAATACATCAAAAATGCATAGTCTAAAAATTTGAAATTCTACATAAATTCTGAGTAAATAAAAATTATTTTACAAAATCTTCAGTTTCAGAATTGTAAAAGCTCGCTTCACATGCCGCGATTTTATATATGTTATATTCTGATTATTTGATACAACACATTCCCTGAGTAGATGATACATAATTAGGGGCAGCGGTCGTGGGGGAAGCTTGCTGTGGCTGAAACTACTCCCCAAATGTGGTTTACCCCCCCCCCGGGGTGTAGCTCCTACACCCAATGAAGAATGTTTACTGTCAAAACTGGTTCACTCCATATATACAGGTATATGTGCTCACAAGATGCATGTTACAGCCCCTTAATGTTTCTGTCTAACCCTACTCAACCCCTTTTAACATATAATTTATCTTGGACTATTCTTACTATGTTATGCATTACGATTTCAAATAGGCGGATATTTTAATTTGAATTTAGAATTAATTAAATATCGATATGTATTAAATTTATATTTATCAACAAGATTAATATACAATTTTCTTTCTTAACACAAATATATTTTAATATACAAACAACAATACAATTTATAATAATGGTTATTACAAATAATGGTTTATATACAAAAGTTTCACAAACTTGCAAACAATACTAAGTCTTGTATTTGATCTGGAACTGAATCTTTTATTGAGGGTTCATGGAGAGTAGCGGGCTCAGCATGGTCAATTGGTTAGGGTTCTCGACTCGTAATCTGAGGGTCGCGACTTCGAATCCCCGTCACACCAAACATGCTCGCCCTTTCAACCGTGGGGACGTTATAATGTACGATCAATCCCACTATTCGATGGTAAAATAGTAGCTCAAAAATTGGCGGCGAGTGGTGGAATTGGCCTTCCCTATTCTTTGCTGGTCTCACTTAAGTTTCTCACAGTCGATATTATATAAAGAGGTCTATAATATATGTTGTTGTTTTCTTGATATATTTAAGCTCATTTATAAAGGGTATATAATATATCCAGATTTATTATACCTTCAAACTCGTTGCAGAGGGTATATAATAAAATCCTGTTTTTCGTATCTTCAAGCTAGTCGACAAGAGTTATATACTTTACCTTGGAACTATCTTTAGACTTGTTGATAGAGGGTACAAAATATATCCTGGTTTATTACACCTTCTAGCTCGTTTTGAGAAGATGTACAATATATCCAGGTTTGTTTGTTTTATATCTTTAAGCTCACTGGAAGATACTTTGTTTACCATTCCTGTTTTCATACTTTCACGTTTCCCATGTAATTATATTGTATATCCTTGTTGTTATACCTTCAAATTCCCCGTGAGAAGCTATATAATGTACATACGTTTTCACAACTTCAAGATTGCATGGTACTTTTAGACAACTAATACTTCTTTATTTTTACTATATTTCTGTGTCATGTGGTCAAACTGCGAAAAAAAAACCCCAAAAAAACAGGTTCTTCTCCTTCCGTACCCCGATGGTTCGACAAACTTTTTATGGAGTATAACGCTAACAATCAAGCTTAGATACCAGCGGTGGGCTCAACACAGATATCCTATTGTTAACTTTGTAGTTAACAATTTCTTTCAATGAGCGAGTGCTTTTAAGAAAGACATAAAAACTTTCCGTATAAGTTTCTTCGTTAAGCTACTTATTTTATGAATAATCAAATGTCTTAATCCAAACTTAGCTAGAATATCTACTAATATTAGGTGAAGTTTGTTTAATTAACCCTTAGAGAATGATACTTAAATACTGTTGACTTAACAATAATTACTACCGTAGATATTGAAGTGCCTAAAAATATCATCACAAACATCCTTATACGGTCCATTTCCAGTCGTTGTTTTCACAAGATATTCCGTGAACCCCATCTCGTGCTAGATCAACGATTTGGTGACACATAGCTAGGAAAATATTATCTAGATTGTGTTTACACAACAAGTTAAATACGTTTTATAACCTTCAAATAACTTGGCTTATACACACACACACACACACACACACTTACCGTTGCTGTCGAGAGTTGAGATTCAAACAAATAAAATACAGCATCTTACTAGTTAACTTATTATTAGGGTTAGTTCACATATTAAAAAGTTATTTTCAATTATAGTATCTTGTTTTTGCAGTAAAGTCATTAGGACTATTTGCCACCATCCTTAATTCTGAAATGCTAACTGGAGTCAGCAGCCCCTAACACCCACTAAGGGATTCACTGTTACTCTTCTAACGCACCCACCACAGTTTAAATTGTTGGAGAATATTTCTTGGTGCCGCACTGCCTCGAACCCGTCTCGCTAGCTCAAAAATCCAGAGCTCTAACACTGGGGACCTGGTATAGTTTGATGGTTGGAGCGTTGGATTTATAATCTGCAGGTCGCGTGTTTCAATCCTATCTCCTAACACGCTCGCTCTTTCAACTGTAAGTGCATTATAACTTGACGGTAAGTCCCACTACTCGTTGTTAAAATAGTAGGCCAAGAGGTGGCGATGGATGCCGTTGGTAAGCTGCTTTACTTATTGTCTATCATTTCAAAATTAAGGGCATCCAGCGAAGACAGTCATTAAGTAGCTTTGCGAGAAATTCTACAAACAAATATACCACACGGCGAAGCAGCACCCGTGTTAGTTACATGCATAATATGGCATCTAAAAAAGTAAGCTTAGTAAGATAATAGAATCGTCTTGAATAAACACTGAAGAAAAGTTGCGACTTATACCGCTCATTAAGAAAACACAGTAATACAGGAGTTTCGTATGGATTTTCAAATGTCGTGTTGTTTCTTTAAGGAGAATCACCTCAAGCAACAATACAGAATTACGTAACGAAACTATTCAGAACAACATTTGATCGACTTACTCGGTGCATCATACTTAGGTCAATCAATAATCGTGCTCGATCTGTGAAACGCACCGAGAAAAAGTCTTATTCTATGATGTAAGTGATCACTTAGCTTTTCTTATGAAAGAATTATTCTAATTATTATTT
Organism: Tachypleus tridentatus; assembly: GCF_004210375.1. Lineage (NCBI taxonomy): Eukaryota > Metazoa > Arthropoda > Merostomata > Xiphosura > Limulidae > Tachypleus > Tachypleus tridentatus. The sequence goes on from NC_134837.1 coordinate 109,848,641, forward strand.
TTTACTACAATAATCTAGTTTCAAGTAATGTTGTAAAACGAACCAATAAATGAACTTGAATCAATGTAACATTACAACCAAAAGAAAAGTTATCTTCCATCCAAAAGCAGCTGCAGTTTACAAACACGTTTACTTTGGTTTCTTCCAAATTTTCACGCGAAGGTACACGGGGCTATCTGCACTAGCCATACCTACTTTTGAACTGATATACCGAAAGAAAAAAAAAAAAAGCTAAATTAACAGTATCCAATCACCAACATTTGAACTACAATGGTATTTGGCCTTCACTTTCATAACACACCCACAATAGCAAAATACAGAATAATTTCTAATTTTTTGCAGCAGAGGCACGGAAATCAGGAGCTCCGGTTTGATGATCCGTCACTCTCATTTCTAGAGCACGAAACAATCTAAACCAATCAGAGGAGTGGGTCCCCTCGCCTCGCCGCTTCTTTCCAAGATTGCATGCGATTATACTGGATGACGTCAAATGTCACCTTCGAAAACTCGGAAGATCTCTCTTAGGTCCAGAATGACCAACGATCCGAAATATTTTTGTAGTGTGATGAGAAGTCTCAACCTTGTTGTGCCCATGAAATTTGGTACAAATCTGACTACACTTTACAGAGTTATTAACCCAAAAATGCGAAAATGTCCTCTCTCCCCTTATATATAAAAGCTTCAAAGTGATCCAAATTCCGGAACCGGACCAAATTTGGAGAGGACTGTCCCATACTGACTTCCCATCTTGTATACAATTTTCGTGTTCATCAGTCTATCAGTTTTCACGATACGCACGCGCCCAATCGCAATACTCTCGTCTCCTTCCCCCTTCCGGGGGCAAGAGTAAACGCATGAAACTTAATGTTAATAAATTGAAACAAATTGCCTCATTTCACTATACTGAAAGCTCCATGAACTCGGAAGATACACAACAAAAGACATCCTATCCAAACTACTCATGAAACAGCTCTAGTTAGTGTCAGAGATTAAAAACTGCAAGATAAAACATGAGGTAAAATGTACAGATAAGTCAGTCTGGATGCCTTGACAAAATCGTCAAGATAACAGTCATAAAATAATAAAAAGGTCATTAACAATTAGCAACAATTCAGAATTCGATCAAATTTATTTTAACAGATCAAGTGTATGGTTTGAAACTAAACAGATGAACACAGAACAAGAATCTTGTGTTGTGCCTTAAGTTTAAACCTACACATATTTTTATCTTTACACACCAAGAGAAAAGGGAAATAGACTTGAATGTTTCTCTAATCATTTTCCTACCTATGCACAAGTACAGATGTCGGTAACACAAACTGCATGTTCATCGTTTTAAACGACGATGACGTAACGTTTATAGCAAAATTAACGAGTGTGGCTTAACGGTTCTCTAAAATTTGGAGAGTCGTTCCCTTTATAAATCCCAGTTTCTCACTAAACATCTATTCTTATTTTTAGAACCAAGTGTACAAACTGCAGATATGTATCATCACTAATTACGCGGAACTCATTCAATACCCAAAACAAATCCCTCTAACAATTAAATCAACTGGCCTATCTCTGGAAAACATCACTAATATTACGTCAGAAAGAAATTTGTGATGTTAAAAATGGAAGAAATACTGGGGTTATAATAAAGGCCAAACTTTAAAATAAAAATTTATTGGGTGTTTTGACAGCTCAAAGTTAGGTCCACGTATCCTTACAAGATACCAAAAACAGTTATAATAAAAACGGTAAAGTAGTTATACACACCGCGTCTATAGTTTAATTAAGTAGGTGTCGTTTCGCAACCGGATGAAAGACATGACGAACCAAACACGAGATACGCTGGTAGTGACGTAACTGTAGTAACTCAGAGAATAACACGCTATATTTTTATATATATATATATATAAAATCAATATCAGGAAATAAACAGATGAGACAAGCAAACTACTAAGTATATAAAATTAGATACTCATTTGAACAGTGGTTTAATCGTGTAAGTAAACTATTACGTAGGGTAATTACTAGGCGTGCCAATTCACAACTGTGAATATCTAGGTATAGTCCTCAAGTGTTATAGCAGCTTCAAAGATGGAAACCATAAATAATATACGAGCAAAAAGGTATTTATTTTTATCTCCATAATAACATACAATTACATAGCAATATGTTGTTTTCCTTAAACAACAACTGAGCTAAATTGGGTGTCAGCTTAAAAGAATAGTTATGAAATAATTAATACCTTTACTAGTCTGTGTTGCTTACATGAAACCAGTTGATTTGTAATATTTCTGGTCTGTTGTGATATGACAAAACATATCTGCGTTCCTTCTAATTAGTTCATCAGTAGTAGTAGTTTCAGATAAATATATATAATCTGGCTGGTATGTAGTGATTTAACTAAACAATCTCACGTTATACAAGTATGTTGCTGCTAGATGGGTAATGTGTAATTTCGCTGTACTGTGGAGATGTAACTAAAAAAACAGTTTAGCGCCCTATGATGTTCCTACCTAGCTTGTTAGTCTGTGGTGATATAACGTAAATAGTTTTATATGGTAGTATCTGATGTTGGAAGTTAAACAGCTAATTTGCAGTATTTCTGATCTGTAGTTAACAATGTACATTAGTATCCTAATTTTGATGATGTAAAAGTGGTAATCAAAATGTCTCGAAGTTTGTTACATAACGTACAAGGTCTGACATCTGGTATTATTTCAGGAGACATAATGTAAGGTTATGCATGTTGCTTTGTTTGTAAAAGGTGGACAACCCTCTATCACTGACATTAAGATAACAGTTCTTATCTTAATGTCTTTAACTACGAATTTCTTTCTCGGCAGAAACTAAAAAAAGATAGTAGTGTCCCTTATATGCTTAGTAAAAATACAAATACGTGTACAACTTTCCACAAACACTCTAGTAACAGTCGATGTTAACTGTACACGTTCAAACTTATTGAGTTATAAACCTATAAGCGTGTATGGGTGGGTGGGAGTTATCGGAGAACCTACCCATATAGCCGTTTACCATACTGATTAATCCATGTGATAAGAATTACACCATTTACTTAACACTCCAGAAATAATATCACCTGTAAAACGCCTTAATAGGTAGAACCCGTTAACAAAGTATTTTTAACTTTTTAATTTCCTGTAGTCGATAGTTCGTTGTTTCTTTTTTTAAATGAAAGATAGTTTAAAAAAAATAATGCTCGACTGGTTTGATAAAGCAAAAACTGCTGGCTGTTATTATTGGTGAAAATTACTCTTGTATTCCATCTCCAAAGCTTTAGATATCTCGATTTTTATGTGAAACAATGGTCAGTATAAATTCTAACACAAGAACGAAAAACTGTACAGGTTATGAATTATCACGAATTTAAACATTATTACAATGACTATGCAGTGAAAACATAACCGCTTTCATGGAGAAAAAAGATAAGTCAGTATCCAAGGGACCCTAAACTATTCTACCAAATTAAAGTCCAGATGACTAGAAGTAACCAATCGTGAAGCATACCACCAGCTGTTTTGTCGATTTCATGTCAGATTCAGTAAACATCCTGTTGTCTGTTCTTTAGATTTGAATTAGAAACTACCAGCTATCAGGCAACAGATTAAGAAAGATTGGAGCTTACACTATATTATTTAGTCTCATGTTCCTATAATGTAAATATGTAGTGTAATCTTCTATGGGTATTGAGAAACAATTTAAACAAGTTAACTTGAAGTACAACAGTTAGCCATAGATATGACAGGCTACAGACAAAACACTAGGTTAAACACAATAGTACGTAAGAGATACAACCAACAAGTCAAACACACAGAAAGTCAGAGACAAGAGTTACAGACACAAGATCAGAAAGTTTATTAGATATATAAAAGGAGGTCAGAGACGCGATAACAGGTTAGACACAACAACATGTTACAGATATCACAACAGGTTATAGGCACAATAAAAGGTCATGGACATTGTACTAATGTAAAGACGAACACCTAGTTTGACAACAATTTAACTCAGAAACTCATGGGAAGCTCTAAAACAAAACAGTAGATATAATGACACTGTAGTAAGTAAACGCATGAAACTTAATGTTAATAAATTGAAACAAACTGCCTCATTTCACTATACTGAAAGCTCCATGAACTCGGAAGATACACGACAAAAGACATCCTATCCAAACTACTCATGAAACAGCTCTAGTTAGTGTCAGAGATTAAAAACTGCAAGATGAAACATGAGGTAAAATGTACAGATAAGTCAGTCTGGATGCCTTGACAAAATCGTCAAGATAACAGTCATAAAATAATAAAAAGGTCATTAACAATTAGCAACAATTCAGAATTCGATCAAATTTATTTTAACAGATCAAGTGTATGGTTTGAAAACTAAACAGATTAACACAGAACAAGAATCTTGTGTTGTGCCTTAAGTTTAAACCTACACATATTTTTATCTGTACACACCAAGAGAAAAGGGAAATAGACTTGAATGTTTACCTAATCATTTTCCTACCTATGCACAAGTACAGATGTCGGTAACACAAACTGCATGTTCATCGTTTTAAACGACGATGACGTAACGTTTATAGCAAAATTAACGAGTCGTTCCCTTTATAAATCCCAGTTTCTCACTAAACATCTATTCTTATTTTTAGAACCAAGTGTACAAACTGCAGATATGTATCATCACTAATTACGCGGAACTCATTCAATACCCAAAACAAATCCCTCTAACAATTAAATCAACTGGCCTAGCTCTGGAAAACATCACTAATATTACGTCAGAAAGAAATTTGTGATGTTAAAAATGGAAGAAATACTGGGGTTATAATAAAGGCCAAACTTTAAAATAAAAATTTATTGGGTGTTTTGACAGCTCAAAGATAGGTCCACGTATCCTTACAAGATACCAAAAACAGTTATAATAAAAACGGTAAAGTAGTTATACACACCGCGTCTATAGTTTAATTAAGTAGGTGTCGTTTCGCAACCGGATGAAAGACATGACGAACCAAACACGAGATACGCTGGTAGTGACGTAACTGTAGTAACTCAGAGAATAACACGCTATATTTTTTATATATATATATATATATATATATATATAAAATCAATATCAGGAAATAAACAGATGAGACAGGCAAACTACTAAGTATATAAAATTAGATACTCATTTGAACAGTGGTTTAATCGTGTAAGTAAACTATTACGTACGCTAATTACTAGGCGTGCCAATTCACAACTGTGAATATCTAGGTATAGTCCTCAAGTGTTATAGCAGCTTCAAAGATGGAAACCATAAATAATATACGAGCAAAAAGGTATTTATTTTTATCTCCATAATAACATACAATTACATAGCAATATGTTGTTTTCCTTAAACAACAACTGAGCTAAATTGGGTGTCAGCTTAAAAGAATAGTTATGAAATAATTAATACCTTTACTAGTCTGTGTTGCTTACATGAAACCAGTTGATTTGTAATATTTCTGGTCTGTTGTGATATGACAAAACATATCTGCGTTCCTTCTAATTAGTTCATCAGTAGTAGTAGTTTCAGATAATCAATAATCTGGCTGGTATGTAGTGATTTAACTAAACAATCTGATGTTATACAAGTATGTTGCTACTAGATGGGTAATGTGTAATTTCGCTGTACTGTGGAGATGTAATTAAAAAAACAGTTTAGCGCCCTATGATGTTCCTACCTAGCTTGTTAGTCTGTGGTGATATAACGTAAATAGTTTGATATGGTAGTATCTGATGTTGGAAGTTAAACAGCTAATTTGCAGTATTTCTGATCTGTAGTTAACAATGTACATTAGTATCCTAATTTTGATGATGTAAAAGTGGTAATCAAAATGTCTCGAAGTTTGTTACATAACGTACAAGGTCTGACATCTGGTATTATTTCAGGAGACATAATGTAAGGTTATGCATGTTGCTTTGTTTGTAAAAGGTGGACAACCCTCTATCACTGACATTAAGATAACAGTTCTTATCTTAATGTCTTTAACTACGAATTTCTTTCTCAACAGAAACTAAAAAAAGATAGTAGTGTCCCTTATATGCTTAGTAAAAATACAAATACGTGTACAACTTTCCACAAACACTCTAGTAACAGTCGATGTTAACTGTACACGTTCAAACTTATTGAGTTATAAACCTATAAGCGTGTATGGGTGGGTGGGAGTTATCGGAGAACCTACCCATATAGCCGTTTACCATACTGATTAATCCATGTGATAAGAATTACACCATTTACTTAACACTCCAGAAATAATATCACCTGTAAAACGCCTTAATAGGTAGAACCCGTTAACAAAGTATTTTTAACTTTTTAATTTCCTGTAGTCGATAGTTCGTTGTTTCTTTTTTTAAATGAAAGATAGTTTAAAAAAATAATGCTCGACTGGTTTGATAAAGCAAAAACTGCTGGCTGTTATTATTGGTGAAAATTACTCTTGTATTCCATCTCCAAAGCTTTAGATATCTCGATTTTTATGTGAAACAATGGTCAGTATAAATTCTAACACAAGAACGAAAAACTGTACAGGTTATGAATTATCACGAATTTAAACATTATTACAATGACTATGCAGTGAAAACATAACCGCTTTCATGGAGAAAAAAGATAAGTCAGTATCCAAGGGACCCTAAACTATTCTACCAAATTAAAGTCCAGATGACTAGAAGTAACCAATCGTGAAGCATACCACCAGCTGTTTTGTCGATTTCATGTCAGATTCAGTAAACATCCTGTTGTCTGTTCTTTAGATTTGAATTAGAAACTACCAGCTATCAGGCAACAGATTAAGAAAGATTGGAGCTTACACTATATTATTTAGTCTCATGTTCCTATAATGTAAATATATAGTGTAATCTTCTATGGGTATTGAGAAACAATTTAAACAAGTTAACTTGAAGTACAACGGTAAGCCAAAGATACGACAGGCTACAGACAAAACACTAGGTTAAACACAATAGTACGTAAGAGATACAACCAACAGGTCAAACACACAGAAAGTCAGAGACAAGAGTTACAGACACAAGATCAGAAAGTTTATTAGATATATAAAAGGAGGTCAGAGACGCGATAACAGGTTAGACACAACAACATGTTACAGCTATCACAACAGGTTATAGGCACAATAAAAGGTCATGGACATTGTACTAATATAAAGACGAACACCTAGTTTGACAACAATTTAACTCAGAAACGCATGGGAAGCTCTAAAACAAAACACTAGATATGATGACACTGTAGTAAGTTTGAGATACAAAAGAAGGTCAGAGAAAACTACGAGTCTAAGAAAGTCCAAGCATGCTTGCTGGATAAAGATTTCGCTGTTTATTACCTTACTAAGAACCCATTAGCATCAAAAACGAATGAAAAGTAAGCGGTGAGCATGTCAGTGATAAGCCTGGCGAGAATCGATGGTTAGAAATTTGGTTTCAATATTAACTGTTTTTCTTTTGAACTCTTTCTAACTCTAATTTATTTTCACCCGTTGTTTAAGAAACTTTCTTTGAAGTTTAAGTGAACACGTTTTTTTTGTTTTTTGTTTAGTTAAAACAAATGTAGAAACGTCTAGTGCTTACATTCAACATATGAATAATGAAAGTCCAGAGCCAATGCGCAACCCTCAATTAACAATATTTGGCAATAGTAATGCGTTACAACTACATATAACAGAATATTTACCCAGGCAGTTGAAAATACACTATCGCTTTCCTACCGCCTGCACAGTGTCACAGCGGTATATCTACGGACTTACAACGCAAAAAACAAGGTTTTCAAACCCGTGGTAGGGACAGCACAGATAACCGATTGCATAGCTTTGTGTTTAATTACGAACAAACGAAAATTCCCTACAGAAATTTTACATATTAAGAAAACTGACATGTTTATATTTTCGGGTTTTAGAAACCTTCGAGAAGAATAAACAAATCTAGAAAAAACAGCATTGACATCAGAACACCCACACATAACTTACCCTAGATCTTATACTGTCAATTTTAGAGGCCACTTGCTACATAGGCAAAAACTTTAGTACATGATACTTACATTTCGGGCCAACAGAGGCCATTACTTACTTGTATGCATCGATTGTGCCATGCCTCGGTTCTTCTAGGAGTCAGTGACCTATGCCCATCGAAAAAGTCTGTAGAACAAATTTCTTCATATAATAAAAGCGCCAAATAGTTTATTGGTTGTAGGTCACATTAACAAGTGATTGGTGACTCAGGACTGCTAAGCATAACCACAAACAATCTCCCTCTCACGTGCAGTTAATGAAGTCTACCATTTTATTTCCCTCATAAAACGTTTCTTATTTTATATGGTCCAAAATTACGTTGCCATGGTGACAGTGAAACAAGTACATTGTGGTCCTACCTAATATATTTCTGGAAAGCTGCCAAAAGTTTGTTTATATACGCATGTAGTAAAATGAGAACTTCTGAAAATTTCTGTCAGCAAAAAAACTTCCGCTGTTCTTTTTAACTTTCATTCCAAATACGGCGACAACTTTTACTTAACGATGGAAACGGGTCAAGAAAACCATAACCACAGGCCAAGGCTTCTCACGTGCGAAGGGAAAATTGTGTCAGTAGGCTTTGTACCCAACGTGCTGTGCTTGGTTCTACAAAGCAGATATCTGTTAAAGCACGTGCTTCTCCTCTTGATATTACACAAAATTACTAAATAAGCACAAACATTATATTAAAGCACCCTTTTAAAAACAAAACACAGTCACAAGCCATTACCTTTAGCGCTCGTCAACCCCTTTGACAGTGCACTGAAACGAGAACAAATCTACCACAGTTTAGCGAGCGCGCGCTTAGTGACGTTCAACCGACTAGAACAGGGCAATATCTGAACTTCCTCAGTATGGATCAGTTCATTATGTCACGGAGGTGAAAGTGGTAGTAACGACTAAAACAGCTCAAATGTGACGTTAGGAAATGGCTCTCTCTCAATCTATAACATTTATTAAAGACCTAAGACCATCTTTCACATGTTGGAATGTCGTTAATTTTTGAAATGTACTAACAAGATTTCTGTTATTATAATTTATATATTGTCTGGATTTCCAAAGAATCCAGAGAAGTTGGAAAAATATAGCTTGATGATTTACTCCAGCAGTTTAGTATTATACTTTCTTTTGCACGCACACAAATACTCCAGACATAATCTGAAATTCGTCTTCTGGATAAACAAACCTAATTTATAATTTCAACATAATCAAAACATAAGAGTTTATCTTCTTTTAATGTGATTTAGGAAGCACAAATAACAGTGTAACTCAGTGGAATACGACCCTAAACACTCTTTTATTTGAGTGATAACTCCATAAACTGACGAACATTTTATAACTTTCTCGCAAATTATCCGCAAATTTACTTACATAGCCAAAGACTATGAATGAGCTTATCCAAGTAACTGCTATGATTTACTCACAGAAGTTTGTAGAAAATTACACATTTAACCCTACTGTAATTCAATCAAACACATTTATTTCAGCACCATAGAACCACATCGAGGCAAAACATACAATCATTACATTATTACAATTTATTTTAATATGAAACATTACAATGACTTATTTGTTATCACAATAACAATATTAATAATAAGATATGATAATTAAGTAACCACTATAAACTCCCGCATAATAATTTTATTGTAATATGTTACATCTTTAAGGAAGGACAGGGTGGCCCGTAACTCCCTACCCATCCATATATCTTATGTATCCAGTGTATCTGTACGCTGTCCCTCATTCTCGCTGCATATTATGCGACGCCATATTCTGTGAAACATTTTCCTCAACATAGCAGGGGTTGTTGTTCCAAATGCCGCGGTAACACCTGCCTTCAACTCATCATTAGTATTATAACGTTGTTTAGGCACAACACATGGATGGGTAGGGACTTACGAACCACCCTGTATATTTAGCCCCTCGCTAGTACAGCGGTAAGTCGACGGATTTACAACGCTAAGATCAGGGGTTCGATTCCCCTCAGTGGGTATAGGAAATAAGAAAACACACACACCTTTAATAAAAATAATGTAAAACTCAAACCAAGTAAGAATAAGAAAGTAATTTCTTTCTTCATTAAGTAAATAACATTTTATTACAAGCTACGCTTACTTGTAAATATAACTTCAAATACAGCGTTTCGTTGTTGTTGTTTTATATTAAGTACAAATTTGTTCATAGGGCTATCAGTGCTCTAGCAACCATGGGTATCAAAACTAGTATTCTAATTGTATAAGTCCGTTGTCCTCCTGGGTGAACAATGGCTCGAATATTTTAAACAGATCTTCCCAAATTAATTACTCACAAATACACTTACTTACAGAACTTCAGTCAACAGAGACACCAATCCTCACTGTCTAACTACGGAACTTCAGTCACAGAGACACCAATCCTCACTGTCTAACTGGCACTAAACTACTTTCATAAATTACTTCACTGCTTCATTTTATTTCTATTTATCGCTCTCTTATTTTAACATACAACTCGAAATGTCTAGATCAGAACATCATCATTATTACGTAATGAATATCTCCTTCTAGCAAAAATAAATAAACTTCTAATTTAAAATATTACAAATATAGCTTACAAAAAATATGACAACTCCAGCATAACAATCTGATAACTAAATGATGCTAATTGACTCATTGCAACTAATATACAGTTCGTTTGTTTTGTTTTTGAATTTCGCGCAAAACTACTCAAGGGCTATCTGTGCTAGCCGTCCCTAATTTAGCAGTGTAAGACTAGAGGGAAGGCAGCTAGTCATCACCACCCACCGCTAACTCTTGGGCTACTCTTTTACGAACGAATAGTGGGATTGACAGCCACATTATAATGCCCCCACAGCTGAGAGGGCGAGCATATTTGGTGCAACGGGGATTTGAACCCGCGACCTTTGGATTACGAGTCAAACGCCTTAACCCACCTGGCCGTGCCGGGCTCTTAAAGTGGTCATACTAATCACTCATATGGACATAAACAGTTTGAGTACCCTACTGTTTTTGTGTTTTTTATTTCGGAGCCAAACTAAGTAAAATGTCACGTCAGATGGTCGCTCCAAAGCAGTTCCACATTCAGAGTTTGATATATTATAATAGTGTCTTAAGAAGACAAAAAAAAATTACTTTCATTGGTAGTTTGCCATTTATGATACAGCTGTTTATGAAATGTATAGTAATAACTGTTTATGTTCTTTTTTCTGTTTGTTTATTTAAAGTTAGTTTGTTTTTTATTAAGTTCAAAGATATACAAGAAGTAATCTCTTCTCTGTCCACCACGGATATCGATACCTGTTTTTTAGCGTCTTAACCCTGCAGTCTTACCGCTGAGTTATTGGGGATATTTTATGTAGGTATCATTTCCTGTAATTCAAGAAACTCATAACGGTAGTTTTTTTTTTACAAACGATGTCATTAATAAATATATATATAGGATAATTTACAATCACGTGACCAATTTTAAAGTATGTAATATGCACTACTGCTGAAAACTACAAACACGGAATTATTATTATGTGAATCATAATTTTTAAATTTTCAAACAGCTGTCATTAAGTAGTTATGTTGTTTAAAAGCACTAATCAAGAAATAGTATTCGTTAAGTAATAGGTTCACGAGTTTCAGTTCCTACAAATGCCATTTTTGTTGAGTACGTGATTGATTGCCTTCGATCAGTGGCGACACCAAGAGGAGGGGCAAGGTAATAGGCACCACTCAAGAAATTTGTCTACCTCCCCTAAAATGTTTGTTAACAAAGTCTTGTAGAAGGTACACCTCCCAGAATACAACGCCATCAGTTACTAGGCAACCCTATACACGAGAGAAACACTCAGTATCACATTGTACAATCTCAAGTTTGCCGTGGAAGTAAGAACGAAGAAAATGTCAAAGCTACCTAGTCAAGTTAAAGTGAGAAAATTATACTGGAACTAGTAACAACAGCATGCACTTAAGATTATAGTAATACTAAGTTAAATTGTTTTATAACTAGTTAGCATATTTTATTGTTTTACATATTTGTATTCTGTACTTGTACAACTTACTCCTTGAAGTTGCATTTAAATTTTAAAATGCTCACTGAGTTTAAGAATTATACGTTCATTTAATTAATTAAGTGATTAATTTACAGGATCGGTGTGATCGCTCAAAAAAAGGAATACACCGAGCTGATAAAGAACTTTCCACAAGAGACAAGTGTATTTATATTAAAGAAAGCATTCACCAGCAAAAAATAATAATACTTTCCTGCAACTTTTTAATTAATTAATATTTCGTAATTTTCTTCCACTTATCCTTCAAAAAAAAAATCTCCCCTCAAGCCTATTTTGTCTGTCACCCCTTCGCTTCACCACTTTCGGAATCATAGAGTACCCATACTGGCTTTGATACTGCATTCTTTTAATGATGTTAGAGAAGAAGCATTTGTAATTATAACTCCTATATTAATAAATTTCTTATTAATTTGAATTTCAAAAGTATGAGTTACATGAAAATTAATATTACGACGGAAAAACCAGGAACCGCTTATTACGCAGTGGCATGATTATTGGTTGCCATGGTAGCAAATAATTCGCTATCTTATACACAAACAAATACATGGAGCCACTGTAGCAGTGAACATATTAAATCTAGTGTCTTTTTAACAGTAATATACAGGGTGGCCCGTAAGTCCCTACCCATCCATATATCTTATGTATCCAGTGTATCTGTGTGGTGTCACCAGTATACTTGCGCTCATGTACCCACGTACTTGTCACAATACGCTCTTCCAGTGTACATGGGCTTAAATCGGCCATATTTCTCTGAAAAAAAAGAAACAAATTTATAATACATGCATAATTGAATATAACATAATAACATATGGATGGGTAGGGACTTACGGGCCACCCTGTATTTGTAAAAAGCTCAAAAGTCAAAATTTGTAAGTGTGTTTAAAATTAAATACTTCTGAAGAATGTTTTCTGTATTTCAAACACAATACCAAAATTTAGTTTTTAATTGTTTATTTGGAATTAAGCTCCACAGACATATCGCTGTTTTACTGGGTGGGCTCAAAATTAGCATTCACTTCTGTCGAGATGAATTGTTAAGAGGTTTTGAATAACGTAAAACGCAGTACTTTATCAGAGAATTGCAAACTATATGATTTCAAAGTACCCATGATTAAACAATAACGTCCGAAATTATGTGGTTCCAAAACCTAAATTATGTCCACAACATTTATATTAATTGGTTGCCAAGTGCATAGAGTCAAATATCGATGACTGTATCCATTTGGTTACAAAAAGAACGTAGAATCAGACTTCAATGTCTGTATTCATTTGGTTCAAATGTACCTACGGTCAAAGCACAATACTTGTACTCATTTGTTTCAAAAGCACCTAGAGACAGGACACAAAATTTCGGTTCAATTGATTTAAAAATATTTAGAGTCAAAACACAAACTTTTTGCTCATCTGGTACGAAATCACCTAGAGTTAATATGCAAAACATGGATTCATCTGTTGAAAAGCATTTTGAGTTTGAACAAAAAATTTGGGATTATCTGGTTCTAAAATATCTCTACTCGGAACACAAAATTTTATTAATCTGGCCCAAAAGAATTCATAATTCAAAAACAAAATTTGTGTTCATCTGGTTCCAAAGAATGTGTTTCTTAATACACACATAGAGTCAATGTCAACGAACACTACAAGGTTTAAGTAATAAAATTTTGTAATACATACTCAGACACGTCATGACTATCTTATAGCATAACGGAAATAAAGTTACACTTATTATAACTGGCAATATGAAGTTATCTGGATAATTTCATATTATAGTTGAAAAAGCTTTATTTTTCAACTATAAAAAGGTTTTTCTTTGTAGAAATAAAATGAAGCAAACAAAAATAAGTTTTTATACAAATAAACATTTTTTTAAACTACTATGTTTAGTAAAATATGACTCGTTAGTCCTTTCATGCCAGAGAATAGTCCGATTCAGTGTGATAAAACTGAAATCATGTTCCAGCCACACAAAGTCCTAGCTGGTATGCACAGCCAATGGACACCCAGATGACCTGCACAGGTGCGAATCCTCTTGGTGTGACAAACTCAGCAATGTTTTGCATCCATTTTCATTCAGCTTTCCTTTTGTCAGTATTTTCTACCTCACGTATTCGTGAAGTTCTGTTTGACTGTATGTCTCTAACTAACATCCATGTTGTGACAGTAAGAATGAAATACAAAAAGTTTTGGTTGTCATTGACTGACTTGCACATCACAGACAAGTTGGAGAAATATTTTTTGAAACACTTCTATATATTTTGTAATACAGACAGGGAGTACATTTCTTGGCTTACTGGATCTACCCGATCCTTAGTATGGTTGTTGTTTAAGACGTACGTATATTGTTACAGACCTTTGTCCTGAGCATCATGTCAACCTGTGTCTTGGATTGCATCTGTGAGATCAGGTGTAAGAATATGTATAATTTTAGGCTTATTCTGAGAGTTATGTATGTGTAATCTGCATTTCACGCCACTATTTCTTTTTTCATCGATCTTATAACATAACACTTAGCCTTTATTAAAGGGAATGTTTTAGAGACAACAATAATGATACCATTGTATAGCAGCTATTCAGACAAATTTAACATGGTATAATAAATGTCCAAAAATTCCCTTCATTGAGGTACGTAAGAATGATCTTTTCTGTTGTTAGCCAATTATCTTGATCAATGATTTCCTCATTTATGTACCAATATTATATCAAAAGTCTACGAGTGTTCCTACTTTGATACACGAATCATATAATTTGATACCAAATGAAGTGCTTGAATAATAAGGACCCTTCAAAGAATACAAGAGATTCACCTATACACAAATAACATTTTTTATGTAACATAACTCTATTTTTCTCACTTAGAACATTTTTCTTTGCTTCACATCATTAAAATCGATGTTAGCAATATTTTCAAAACGGAAAAATCTCAGTATTAACATAAACCTTCCTCTGGTAATTGTGTATTGGAAGATAGAACATTTCAAAAGAGAGTCAATGGACCAATATATATAAAGCAATAACTTGTACATAATTCTCACAAGGAAGAAGGGTCTACTACTACATGTTCCCATTGACGAGTTGATGCATGTGGTAGAAAGTTTTCCCCCTTTCTGAACTTGTATTCCATTGTAAATCTGTTCCAAAATATTCTTTGTAAGAAAAAATGTAAATAATCAGTTAGCTCTGTTTTACTTAGGAGCGAAACATGTACATCTAGGTTTCCTTGAAAAAAAAATAACTTTCTAGGACTAAATCCATCTCCTGTTCTGCATGGTTCTCATTGCCAGAATTGCTCTTATAGATTCGCTGCATCCAATTTGCGTTCTGTTTATGTCTCTGCTATCTTTGTTGCATTTCAGGTTTTGCATCCACCATGTCATGTGTAACATTTCATGGTAACATGGCATCACTGTCATTTCTCCTATCATTTGTATATTCTGCTAAAGGGATGGCTTATTTACTCTTCCATGTTAAACAAGTGGGACAAATTTTTTTTAGAAAAATTGAAAGTATAGGAATAGGTAAACTAACAGGTCCTTTGTTGTACTTAAATTATATATATACGCATGAAGACTTGGTTAATCTAAAGAGCTGAGACTTTTATTATGTATCTGATCTAATGTAAGTTTAAACATAAACTTGAATATTGCTTAAAGAACACGCTATTATTGGGATGAATTAATAACAAACTTGGGTATTAATTAGAAATCTTTTCACGTTGCATTCTGTGTTAATGTTAGGCTAAAGTTGAATTTCAAATTTGCTCAGTGATCTTTTATTTGTTTATGTTGAGTGAAAGTTTATTTGAATATTCCTTAGAGAACTTCTATTTGTACGTCATGTTAAGGATGAACATCAATGCTGCTTAGGAAACATCGGTTTTTCTGTCAGGTTATTGATAAATTTCCTTACCTAGAGAACCTTTATTTTTAGATCAGGTTAATGGTGAATTCTCGTGTTTCTTAGCAATTGTTCAATATTGTCTAATATCAGTGTTCTCTTATTTTTGAGGATCACATATATCTATTATTTTCATAAGAATTTTAGTTTCTTTTTTTCCCCACGAAGAGAACACACTCACACACATCTTGAAAATGATTTTTTCAGAATTAAAAAAAAAAGGTATTTTCTGGTAGAATTGAAGTCAACAGTTAAATATTACGGTCTCAAGCAAGTAATTAATAAAGGAGATGAACGAATATGAACAGAAAAAATTTCAAAGCCAAGTGTGCAAACAAAAATGCAATAGTTATTCAACGCCACTTCTTTCAAACACAAGTAGATTGCATACCTTCATATTATTTATAGCTATGCAACTGTTTGAGCAGATAAATATATATCTTCACTTAACAAACAATAAAGGGACTATTTCATCATGATATAAACACTTTCGTCTTCAGGTCAGTGTGTGTAAACGAAACGAAACCTTGGCAGGGTTTAGCTGAAAGAGAAGTCTGAGGATTTCTCTCCCCAACAGGGATATTCAGGAACGTTGTAGTTCCTCTTCGTCCTCGCTCATTAAAGATTATTTATCTGTACGTGGGGGTTTTCATATATTTTAAGTTGGCTTATTTGAGGCAATGAAGTGAGGTGGGGCAATATGAAAATGTCGAGTGAGAACGCTGAGCGAGACAAAGGCAACAAAAAGGAAGTGGACAAGTCCGGAGCCCGCAGTCACAAAAGAAGCAAGCTGTAGATCAACCCCGCAATAATCTGTGGAAAGTCCCGCGATCAGGGCCAAGGAGTAACTGAGATCTATAAGTCCAAATGCCTCAGAATTTGTGGTGGGGAGAAACTGGAGTGCCCCGAGAAAATCCACTTTCACAGGACAGGCGTCGTCAGTATATGTACCTAAAAAAACCTAAAAATTGACAGGTATTTCGGTTTGAATATATGTCCTTTTGCTTGGAAACAGAGATAATCGGGGGTGCTCAGAAAATAGCTTTCTCTTCACCTCACACTTGAATTGAAGATGTGATAGAACAACTTGAGAAAAAAAAAACGACGAAAAAGAGCCGATATGCAAGTGAAACGCAAACGAACTTGGCAGGGGCTTAGTTTAGAGAGAGAGAAACCTGACGAATTCTCTACCCAACAGGGGTGGTTAGAAACGTTGTGGTTCCTCTCCGTCCACGCTTATGGAACATTATTTACTTTTACGTGGAAGTTTTCTTGTAATTTGATTTGACTTGTTTAAGGTGATGAAGTGAGGTGGGGCATTATGAAAATGACTGGTGAGAAAGGGGAGCAAGACAAAGGCGGCACAAGGGAAGTAGGCCAGGCCGGGGCCCGTAGTCCAAAAAGCCGACGAAACATCAACTTAAACGGCACGACTCGGGGCCGGGCAAGAATATTGCCTTGGCTGGGATCTAAAGACCCAATGAATGAGATTAGTATTTGGGGGGAAACGGGAGTGCCCCGAAAAAAAACCACTTCCACAGGACAGGCGCCAAATGTTTTACCTGTCCTGTGCCCGGATCTGAATAGAAATACATATAAACATATATTCACTTTATTTATGATTATATATTTTGTTGAGTGTTTTGTAATTGTTGAAATATGTTATATGGTGAGATGTATTTTGTGGGAGTGCTGACTGCTGGCTAGTTTACATAATGTCACAGTTCGTTTCTATGTTCTGCTTTTAAGTAATATTTGTATTTCTGTGAGCCTGTTTCTGAGGGTGGGTAGGTTACTGATTTTGTGTACATAAATGACAGGTGTGTACGCTGGTAATCGGTTTGTTGTTCTTAATATTTTATTTTATAGTGTCCTAGTAGACTGTGGAGAGCGTGTTATGATTGGTTGGATAATCACTGTTTCTGACTGGAGGAGAGATTTCCTGTAGATTCAACCAATTGCAGCCACAGGTTACTCACTTCTAATCCAGAATTTCTGTTTAGCGGAGGTTTAATAGTGTTCATATAAAATGATTATTTGACTTTTGTTGTCTTCCAGAATTTGTCTGTGCCAATGATTCTAGTTTTCTCCCAGTTTGTGTCCAGTTAACGTGGCGTGCTCTGCAATGACTAAATTTTTTTTTAACGAGTCTTGTCCTATCTTTATGTTCTTTTATTCTTGTCGTGTGGTTTCTTTGTTTCTCCAATCTATGTAACGTAGCAAGAACACGAAATTTCATAGAACTTCCACAGTCTACCAGGACACTATAAAAGACCGACAACACCAACGCACACACTGGCCTGAAGGCAAAAGACTTTCGAAACGTCGTCCTCTACACTTATGTCTTCACAGCTGGCAGGGTCGCCGCCCATTCTACAAAGTTTCATTATGAATACTCTGCCTAAACAATCTATCAAAGAATCTTTATACCACACTTTAATGCCATACTAAAGTCATAGTATGATCACTGTGGTATGTAGTCTAAGACGAGTCTTAATTCAAAGTAGCTACTACTTACACCCTGTTCAAATGGGCATTTAAAAGTACAGAAAACTAATTATTGTTTCTAAATATTCCTTAATACAAAAGATATAGAATATTAATATTCAACAGTCAAATAAAATAAAACAAAATAAGGATTGTGTTTAAAAAAGCAAATCCAAACCTCTAGCGATATTTTAAAAAATAAACAAAACCAAGCCCAAACAAAAAATAAAATGCTGCACAGATCAAAAGTATCCTCAGGGTACAAGATATAATGTACGATGTAAAATGTGCTCCAGGATTTTAAAGGTGACTTTGGAAGTTGGACCTACATTGTGGTGGGGATGCACCATCTATTAGTCTCAAATAATAAATAGTGAACAGAAACAGAAATCAGGAGAACGAAATGTGGGTGCTCAAGCCCACAACGTTCCACATCTATATCACCCTTCACCGTCGTAAGACAGTTATGAGAAGGTGAATGCTCTCCAAAGTAATGAAGATGAAAAAAAAAAGAACAATTAATAATAAGATATTACCACTTGTGGGTAAGTAGGTG
The DNA here is from genome assembly GCF_004210375.1 of Tachypleus tridentatus. Classification (NCBI taxonomy): domain Eukaryota; kingdom Metazoa; phylum Arthropoda; class Merostomata; order Xiphosura; family Limulidae; genus Tachypleus; species Tachypleus tridentatus. The sequence continues at coordinate 109,867,670 of NC_134837.1, forward strand.
AGATAAATTTATATCCTGAAGTTGGCATTCCAGCTCCCATTATGGTTGTAGGCACTAATTAGTAGCCCAGTAGATAAATTATACTAGTATAGAGGGTCCCGACCAGTTATCTAAACTAATTGATATTTGTGAATTTATTAAATAAAAAAAAGAAAGTACAAAAGAGATATACAAATCAAAAACATACAAAACAATGCACAAGTCAATCAAAGAAATCCAGTATAATATAAACAATACGAGATTACAATTTGCTTGACAAAAGGATTATAATGACTTAGATGAAAAGGAATTAGAACACAAATTAGAAATAATAATTTAAAAATATAAAAAAATAACAAATTAAAAAATATAAAGAATATAAGAGAATACAAGTTGGACTTTTGATATTTACAATACATAACAACAAACACACAGAGTAGTTGTTAAGTTATTAGAACAACCTTCTCGTAACTGATGGTGCAGATTGGTGGTTCGTTGGAACGCCAACGATGGTAAAAAGTCTCTAGGCCCCAGCAGCTGGCTGTCCGCCTCAAGGTGGAGTAGTAGCTTATACCTGGCCTTAAACTGTATTTTATAGTACATCACTGGTACCTGTTCAGACATATATTGAATTTGGGAGAGCCAAATGACGTACCTGAACATCGTCGTTGTGTAATGAAATGTAAAGGCCAGGTGAATTATAACCGGAACTGGCACATGATACAGTATGGTTCTAGCCGAGATCGAAAGGACACGGAAAAGACGAGCCACCAGTTTCCATATCCTATCTGGTATCAGATATAGAATTAACGATTGGAGGACAGACTCCATTTGAGCTTGACACAACGGACAAGACTCGGTTGCACCGATATTGGACAAGTACAAATGTTTTCTTACCGATAGTACATTGCGAACGACGCGACATTTGAAAGACTGTAGATAACTATCAATATGGCACATCGTCACCCGACCCCAAATAATGCCCCATAGAAGAGCAGGATGATGTTGCTCTATCCTAATCGCCGCAACAGCATTAGCATACCATTCGGGAGGATCAAAACACATCAGTTTTTTCAGGCATAGCGATATACCAAACTCCTTGAGCCCTATGCCAAGTAAGTCGATCGAAGATGAGAAGGAAACTTGGTTCGAGTACATGGTATACCCAGCTCTCCCTCGTAAAGTGGCTTTAAAGACAATAGAGATATCACCTCAGTCTTACCACTCCACAGGAAAATGAAAACCTGTCACTCGACAGTGCGCGCATAGAATTTGTGAAGAAGAAGGATTTCCCCAACATACCACATCAAGGGGAGTATCCTTCTACTGATCACTTCAGCCTGCCAAACAAGTTAGCAGGGCCGTAGCAATAATCTTGAACTGTCAAACAGACACTTTGCACGACCTCCCCAGGCAGTCCTGGGATCCACAAGGAAGTAAATCCCAAAGTACTTGACTTGAGAAGAAGTCCATGAAAAACCAAATGGGGTGTCCACAGATGAGGTCCACTTGTCTAACCACCGAGCTTTAATCTTGGCCTAGTTTAGCTGGGCTGCACTGGCTTGAGATTAATCAATCACAATTTCCAAGTCTGAACGTAAAGATGTTTGGTATGACAGAAGAAGGTTCACAAGTTAGAGAGCAGGCACCCTATCATCAGCGTATACAAAACTGGTGAAAGTGGACACCCTTGACGAACACCCCAATTTATGTGAAAGGAAGCCATGACGCTTCCATTCACTAGAAGCCTGCTAGAAGAAGACATATAGAAGTGTCTTAAATAATGCACAAAAATTGGAAGAAAACCTCTCCAAAACATAACACAAGAATACAAAAATTTGTGGTGAACCCAATCAAAAGCCTTACTCTGATCGAGTTATATAAAAATCGCTGGAATATTTCTTTCTACGATATAGTGAAACAGGTCACGTAGAAGCACCATATTTTGTTGGATACTTCTACACTGTACTCCACACGTCTGAGTGCTGAGAACGAGATTTGGCATGGCAACACTCAAACATGTACACAGAACTTTGGACACAATGTTTGCATCTATATTTACGAGAGATATAGGTATCACGAGGAAATATCTTCCAACTGGGCAGAATCCTTACAAATTAATGTAAGGAATTTGTCCAGTGTGTCCAGAGGTATGGATCCCGTGTCAGACAATCATTAAAGTATAACAAAAAAAGTCCTACGATATATCCCACATGACGATATAATTCCGCTAGTAAATCATTAAGTCCTGGACACTTTACCAAGTGATATGGATTGGATAGCCACCCACCACTCACCTAAGGTAATGAGTGTTACCAGATTTTCGAAGAAAAATGGATCAAGGGTTGGCAAGAACTGTGTAATGTCTCGCCAAACTCTCATCCACAAGCGAAACCAAATACAACTGGCTGCAATATTTTTGAACTCGTGATGCGTTACATTCATTTGATAAGTGGTCTTCAAAGCCACAACAATAACACATACGACGCATGCCTGAATAATTTACCGCAATGGTAAACCCCTTTATCTTGATGAAATTCGGTATTGCTATTTTCATATTTATGCGTGCCCTACGTTTCTTGGTGGACACACCGGGTCTAGTCTGAAAGAATATTCATGTATGTTCAGCTTTTATTACATCGCCGTACTTTCATAGTTCCTTCCCTATGGCATCATGCAGAAGTTCAAACGACGCTGACCTAATTGTTAACCGAGTGATGTTCTGTCTGACGGGTTCGACCAGGACAGAAACACTTTTAAAGATGAAACTGGCGTTGCTCAACAACTATTGAGCGACGGCCGACGAAGATAACGTCGCAACATAACGCCCTCTACCGAATGTTGAAGACAGTCTACAACATTTCCTTCTAACAGTTTGCAGACGCTGATGGAAGATAGTCTGGCGGTACTACAAATCGGACCGACCGCGACGGGCCGAGTGGCGGTGTCCGTGCTGACCATCCCTAGACACAAAAACGGTTCGTAGGTAACGGTACATTCCCACACATACACACACACACACACACACGGAAAAAAATTACAATAAGAACTCATAGTAAAACAATAAGATGAACAATTACGAACACCATAATATTATCTTAACTCAAACTAAACCAAGCCAGTTGTTTAAACTGACTAGTATAACTCCTACTCGCTACCCATTAGATCCACTGTAACTACAGACTACCAATTTTCAAAGTCAAAATACTGACAGGTGTTTCGGTTTGAATCTCTGTCCACATTGCTTGGAAAAAAAAAAAAAAAGATAGCTGGGGTGCTCTAACAGTTTTCAGACATTAAACAAGTCTTTATACGACAAGGTGTTAATCCACATAAAGTAGTGCCAAGTTGTTCAAATTACCTTATTAACAACTAAAATAGTTATCAGAAACTTTCAGTAAAATTTCATTAATTTTTACTTCTTTATATCTATTTAATATATTTGTGTGTGTGTGTGTCCAAAATATTTAAATAATTATAAATTTAAATTTTGTTTATTAAATCCATTAAAATATTAATTTTTGCATCAGTATTTCAACATTAATAATAAGAGATTGTAATTTGTTACAAATTTTATAAAATCTGAATAATTGTGAAGTTATAATGGTTATAACAAAAAGGTATGACATTACTATTCAGATCATATTTTGGAAAATAAAAATATTTTCTTTTATCAAAAAAGATTTAGGTTGATATCGCTATAAATTATTTTAATTTCTTAATCTAAATAATCTACCTCCACATTAGAAATTGAAGCATTATCAAGTTCTAATTCTACCTGATACACAGTGTTAATAACACTATCAATAAACAATACAAATAGAATAGTTAACTCCAAGTGGAACTTCTATTACTTATTCAAATACCTAGTTATTGAAAAATATATAATTATGTAAAATGCGTAAACTTAGTATATATTTTATGTTTTTAAGAGCTAAATCTCTTTTTTTCCAGTACTATGAAAGAATAACAGAATTGTTTTATTAATTAATTCATAATACAAATTAAATATTTTAATAGAATTATGGTGTGCACTGTGGTAAAATCATGGTTTGAATATTCTCTATTTGTTACGGTTTCTTAAATATTCTGATACGGGCTGATTATTTTCTATTATCCAAAATGTGCGTTTCATATTATTAGCACTTATATTTCTAATTTTGTCAAAAAAATTTTTTTTAAATAAAATGCTAGGTTGTTTAATAGTTGTTCTTACTGAACTGTCCCCCGCTGATACAGCTGTAAATCACCGATTTATAACGCTAAAATTAGAGGTTCAATACCCCTCTGTGGACTCAGCAGATTGTCCAATGTAGCTTTGCTATAAGAAAAAAAAACACACACACTCATGTTGAACTAGAAATAAATCTGAATTTAATTGAAGATTAATGGCGTTTAGTAATAGCATACAGAGAGTAGTATGCCTGCAGATTTATACCGCTAAAAATAGATGGCTTTTCGTGTAGCTTTGTGCTTAAAAACCAAAAAAACAGCATGCAGAAAAGGAAAATATAAAGGAAGAATTTAGATTAAGCTTTTTGAGCTTTAATTAAAATATTAGTTACCGTTTCTTTAGATTGGTTAATAAGTTTAAATGTTTCTGAATTACTGGTTTCTTTTATCATGATTGATGTAAAAAAAAACGTTTTACAAGTTAAATCAAAATTACAGGTGACTTTATCAATGGGAAGTGTAACATTTTGCTTGTAATTCTTGAACATTATTGCTTTTGCTTGTTTGTTTTTTTAATTTCGCTCACAACTACACGAGGGCTATCTGCGCTAGCCGTCCTTCATTTAGCCATTTAGCAGTATAAGACTAAAGGGAAGGCAGCTAGTCATCACCACCCACCGCTAGTTCTTGGGTTACCCTTTTACCAACAAAGAGTTGGATTGACCGTCACATTATAACGGCCCCACAGCTGAAAGAGCGGTCATGTTTGATGCGACGGGGATTCGATCCCGCGACTCTCAAATTACGAGTCAAGCACCCTAACTACCTGGTCACACGGGGTCTGAACATTATTTTCAGTCCCCTGCTGGGACAGCGGTAAGTCTTCAGATTTATAACGAATAAAAGAGGTTCGATTGCCCTTGGTGGACACAAAAGATAGCTCGATATGGCTTTGCTGTAAGAGAAACAAACACACACATTATTTTTTAACTGATGAAACGATAAATCTGTACGGTATTTCTTTAATTTTATAAGGGGATAATTTAAATTTTATTCTTTAAGTAATTTTCGGGAATGGAAATTTTATGTACTTAAAAAATCAAATTTAAATTATTCTGTATAAAATTAAAGAAATACCGTACAAATATATCGTTTCACAAATTATATTATTAATGTTGAATTTTATGCAAAAATTAATATTTAATAAACTTAATAAATAAACTCTAAATATAATTATTTTGATAATCTGTGATGAATATAAGAATGTACTAAGTACGTATAAAAAATAGAACTAAGGACATTTTACTGAAAGTTTCTGATAAGTATTTTTAGTTGTTAGTAAGATCATTTAAACAACTTGGTACTACTATCTTTATGTGGATGAACACCTTATCGTATATAAAGACTTATTTAGAGTCTGAGAATTGGTAGTTACAGTGGGCATAAAGGGTAATGGTTAAAAGTTACATCAGTTTAGATAGCTGGATAGGACCCTCTATGCCACTATAATTTATCTACTAGGCTACTAATTGGCACCTTACAACCACAATGGGAGCTGGAATGCAAACATCAGGATAAGTTTATCTCACCTACTTACCCACAAATGGTAATATCTTATTAGTAGTAATTGTTCTTTTTTTATTTCTTTATTACTTTGGAGAGCATTCACCTTCTCATAACTGTCTTGAGACAGTGAAAGACGATATAGATGTGGGACATTGTGGGCTTGAGTTCTTACATCTCGCTCAACTAATTTCTATTTCTTCTTATTATTTTATCGTTTAATTTTGATTATTATATATCAATTTCTTCATGTAAGACTAACGAACGGAAATTTAGATTGATAGACGGTATATCCCACCACAATGAGAGTCCTACATCTGCAGACACCTCCAAAACCCAAAGTATATTTTATTTTACCTTTATAACCTAAATCCTGGGGTCCGTTTTGATTTGTGCAGCATTTTTGACTTTCATTTGGTTTTGTTTTGTTTTTAATTAGAAAACATCATTAGTTAGAAGTTTGTATTTGCTATTTTTAACGCAATCCTTCCTTTTATATATATAAAGGAAATGTGGGGGAGAGCACACAAACGTCTTATACACACAGCTGGCCAAAATTTTAAGGCCAATGAACATAAAGAACAAATATGCATTTTGCGTTGTTAAACTCAACCACTTATTTGAGTAGAGCTTCAAAAAATGAAAATAAGAAAAAGGGAAAATAAAAACCTTTTATAGCATTTAATAGGGAAAATGTGAACACTCTGAAATTAGCTTAAATACTAGCTAGTCAAAAGTTTAAGACCATACTAAAAAGAAGTCCTAAACAGGGTAGGAAATGACCAACAAGAGGTCTCAGTAGTGAGTTGCACGGCTGTCATTGCGAATAATTTCAAACATTTGCTTTGACATGGTCTATATATAAGTGTTTGCCATCCACCCCGAAACATTTCAATGGAATTCAGTTCGGCTGAACACGCTGGATGGTCCAAAAGAATCACGTTATTCGCCATGAAAAAGTCCTTTTTCCTGCGAGCATTGTGGATTGCAGCGTTGTCCTGCTGAAAGATCCAGTTCTTTCCACACAATCGAGGGCCTTCAGTCGATAAGGATGCTCTCTCCAGCATACCAATGTAGCCAGCTGCTGTTTAACGCCCCTGTATAACCTGAAGCTCCATTGTTCGATGGAAGGAGAAAGCACCCCAGATCATGATGGAACCTACTCCACTGTGTCGTGTAGAAAATATCTCCGATGGGATATCTTTATCGTGCCAGTAACGTTGGAAGCCATCTGGACCATCCAGGTTATATTTTTTATATCAGAGAACAAAACCTTCTTCCACTTTTATACGTCCCATATTTGGTGCTTCTTAGCAAAGTTTAACCGAGCTGTTTCGTGGTGTGGAAGGACGCGTGGCCTTTGAAGACGTTTACGGCTTTTAAAGCCTTTCTCTCGTATATGCCATCTTATTGTTCTTGAGCTGCATGCTATGTCTGTAATGGCCTTAATCTGGTTCGACGATCAGCTAGTGTTTTGCCGAAAAACCCGTCGAATCCTCCTGCTCAACGCCGGCGAAATTTTCTTGGGCCGATCACTTGAAATTCTCGTTCTGTATCCCTCAGGATCTTTTAATAAATTTACAACAGCGATGGCACGTTGAGAAAGACCTTGCTTTTGCAGATTGAAAATTTTTCCACGTTCAAACTCTGTTAACGTTTTAGCCTCTGCCATGTTCTTACCCAATGTAACATAGGAGATGTCAGTGAGAGATGTTGACAACGCTAATGGTTGAACACAAATGATTAAATTTCATTACGTGATGACCGATTAACGCTTCGTTTCAGTATGGTCTTAAACTTTTGACCAGCTAGTATTTAGGCTAATTTCATAGTGTTCACATTTTCCCTATTAAATGCTAAAAAAGGTTTTTATTTTTATTTTCCCTTTTCTTATTTTCATCTTTCGAAGCTCTACTCAAATAAGTGGTTGAGTCTAACAAAGCAAAATGCATATTTTGTTCTTTATGTTCATTGGCCTTAAGATTTTGGCCAGTAGTGTATATCTTACATAGCGTGCTAGCACCGTATGCAAAGGAATACGATGAAAAGAAATGGCCCGCAACTACTGCAATAATACATAAATTCAGATGAAGTTAATGCAATAACAACCACCATAACTGATACGAAGACCGTTTCTTGAGTTACACCCAGTTCCTACTTTGACGTGTGATTTTACAACTTGGCACGTAAGTTTGTTATGTGACCAATGATCATCAACTAATTAATAATGTGCAACAGTGTCGAAGAACGCTAAAAGACGGAAGTTGAAAATGGGTTACAGAAAGCACTACTACTTTTTGTCGCTACCTCATCGTACAAAGTCATCCTGACCATCACACAATGTACACTATTTTTAAAATATCACATAGTAAGCTCTTAAACCTTTTGTGTGGTAATAATGAATACTGTAATAACACGTTTAAAATGTGTGTGTATGTTTTCTTGTAACAAAGCCACATCAGGCTGTCGGCTGTGTCCACCGAGGGGAAACGAGCCCCTAATTATAGGGTTGCAACTCCGTAGACTTATCGCTGTACCAGCAGGGGGGAGCGACGCATTATAACATCAGATGTGTGAAGATTAGAAATTTTTGCATTATTTATCATAACATCCATTCACATTTTTTTCAAATTTATAAACTGTACAAAGGACGCATACCTCAGTTTATATTATTATGACAAATATAATGTAATTTTATTTTGCCAGAATACCAGTGCTTAAACGGTTTGTATCAATTTCAAGATCAAATACCATCCGCCATTTAGGTTGTGTAACACAAATATAGAACGCCTGGTTGTATATGTCTAGTCCTTATTTCTTACAAAGAGTCAGCAAATGATTATTATACACACACGAAGAGAACGAGTTAGATAGCAATTGTGTTATATTACGGAGATAAGAGGTTCCTAAATTGTGGTTCTCGAATCATAGGCATTCTCGGAAAGATTCCATAATTACGGGAAGGAAGTGTTTGTAGATCCTGGAATAAACCCGACACCTTAAAATTCGTCTGTGTTAGCAGGAAGAATATATATAAGCTCAAAAGCGTAAAACGCGGCTTTATATGAGTTATGATCTGAAGTGCAAAAATAGATTTTTTACTTTGGAGATTTACGCATCGTAAAATGATACAATGTTTGTTAATTTCTCTATGAAAGAAGAAGAGCGCTTGATGGAGTTTCTTCCCACGGAACGTGAAAGGCAGAGTTCTAAAGAAATCCACTATTAGGATTTTAGATTCGGATAACTAGAGAGTACCCAAAACTTACAGCCAAATAAGTTAGTTTTCTGATCTGGTCTGTTAATACATACCAGTCTGAGACTGAATTTCTATAAATGTGCAGCCATGAAGCAACAGGAACGCAAATCCTGAACTAAAACAAAACCTGACGTACACAACACTTATAGCTGAAGAACGTTTCTCCCAAAAACAGGAACACCCATTGCACTAAAATGTATCAAGTAAATACTAATATGAAAGGAGTTTTAGAATTTTGAGACCATTGACTTAAGCATTTAATAATTATCTTAGTATAAACCACAATAAGAAGGATTTTATTTCAAATGAACAAATTTCAAGACAGGTCTTTTTTCTTCTTTTTTTACTACTCGGCAAATAAAAAAAAATTAACTGTGTTTTTCAGAAATGAGATGAAAAACAAATTATTAAATATTAAATAACTGCAACTTCAGAATTAGTAATGACGAGTGGAAGGCTTCACGTGTATATTATTTATTTAAAATTCATAAATTGTTCACAAGATGACAATACGATCTTTTAATCTTCAGTGATTTGTCGATTCTGATAAATTATCCAAAACTAAAACAAAATGTTCTTACTTCAAGCCGCTTTATATTATATTTTATATATAGAACTTACTAAACTATAGTTTCTGATAATTAAGAAAACAACCTTTAACATAATATGTACGTTGAAACCAAATATTACTTACATCCTCCCATAATGTGTCATCAAATGATATCATCCAGAAGAGCTTGGACAGTGACTGCATATTGCTTTTTGTAAATGATGAAAAAATACAGTCATCTGAAATCAAGATTTGGAAGTTACAAGATCAGCTGTATAAAACCGCTAATGTGCATCTTAAGAAAGTTTATTCGACTATACTTTAATGGTTGATATTATAGACAGGTAGAAAGAATTAAATCCATGATCACTTCCAATAGAGGGCTTCTTTTCTTTCACCTTGTTATAAATATAACTATTTCATTCTTTCACATTTTTTCTTGCGCCTTCCATCTAGCAATCAAACAACGTTAAAAATAAATACGTAACTCCCATTTATCATTCGATTAATCACTTGTCATCAGTTATACCCGTTTTAGGTTAAGCAAGTAAATCCTGCAGGGAATCAAAGTCAACTCTAAACACGACACATATAATGTATATTCCGCCACTATAAGAAACCTAATTTCATTCTTTCCAATTGTCCTTATCTAAGATTATTAATAAAAGGTGGAACTCCTAGAAATCGGTATAGCTTAGTGACAAGTGGTGAATCGAACGATGGAATGGCTTCATGTATAACTTTAGTGTTTTAAAACATATTGCTGAGTAATTCAAATAAAGATAAATAAAAACAATCCTACATATTCTTAAAATATTTTAAACTATACGTTAATTGTGGTAAGTGAATGATAATAAAAAACAAATGGAAATAACAATACAAAACTTTAAATAAAAAAATACATCGCCTAAAGTAAATCATGCTTAGGCCCTACTTTAATAATCATCTACACGTAAAAGAGCTTCAAATATACGTACTTTGATAGTGTTGGAGAATAGAAAAGTTATAGATGTATTTACTGCAATAATCAACTATGTGTAGGAAAGTTACCGATACAACGTGTAGAAAAGTAGAAGAGTCACAAGTATATTTATTTCAGTAGTTAGCTAGGTTTTGGAGAGTCAAATGATTATATCTTACTAAACAAGCAGCTAGTATACTTAGGAAATACGTTACAGTGGTATATCATTTATAGGAGAGTTGACGAGTTATGAATTTTCATACTTTGGTAAATCATATTTTCCAGAAAATTATACTAAACAGAGTTTTAAACAAATCAATTCCAGTGTCATCTGTAGATAAAAAAAGAAATCAGACTTAAATGTTGTTGTAAATACTAATCTACTATTTTACTGTATTATCACTTTCATTAAGCAGAGAATGCTGCTACAGAAAGGGGTGTCTGAAAGAATTGTTTTCATTAAAACCTACAAATGCCTAGAAATACACCGTACTAAATTATAAAAGCATATATGTTATTGTTAACACTGGATAAGTAAACAAAAGCTTACTTAGTGATGTCGAGAAAACCCACTTGTAGAGAAATTTATATGCAAAACGACTCGTTTGGGTTGAGAAAATATTTTCCGTAGAAAAGCGAACAACGTTTCGACCTTTTTCGGTCATCGTCAGGTTCACAAAGAAAGAGGTAACTGACCGGAAGCTGACCACATGTTTGGAAGGGGTTGTGTAACTGAGTGTCGGAATGTAGGGGGGCGGTGTTAGATGTTTGAATATACAATTTTATTTATTTTATTATATTAATATAGGTATAAAGGCGTTCCTTTACATTGGTTTATTTTGGGTTTAAGTTGTTGTATAAGTAAGGCTTCTTTAATTTTGCGTTTGTTTATGTTTGTTTCTTTATTTAGTATTTGAGCGTTTTCTATGGTTATGTTGTGTTTATTTGACTTGCAGTGTTCGAAAACGTGTGAAGGTGACTTTTTATGTTCTTTGAATTTGGTTTCCAATTTTCTACTTGTTTCTCCAATATAGAAGTCGTGGCAGTTATCACATTGTATTTTATAAATAATGTTGGTGTGGTGTTTGTCAGTGTAGTTTTTACATAGTATAGACCTCAGTTTTGTGCCTGGTTTTTGAATAAATTTGGTATTAACTGGAATGTTATATTTTGTTACTAATTTTTGCCAAATGTTGGTTATTTGTTTGCTGATGTCAGGAATGTATGGTATGCAGCAATATATGGTTTCGTGATTTTTTGATTCGCGAGATATATTTACTTTTCTTGGTTGATTTTGCTTTCTGTCTAGGTGTGTGCGTATAATGTTTTCTACGGTTTGTGGAGGAAACTTATTAATGTTGATGAAGTATTGTTTTATTTTGTCTAATTCATCGTTAATTTTATCTGGTGAGCATAGTTTTATGGCTGTGTTTATTTGGTTTCTTAGTATGTTGAGTTTTTGTTTTGTTTCATGTGCTGAGTCCCAAGGAATGTATAGTCCAGTATGGGTTATTTTTCGGTGGATTTCTGTTTTAAATTGTGTGTTGGTTCTTGTAATTTTGAGGTTAAGAAACGATAATTGATTGCTTTTTTCCTGTTCACATGTGAAGTTAATTTTGGGATGTATAGAGTTAATGTGATTGAAAAAATTAAGTAGGTGTTCTGTAGATTTGAATCCCGCAACCGTGTCATCTACATATCTGTACCAGTATAGTGGTGGATGTAATGCTGTGTTAATTGCTTGTGTTTCAACTTGTGTCATAAAAATATTGGATAGAACTGGTGATACTGGGTTGCCCATGCTCAGGCCATTTGTTTGTATATAGTTGTGGTTGTTGAACATGAAGTTTGTCTTTATCGTGGTGAATTCTATGAGGGTTGCTAATTGGTTGCTGGGAATGTCTATAGTTGGGTTAGGGTCTCGGATATAGAGTTCTAATGCTATCTTGCAGGCTTCAGTGGTTGGTACTTCTGTAAAGAGGGATATAACATCGAAACTGGCCATTAAGGCTTTATGATTAAGTTGATTTAGATTAGACTTGAAATTAAAAGAGTCTTTGATGAATGAGCTGGCTGATATTACATATTTGGAGAATGCCCATGCTATGTATTTACCAAGATTGTAATTAAACGATTCATATATGGACAGCATTGGTCGTAATGGACAATCTGGTTTATGAGGTTTGGGGATGCCGTATATTTGTGGTGTTCGTGAGTCGGTTTTACGTAGGTAGGAATAAAGTGTTTGTGAAATTGTGTTGGCTTTTTTCATTTTTTAGTAGTAATTTGTTTAGTTGCGTCTTCGTGTGTCTTTGTTGGATTTGTGTGTATTGGTTTAAATTTGTTCGTGTCTGATAGGATGTTTTTCATTTTTTGGATGTATTCATTCGTGTTCATTATGACTGTAGCGTTACCTTTATCTGCTTTTAGAATTTTTATGTCTTTGTCTTGTTTTAGGTTTTTAATGGAATTAATGTCTCTTTTTGTAAGATTGTTTTTTAGTTTTCTGTTTTGTGAAATTATGTTGATGGTTTTGCGAGAAAATTCTTTGAAAAAATCGTTTAAGATGTTATTTTTAGGTGTTTCTGGAAAATATAAATTTTTAATTTTATCTGGGAAGTTTGGCTCTTGAATGTCAATAAAATTGTGTAAGTTGTCTTCTTTCTGTTGGTTGTTTTCTTGTTGTTTTTGTTTTCTGTAGAAAGTATCACAAGTCTCCTGGCTAGATCTTCTAAACATGTTTTGATTTCTATAGTTGGTATGTATCTAGGTGCTATTGCAAAGTTGAGTTCTTTGTTCAGTAGATGTATCTCGTCTGTGTTTAATTGTCCGTCGGATCTGTTAATTATGACAGAAAGGAAAATCAACCAACAAAAGTAAATATATCTCACGAATCAAAAAATCACGAAACCATATATTGCTGCATACCATACATTCCTGACATCAGCAAACAAATAACCAACATTTGGCAAAAATTAGTAACAAAATATAACATTCCAGTTAATACCAAATTTATTCAAAAACCAGGCACAAAACTGAGGTCTATACTATGTAAAAACTACACTGACAAACACCACACCAACATTATTTATAAAATACAATGTGATAACTGCCACGACTTCTATATTGGAGAAACAAGTAGAAAATTGGAAACCAAATTCAAAGAACATAAAAAGTCACCTTCACACGTTTTCGAACACTGCAAGTCAAATAAACAAAACATAACCATAGAAAACGCTCATATACTAAATAAAGAAACAAACATAAACAAACGCAAAATTAAAGAAGCCTTACTTATACAACAACTTAAACCCAAAATAAACCAATGTAAAGGAACGCCTTTATACCTATATTAATATAATAAAATAAATAAAATTGTATATTCAAACATCTAACACCGCCCTCCACATTCCGACACTCAGTTACACAACCCCTCCCAAACATGTGGTCAGCTTCCGGTCAGTTACCTCTTTCTTTGTGAACCTGACGATGACCGAAGAAGGTCGAAACGTTGTTCGCTCTTCTATGTAAAATATTTTCTCAACCCAAACGAGCCGTTTTTGCATATAAAAGCTTACTTATTCTAGGTACAAACCTATGTCGGAGAGTAATTTCTGGATGTTTCTTTAAAGAATGTTTATATAAAGATTTCAAGCATACGTGAGGCTAAAACCTGTTTCTTGTTTTTTTCTGAATATTCGCTCAAAGCTGCTCAAGAGCCACGTGCACTAATGTTCCTTATTTTTGAATTGATGGGGGGAAAACGGCTAATAAAATGTCACTCTTATAAATTTCAATTCAAACTGACACTTCAACACTTATTTATTATTTAATTTAAAAAGTACATGAGCTATAAGAAAGTCTAGTCTATTTTTGTCAGGTGTTTCTATTTACTATGATATATTCACAAACGAATGAAATATTTTCAAAATGTTGTGTGTAACCCCTCCCCCACTTCCTGTTGGATGAGAATGTGCCACGTTAAGACTAAATAGAAAATTTCGGGCTTATACAACAAGTGCAGTTTTTAAAGTGAAGTTTAATGTTCTCACTACGTTTAAAAATGTAAATATAAAGAAACATTGGCTTCTTTTTTATTTTCCCCAGATTTTTAAATATTTTTTTCTTAAACTCCTACGAAATCCGCTATACCAAAAATAAAAAGAAAGGTATTGAACACTACGTACCAATAACTCTGCTAAATCATATTTTTATGAATCTCCTCGACATTGCTGAGCCATAAAAGCAGAACTGGCACATATTCGTAACGATTTCTTATAATTTTCAGTTTTAAGTAAGAATTTAGATAGATCATCAAATAACATTCTTCTACCAAGATCGTTTTGAAGGAGATGTTCAATTAGAGGTTCTGCTGGCATAATCCATGTTTCTTGTTATTAGAATGATGTTTTAACATACCATTAAATTAATATTAAGTTGTTGTTGTTTTGAAGTAAACATAAAGCTACACAATGGGTTATTTGTGCTCTGCCCACCACGGGTATCGAAACCCGGTTTTTAGCGTTGTAAATCCGCAGACATACCGATAAGCCACTGGGGGGCTAATATTAAGTTATGTTTGGTTGCCTTCGAGTGGAAATTATCATATAACTAGATAGGCTATAGAATATTGTGATACTTGACTTTTTAATAATTTTGAACACATGATTATGTAAGTATAAAAGCCCATGAATAATTTAAGGTTAGAGCTCGTTGTTTCCTTTCGATATATTTTTACATTATAAAAATATTAACAAAAGTAGTTATATCTGACAAGAACAGTGACTATTACACGCCGTTAAGTTGCTGTCAATTAATTTATTACAAGTACTGAGTCACTATCAGTTCACAGCTGTTAGCTACTATCAATTATTTTTACGCATACATTTTGTCACCATCAAAGTACTTTATGCAGTTATAAGGCCGTTGTCAACTATTTTACGTATTTGTAGAGACAGTATTTACGACTTTTATGCAGCTTTTAAGTCACTATGGGCCTCGGCATGGCTAGGTGGGTTAAGGCGTGCGACTCGTAATCTGAGGGTCACGGGTTCGAATCCCCGTCGCACCAAACATGCTCGCCTTTTCAACCGTGGGGGCATTATAAAGTGAGGGTCAATCCCATTATTCATTGGTAAAAGAGTAGCCCAAGAGTTAGCGGTGGGTAGTGATGACTAGCTGCCTTCCCTCTAGTCTTACACTGCTGAATCAGGGACAGCTAGCACAGATAGTCCTCGAGTAGTTTTGCGCGAAATTAAAAAAAAGTCAATATAAGTTATTTTTACGAATTTGTCTAAGACTTTTACGCAGCTGTTCAGCCACTGTCAGTTATGCTTACAAATTTATTGAGCCATTATCTAGATCTTAGGCATAATTCTCAAGTATTATTCTATTTACATAAAACTATTGCTCTGAAGTATTGTAGACATAAACGCGCTATATTTGTTATTAAAAAACATATGAAAATCATTGTATGTATACATATATACATCATATGTTGTCTAACATCCTTTCCTAACACTACTATAGAAGCTATGTTCTATTTAGCGGCTACATCTAATTTTCTGATTGGTTTTGAAGTAAATAATTAAATAACGTTCTTGTTCACGCAAGGTCTGATTGGTCGTAGTGAAGACGAAACTTCAAAGAGCAAATTTTAAAATTAATTGCTGCGTTCATTAGACCTAGATCACGAACCAAGCGAAATCAGATTGTCACCTGCATACTATTGTGCACACTTGTGACAGCATCTGGCAATACAGAGTTAGGTTCGTATCATAAGTCTCAACAAAAATATGTCTCTGTGGCTGTTGGTCTCCGGTTTAAAAAATCCGCAGATAAATCTTATACAAGAATGAAAATAGGGAATAAAAACTAGTATCAAGAAAAGTCCAAGTGTTTAATATTTATAAGTTACACGTGTATTAGTAACTGGTGAAAATGTTGTTTCTTGCGTGGTTTGTTGTACAATAAGTGAACCTCAAAGCTTTCAATTCATAACGTTTAGAAGAAGATATACTAAGAAACAACACTGTAGAGGCCTACATTATTCTAACAGTCCGTAATATTTTTACAAAGATTTTGCTGGGCTATGAAGTGATAAATGTTGATAACTACTAGAATAAATCTTGAACAATAAAGTATGCCTGTGATGCAGAACGCTACATAACAGCAAAATATTCATCTACCGTAGTCCAGAAACTTGAGCAATGAAACAGTGAAGGTACCCAGCTAATGAAACAATTCATTCTAATTTTTATGAACAGAGATTTCATAAAAATATATTTAATTAACTATACCGGTTGCCAGGTTGATTTTTAGTCTCTCTTTAAGTACATAGTTTGCTTTGATAAGAAGTTAATGTTAATCGCTTCTGTACTTCAGAACTTCATGAACCATCAAATCATTTTACACTAATAGTTTAATAGTTGAGGTCATTAAACATGTCGCTGTGTTACAGAATTTTATGTACTAGTAAAACATGCTCTGTTGTTGATCTAACAGTCGGTATACTACTAGCAGTGTTAACAGCACTGGCGAAAGATCTAAAAGAAATGAACATTAGAAGTTCCCGATAAAATATCGATCCGTTAAGTAATTGACTTGATAGTTAAACGAACTTTGGAAATAAAGGGAACATTGGTCCTTACACTGCCGACATACGATCTCAACGCACCTTAATTAGAATTGTTCAAAATCTGGTGAAAGAATATAGATCTTTTCAGAAGAAACTTTAAAATCTAAACAGACTTTAGAAAAATAACCAACACAAAAAGTCGAGCTTTAAAAGCTCAATAATCTGAACGATTAGTACTTACGGAGAGAGTGTATTTTCTTTCAGTACATACATAGATCCTAAAATATCTTGTTAATGCAGTATCAGAAACTCCAACGTCGATATCAGTACACACATAATCTAGTTGCATGGTGCTAAAACAAATTATAGGAGTTCCTCCAATTGTGATGCTTTAAAACCATAATTAGTCAGGTAAAAGACCAGCAAACTTCAGAACGTGCTGTTGGTGGAGCGGGAAAGTGAGGGCTCCGCTGAAAGAACCTGAGTCCCTCTACAAGGCGTCTTGATAAAAGTCACGTGATACTACAGTTTGCTGGCATCATATCTCCAGAGAAACCAATGTTTTGGACGTAGTATAAGATTTTATTTTTAGGATTCTAGCTCTGTTTTACATTTCTAGCTTATTCTTAATTGAAAACAAAGAACTTGATAAGAACTCATAATGTTTTAATTAGGAGTCTCATTTTTTAGTTTCTAATAAATAACTTTAAAATATTACTTTGCTTCCCTAAAATTAATATAGAAAAATGCAATTCCTTTTAAATAAAACTTGGTTAAAACTAACTTCAGAAAGTCATTGAAGCGTGTAATGAAACTTGATCTTAAAAAGACAAATATTTCAGTTGAATAATAGGTCATTCATATTATAATTAATGGCACTATTCATAATAAACTTAGGAATTGAATGTAACTTCACTAGATTCATTAGGCAGAACAAATATTTTCCCCAAAATGCGAACAACTAGTTTCTTTGTAAAACTTTAACGCGTAGAAACAAATATATACGTATATATACGCGTTTATAACTTGTATCATTAAGATGGCATATCATCACAAAGCTTACCAAAATTAAAGGCTAACTTTGAAACACATTAACACGTAGAATTCAACAACTAACATAAATGTTTAGGTATGTTTTATTAATTCATTAATCGAAGATGTTACATAATAATGCTGGTTATAGAAACGATAATAATAACCTGATAGTTATAAAAAAACGATAGGATGTTAAAGTTTGTAGTTTGTAATGGAAGCTGATAGAATATTAAATCTCCATTTGTAGATGTAAATGCAAATATATCGTGTGTGTAAATAGGATGTCATATCAGGTAACGTAGACGTTGGCATTATTAAATATTAACACTTTTACAAGTGTTAGGAATTACAATTTGAAGATTATAATCACAGATATAGATACGGTGTTAAAACTGATAGCAGTGGAAAACATAAGGTACAAAACTGACGTTAATGCAAGTTAAATAATGAGTTATTACCGTTGTTAGCAGCCGGAGACAAATGTCTGTGTTATTGTAATCAATCTTGTTATCGCCAAACCACATGCAAATACGTTAAGTTACAAGGTCACCTTCTGCCATGTTTTAACATGTAAGTGAAGTTTAAAAAAAACAAATGAGAGTGTTAGCTTGTATTCCAATTCAGTATCATTGACATAAAACCATTAACTCGAAAGCTGCTGAATACATCACGATGTAACTTATTCACGCTTGATGGCACACTACAACATCGAATAGCTATACATGCTTTGCAGAAAGTTCTTAGTATAGCACGTTGGAGTTTTCACAGCACTGGTTTCTGACAGGTTTCGTTAATGGATTTTTCCTGTGAAGATAGATATATGAGGATGACTGGTTTCGACAGATTTTTCTTCTCACTTTTTTATGTATTAGATACTTTAGGTGTAAACTTTCATAATCTTGAAATATTGGAATCCGTCTTAATACTATATTTGTTATTATTAGTTTAATTAAAAACTACAAATTAATCCACTCTACAAACTTTTCTAGCTTTGTTAGTAAATTATCATGATTTCACGGTCCGTATCCAAACTAGGGCGTTAAGTATAATAGTATTTCAGGCTTCCACCCTTGTTTGTATTAATTAAACGTGGGTTCACACAATCGGTCTGAAACTATTATTCCAGAAATTAATTCCAGGATTAAACTCGAGAATTCGTGTTCCAGTTACGGAGTTACGCGAAGCTGACTCTGGAACGCCTGTCTCAACTATACAATGACTCGAGAATCCTTGTTTTAGTTATAGTTTCATGTCTCAACTATACAATGACTCGAGAATCCTTGTTTTAGTTATAGTTTCATGTGAACCTGTTTTCTAAAACCGTTATCTTAGCTACACAGCTACCTGAATGTGACTCGAGAACGTATGTTATAGTTTTATGTGAACCTGTTTCTAAAACCGTTATCTCAGCTATACAGTTACCTGAAAGTGACTCGAGAACGTATGTTATAGTTTTATGTGAACCTGTTTCTAAAACCGTTATCTCAGCTATACAGCTACCTGAAAGTGACTCGAGAACGTATGTTATAGTTTTGTGTGAACCTGTTTCTAAAACCGTTATCTCAGCTATACAGTTACCTGAACGTGACTCGAGAACGTATGTTATAGTTTTGTGTGAACCTGTTTCTAAAACCGTTATCTCAGCTATACAGTTACCTGAACGTGACTCGAGAACGTATGTTATAGTTTTATGTGAACCTGTTTCTAAAACCGTTATCTCAGCTGTACAGCTACCTGAATGTGACTCGAGAACGTATGTTATAGTTTTATGTGAACCTGTTTCTAAAACCGTTATCTCAGCTATACAGTTACCTGAACGTGACTCGAGAACGTATGTTATAGTTTTGTGTGAACCTGTTTCTAAAACCGTTATCTCAGCTATACAGTTACCTGAACGTGACTCGAGAACGTATGTTATAGTTTTATGTGAACCTGTTTCTAAAACAATTATTTCAGCTATACAGTTACCTGAACGTGACTCGAGAACGTATGTTATAGTTTTATGTGAACCTGTTTCTAAAACAATTATTTCAGCTATGCAGTTACCTGAAAGTGACTCGAGAACGTATGTTATAGTTTTATGTGAACCTGTTTCTAAAACAATTATTTCAGCTATACAGTTACCTGAAAGTGACTCGAGAACGTATGTTATAGTTTTATGTGAACCTGTTTCTAAAACAATTATTTCAGCTATACAGTTGTACATGAATATGACTCGAGAATCCATATCAAAGTTATATTGTTAAGTGAACCTGACTCTAGAATTAATCAGTTTAACAGTATAACAAGTGGAAAAAGATTTTTGTACCATTTATATACTTATGTGAACTTAGAACAAGAACCTCTATCCTATTAATGTTATATGAACCTGATTCATGAAGCCCCGTCGTATGTATGATATTATCTCACCGTAACTGTAAAATGTCTGTCCTAGCTATGATAAAGTACAGAGTGGCCCGTAAGTCCCTACCCATCCATACGTTATTATGTTATATTCAATAATACTAATGATGAGTTGAAGGCAGCTGTTACGACGGCATTTGGAACAATAACTCCTGCAATGTTGAGGAAAATGTCTCACAGAACATGGCGTCGCATAATATTATGCAGCGAGAATGAGGGACAGGACATAGATACACTGGATACATAAGATATATGGATGGGTAGGGACTTACGGGCCCCCCTGTATGAACCTAACAACTATGGGTATAAAATTGTGGTTTTGTATAGAAATTTATTAGCCTAATATTAATAACCTTTCAAGTTGCTCTGGGGCCTATTAGGCCCCACTTTTCGTAGGAGTGTTAAAACAAACTTACTTTAAAATTTGCACAATATAAAGTAAATAATACTTTCGTATTATATTTGAAATGAGCAGTCGTGTGTATCTTACAATTAGAAGGACATTTAACTTTATAATCTCTATTCCTACTATGGTGTTGTGTGGACATTTGACTTGAAAGTCTCTACTTCAAATATGGTGTTTTTTGGATATTTAGTTTAATAATATTTACTGTAATTATGATGTTGTTTGAATACAACTGGATAATTAATTTCTGGAAAAAAAAAATTATATTTACCCTGACTTAGAGATGTTTATCCCAGACATAGTAGGATATGAATCTGACAAAACGAAACAACTCATTTATGCTATAAAAAACATTTCTATGCTGTGACATTTACAGTGTATTAAAATCTTCTTGGATAATGTACGAAGTTGCATTACCTATAAACCTGATGAAGAAAGATATAAAGCTTGATCATAAACAAAGTAAAGACAATTTTACAAAATAATTTAATCGAATAGAACATAGTTCTCAGTAAAGCACATCTAACATTGCTCGAGGAAAGTATATTATAATATTTGTTTAAACAGGTCCTAATAATTCAACCAGGTGATCCAGAAATTAATATTCCGTGAAGAATACTCGGTTTCGTATCTGCATGCCTTGTGCAAGGAAACATTGCACATTATCGAGTCAAGGTAGGATGCATTCGCAGGAGAACTGTTTCCATGGAAACGACTATTATTAGATAAAAGATTATTGTATAACATCTGTTTACATTTTATGACACCATTTTGCTTTAATGTAATAGATTTTTTTATCACATTCCGAAATTGGTTCTGTGTGGTTTTGTCGCACAGCTATTTTGATTTTTTTCTTCAGTTTTAGCGCACGTTGTTTTCTCACGTTGCGTTGAAAAACTGTCAAACATATTATTTGAAATGTTACGTGTGAACTAACTTGTGTTTATGTTTTCTATATATTTGATACTTTAGATTGATTGCAAACGAGCAAAGCACAGTCGGAAGGGGGACACAGTCCGAGCGCTAAGCCTCTTATTCAATAATTTATATATAAATATACAGATTGGAGAGCAAATAGAAAAAAATCATCATTTGAATTTATCAACCGAATAAAGAAAGATAACTTGTTCTGTTTAACATGGTGTGGTACTTAAGTTACTGTCTTCATTCCTTATTCTCCAACTACGTCGCCTCGTTCTTGAGTTATAAAATATATCATACTTATTTTTATATTTTTTACAGGGTGGCCCGTAAGTGTCTACCCATCCATATGTTATTATGTTATATTCAGTTATGATGATGATAAGTTGAAGGCATTTGGAACAATAACCCCTGCTATGTTGAGGAAAATGTCTCACAAAACATGGCGTCGCATAATATTATGCAGCGAGAATGAGGGACAGCACACAGATACACTGGATACATAAGATATACGGATGGGAAGGGACTTACGGGCCACCCTGTAATGCTGTGGTATTTATCATCTCATTTAGCTACATGCCTCTTTCGTGATATCTATATACTTATAGGAAAAGGAAAGAAAGGCTCTGAAAATAGCATATCCATTGTCCTGGAACATCATATAGTTGTACTGCCTAACAAACATTACAGGAAGCATGCTCGACTATATTTATCACTGTTATAAGGTAAAGTAAAAACTGAGATTTATTACAATTACATGCAGAACATTAATTTGTGTGGCAATTCAACTCTATTTTTAAAATGTATTGATCATTGTCTTATATCACGAAAACACTTGATTTTGATGGGAAAACAACCATGAATAAGAAATTTGTTCTGCAAGGACATGTGTTGTGAAAAAGTTAAGCCTCGAAAAAAAAGGGGAGGGTGCACTTCATGAAACCTGCCCAAAGTGCAAAAAATGACTGGTTTCGGCTCTTCAAACAAAGTAACTCCTTCCCCCCCCCGCTAGTATAGCGGTAAGTCTACGAATTTAAAACGCTAAAGTCAGGGGTTCGATTCTCCTCGGTGGGCTCAGCAGATAGCCCTATGTGGCTTTGCAATAAGAAAACACACACACAACAAAAGTAACAGAATAAAAAACACTTGTACATTAAAAATGGCTTATATCTAAAATAAACTATGAATATTATTTTGTTTATATTTATATAAGTTTTCTTCTTATTACTGATCTCATATGAGCATAGTTTAAGAAGAAAGTATTTCAACTTATTAATCACCTGCTAGATTTCAAGTCTAAAACACACGCGAAATAAATTTTCATAGTAGTCCGGTCACTTCAATCTTTATCAAAACTTCTATCTTCACTTTTTATTCAGTTTAATTTTCCTGAGGCTATAATTTGATCATTAAATTAAAAGAACGAAAATTAACGACAAAAATTTTTGGAAAACGTAATACCAAGTCAAAGACATGTAACAATAATGAATGAATTTATGTAGTCAATAACATTCACTGCAGGATACGTCCACTAATAGGCTTAACATAAATAACATTTCAACATAAATTCTGACGCCTATCTCACTTATAAATTTACTTGCAGAATTTCCTCGCTAACTGATTGCTAATAAACTCATTGACTAACTGAAACACAGACAAATAGAGGCATTTACTCTAGCTACCTAACTCGTTGGTATTTCAATAACTGATTAGTCGTTACTATAGTGAACACTTTTCTGAGACTAGTATTCATTTATATTGTAATAAAGGAAATTTGTAGATTTTATAGGGACTTCTATGAAACTTCTAGGTATATTGTATTATTATTACACAATCACACACATACACAACCTATAGCAAACAAACATCTAAATTAAAATACTAAAAGTACGACTTACGACTCTTCTAAACTTTCTTGGTTTTGTACAGGATATAACTGAACACAGAAACTCGTTAAACTGTAGATAATAATGTCCATACACGTACCATAAAGGTTTAAATTACACAGGAATTTCCATATAAAGAGCTAGTTTGTATTGGCGATTCATAAGAGACATTCTTATGCGTGTAGTACAGTACTGCTAAACGCCGAGATAGAACTATGTTTGAAACACTTTCATATGTGAACTTATAAAATTAATTTATGACAGGGAACACTATGTGAACACAATGTATAATGTGAGCACTTCATTTTGTACTACTTCTACATGAGCACTACAGTCGCGAACTATAGCGTAGAACTTGCCTATGCATTCCTAAGGTTGGTAGTTGCCATGGAAACATCTAGCATCCCTAAATATGCCAAACAAGAAGATGTATTGACAACAAGTGATAAAGTATTTGACAAAAAAAAAAAGTATTCCTGAAGTAGTTGTTTGCTGTGCCAAACCGATGTAACTCCTAGTCACGGTAAAGGCTGTCTCAGCAGAATTTTTAAATTATACACGTATATATCTATATTTTTAACATATATATGATACATCGTGTTTCTAAGGAAAAGCCATCAACGAACTTTAATCCACAAATTTAGCTGAACGTTGTTAACATTATAAGCCTTCAAACTAGTAGAGCGAGGACTCTGTTTCCAAGTATAACTGTTTTGTATTGAATTAAATAGATGTATATTGCAACTAGTCTCTTTACTAATTCCTATCCATTTAGTTATATATATATTAAGTAGTAGTAATAATTGTTTTTAAGGTTTGATTTGTTGACCTGATAAAGCTCTCAAGTAATTACGACTTTCCAACAAGGAAAAAAGTTATAACCTTCATAGTGTTTATATGAAACATTTATCAGTGATTAGATTAATGAAAAAATATATACAGACTACAAGATAAATTATTTTCAAAGGAAATAAGATTGTTCATTAAAATCAACTCTTAAAATTTCAAACAAGTACCAATACTGTATATAACTGTGGAAGAACGTTATTTCTAGAATAATCAGTAAAGATCGTATTATTGATTAATAAACAATTTACTCTTAAATTTTAATTTTCAAGTATATGTCAAATTATCATATATAAAGGGTTTGTTTCAATGGAAATATACACACGAAATTATTATTAACAAAATTAATTTTAAATAAATTACAAATTTACTTTATTCAAATTTATATTATTAGTAGTTACTAAATATTCAGTATAATTACATTATAAATTAAGACAATTGCTGACTTTTACATTTCTGCTTCACTGTTTACTCATGCATGTGTTTTTTGGTGATACATGCCATTAAAAGGAATGTGAAAATATGTTTTTAGTAGTTAATAAGTTTGAGAGTAACTTTTCAACCCAATGTGACGTCGACATCTAAAGCTTGGATATTAGGCGCATGCGCAGTAATAGTAGTTTCGCTATATTTGTTACATACTATTAATAAGCACAAATATATTTTTCTGAATAGTTTAAACAAAGTTATAATAGTTCTATAAAAATTATGCTTCTTTTAAATATTTAAGGTATTTATTTGCTTATTAATACAATTTTTAATTTTAACAAATATTTTGTACTCACACCACAACATTAATGTAAACAGAGTTTTATTTATAAGCTCGTACAAACATTATTCTTCGTGCCTTAAACTAATGAGTAAGGAAAATAACAAACCGAGGTGACGCTCGGTTTATCCACCAGATTGTGGAATGAATTTTTTTAAGGGTTCAGGTTGTCCCTAGGTGACCTGCCTACTTTCGCAGGATGCCTGGGTTGTTGTGATCTACCCTGACACCCAAAATGTAACGCAAAATTAGATTTGGAGGCCGAGAAATATTCAATCAAATAAAAACAAAGTTATAGAACGTTATAAAAGGTTATGTTATAAAATGGATGAAAGTGTATACTGTAGACGGCCATCATTAACACTTTCGAACAATATTTCAATTCCAGTAACTGGCATATTTTAGTAACTATAAATCTTGGTCAGAGTTTTCAATCTAAATTGTAATCAATTTTTGTTTGAACAGAAGCAACTATTTTAAAAAGGTTAGCCACAGTATTTTCATAATATTATTCTATAATTTTTGTCATGTCTAGGAGTTACTTAGTAACTGCTACAGTTTTTACAGGATCAATTCAGCCATGCCTTGTGAGCGCACACTTCTCAGACCTGAATTTAAACCTTTTTTTATTTGTTGAAAACCAATTCTCATTTTCTTTGCAGTCGGCTGAAATGTGTGGCCACTATTATGTAATTCCGATATATAATACATATCTTCATCAGTCACTCAAGAGTGCCAGTTTATTGCACAGACTGAATTGAATGATTAGCGTGTACAAACTGTTTCATCTATAAAAAAGGATTCATTGCCTCATCTAGTTCTTCTTGCTAGTAGCCTAATGTTTGTTCTACCATGTTAGATCTATGAGTACTTTTGGACCCGGCATGGCCAAGCATGTTAAGGCGTTCGACTCGTAATCCGAGGGTCGCGGATTCGAATCCCGGTCGCACCAAAATGCTCGCCCTTTCAGCCGTGGGGGCGTTATAATGTAACTGTCAATCCCACTATTCGTTGGTAAAAGAGTTGGCGGTGGGTGGTGATGACTAACTACCTTCCCTCTAGTCTTACACTGCTAAATTAGGGATGGCTAGCGCAGATAGCCCTCGAGTAACTTTGCACGAAATTCAAAACAAATAATGAGTACCTTCCAGTGCATTCAGTCTTGTCATTTTGTGAATATAAGGATGCATCGATAAAAGTGAATACATAGATCCATTTGAAAGTGACATAGAACCTAAGCATTTCCTTTGAACTCACAATCACTAATACACATCACCAAGCATGCTCTAGTGATTGTATTCATCAATCTTTCAATATCCATTTTGTTTTTGAGTTCCAAGTGACCCATATAGTAGTTCTTTTCTTGGACAAGTGCCACTTGTGTCTCTGTGATGGCATGTAATTATTCTACCTAGACAGCCATCTGGTCTTACAAACACAATAACATATTCAAGTAACGATACACTTGTGTTTTTGTCATCATTTTATATTAAAATTTTGCATATCATTTTAGCACTGGCCTCAGATGTTCTGAAAACTGCAATTACTATTAGAGGTGGTGCAGTTTAAGTAATTCAAGTTTCATAGTGAACTTCAGTTACTTCTGTCTGACTTATTCTACCATCAGCCATTCCAACTAGAACATTTTGCCAACAACTACTGGTGAAAGCTGACACCTGGAGTGAAAACAATTCAAGTAATTGCGTGATCTTTGGACAGAAGGCTGTGCATCTTATGTTGGTTCAGTCTTTACTGGAGACAGTTGCTACACACTAAACTTTGTTTTCAGGGTTGAGCAAAACATCACCATTTGTAATTCAAAAGGCATTGTGACATTTACCCTCAACAAGTACTCATTCTGTCCACTATTTCTGGATTCCAACAGCTCTGCATTGGATACTTTTAATACGAAGCTGTAATTCACCTGCTTCACAGGCCATCCTGTATAGTATCATATTAAGTTAATTCATCCATAATCACTTTGTTCTATCACACAAAAGTAACGGGAATTTTAAAAGTCTGTGGCAAATGAAAACATTAGAATGTTTGATCACATGTGTCAAATTATTACATGTACAATTTTTAACATTAGAATGTTTGATCACCTGTATCAAATTATTACATGTATAATTTTGAACATTAGAATGTTTGATCACCTGTATCGAATTATTACATGTACAATTTTGAACATTAGAATGTTTGATCATCTATATCAAATTATTACATGTACAATTTTGAACATTAGAATGTTTGATCACCTGTATCGAATTATTACATGTACAATTTTGAACATTAGAATGTTTGATTATCTATATCAAATTATTACATGTACAATTTTGAACATTAGAATGTTTGATCACCTGTATCAAATTATTACATGTACAATTTTGAACATTAGAATGTTTGATCACCTGTATCGAATTATTACATGTACAATTTTGAACATTAGAATGTTTGATCACCTGTATCAAATTATTTACATGTACAATTTTGAACATTAGAATGTTTGATCACCTGCATCAAATTATTTACATGTAAAATTTTGAACATTAGAATGTTTGATCACCTGCATCAAATTATTTACATGTACTATTTTGAACATTAGAATGTTTGATCACCTGCATCAAATTATTTACATGTACAGTTTTGAACATTAGAATGTTTAAATAGTTATCTCTAACTTTACGTACATTATACAAACTTGAACAGTACACTTGAATCAAACGTTTCACACATATCGTTACTAATTTGAACATTAGAAGGATTCATGTGTGTGTGCAACTCAGTAGCGCAATTTTCACATTAAAATATTTAAATAAGTGTGTGAAACTGCTTATGTAACATAATGACACGGACAATTGGATGTTTACCGACGTGTATGATTTAACCTAGAAGTCTGGACACAAGCAGTTTTTATCTATTTTATTAAAAATAAAGCATTATTAATTATTAGGTTGAGGAATAATTCGTGAGCGTTTTTAAATAATTTCATTCAAGCATTACATGCAAGACTATACAATACTTCAATGCATGAACACATTACACCCAAAACATTTATTATGATACTTTATTTCATGTAATACCTAGGTATATAGTATGAATTGTTTTAAACAAAATTGCAAGAAATTAAATGCGAAAAGCAGATGGTGTCGAAAATGCTCGATTTTGTCCACTTGACAGTCCATTTAATGAGCTGAAAATGAAAGCAAAAATTAAAGACATATGAAAATCAAACACACCATCTATTAGAGCAAAAAAGTATCTACCAAATGACATGAAATATTTTGCGAAAGCGTTTCATTTATGAATATATTTGTTTAACTTGAAAAAACGCTCACGAATTATTCCTCAACCCAATAATAGGCTTATATTGGTTAAAAGATTATAGAGAGGATTATATTAAGTTTGTGTATACTGATATCAAGTTCTGTGAGAAACATGAAATTTATGATGGTGCAAGAAATAAACCACTAATATTTATGTTTTTTGTAAGTAAGATGTATTCATACTTTCATTGACCTTAATTAATTCTTTTAAGTTGGTATAGCCTTGTAAGACAACAGTACACATAATCAGTTATGTTTATTATTTATAGCTTTTTAAAAAACAATTTCAAATTCAAAAGATCCTCGACAGCTCTTAAGCTTTGTACATCTCGATAGTTTAGAATATACTCGTACAATCACTGTTCGAATCACAAAAAAATTACTAAAACGAATTTGACAACCTTTCATTTTACCTTTGCGTAATAATATCTTGCATAAAGTGATGTAACTTAGAATCCTAGAATTAGAATTTAGAATACAGTTTATGAACTAAAAAATACAACTTGTATATAAGCTACTGCCATCTGTTAACAACTCATAGAAACTTAACTTGTTACAAACGTACTCTTGAAAATACATATCAGGTGTTCCTTAAAATTTCAGTTCTAATTTACGATACTTTTTTTTTAATATAGTTGTTTTGAAACACATTAATATTAGTCCTCATTAATAAAATATGTGTGCCATTAAAGTGACAATGCCCGATACACTTTGAAAGTTTACTTTAATTTTAGTACTGCTGTAATGTAGCTATATCTATATAAACATCAGGAAAGCTCTGCAGTCTTTTATAATTATTAGAAATTATCGCCACTTTATTTTTTGACATAAAAACCAAATCGTTGTTCTCCTATCTTCATATGTATAAAAAATGGAACGACATAAAATCCTCATGTTTAATGTTTCCACAATAATCATCACACATAACAATTAATTCAGAAAAATATTTATTATTGTTTGAATTTCGCGCAAAGCTACTCGAGGGCTATCTGCGCTAGCCGTCCCTAATTTAGCAGTGTAAGACTAGAGGGAGGGCAGCTAGTCATCACCACCCACCGCCAACTCTTGGGCTACGAGTCGAACGCCTTAACATGCTTGGCCATACCGAGCCCAAAATGTTTATTAAATGTATATTATTTTCTGTAATATTTAGTATCTTTTATTGTGATTCGCAACCATTTTCTATTCTTATTACCTTTTTACAATGTTCGTGATGTTTGCACTTTGCTTATCAAATAACATTTAGTAGTTAGTACGTTGCCATTTTTGTTTAATGATCATGTACAACTTTTTCAAAATAATAAAAAACGTACATTTGTCTCAGTTTCATAATAAAAGAAGCAAAAAATATATTAACTCTAAAATAACTTCGATAAAAAATTTATTAATCACAATAAAGCAGTTGTGTTTCCATCTCCGAGTATCAAATACTCTTACTAATAATTTCATCTTACAATAAATCCATTCCACTATTTCATTTTAATCAACAATAAAATCTCTTCAAATGTTCAATTTTAATCTCATGATAAAATACTTCAAACACTTATCCTATCCTCAAAAACCCTTAAAATATTATTGTTCAGATCCTGCAATACAACCCATTCAAATTTCTTATTTTGATTTCACAATAAAATTTAAGTTATTGTAATGTAATCCTTTGTGTGTGTGTATGCATGTATGGAAATTTTCATAATTCAGCATTTTTTAAAGCTGTGAATTATATTTGTAATTAATCAAGTAAATAGATGTTTGGTGTAAGAATGATTACTGATACTGAGTGTAGAGTCAAGCTACTTATTACTGACATTAGATGCAAAGTCTAAAAAATAATTACTGAAACTAAAGGTATGGTCTGGAAACTGATTATCACAAGCCTGTTGTTACAAGTAAAAAACCATCAGTAAACACCTAATTTGAATCAGTTCAAATTCCACAACTAAAATAACAAAACTGACTAATACCACAGTTCCTTCAAGCATTTCTTTACATAAGCAGAAGTATGATTTACACCTTGTATTAAGAATTATAACTAAAATATTTCTGCACTGTCAATTATAAATCATCACTTCCCTACTACTGAACTACTTCGTTAGGGAAAGATTATAAAGTAGTTGTCTCTTACACATAACCTTGTTGCAGCAAAAGATATCTGACAAGTAGTACCTAATCTTGAAAATGAAAGATTTCAACTACTGAACAAAGTAACTTAAAGGAGGAATAAAACGTACATTTATTTTAAAAAAAGGATAATAGCAGTCATATATATTTTAAAATATTATCCAAATGTAATGAGATTTTTCTTGGATATGATTGCTTACATGAAACTAAAAATACCAAATAATTGTTATTTACTTTGTGTAAACACTTTAAAAAATGTTCTAGAAAAGCAATTAATATGTATTATAATTTTCAATTACAAAATTAATAAACAAATGTAAACTAATTTATTTTTCAATGCAAACAACCTTCTATATAACTCAGACATGTAGATCAAGCATGTTTCACACCAATTATCAAGAGGTGAAAATTCTGTAATAATGTCTTAAAATTTTCTTATACAAAAACTTAGAAGAGTTCTTTTCTTTAACTACTAACAGCACAATATATGTGTGATTAATAACTATTACTACTTCTTAAATGTTGTATTGGTTTTATAATGTAAATATTTACAAACATTATAGTTTTGTATTAGCTTTTGATGAATTTTTTCTATTCAAATAAAAATATTTGCCCTTCCGTCCAAGATGGTTAAATTAAATTTAAATTTAAAGAGACCAGCATTTTTCTTATCATTTTGCTGTTATGTTTCAGATAAAGATATTTTCTAAGTTACAGCAAAAAATGTCTACTAATGCTGAGCATCATGGGAAAAATCAAAAAAAGATCAAACTGCCTGCTATCTAACAACACATTCTTCAAAATTTATTCAGTGGATATCAGAACAATTTATTTCCATCAACTAAATACTCTCCACATAAAATCTCCATAACTTCATTTGTCTAATTAATTAGTCATGTTTTTCCATCATTTCTTTTCTTTGAATTTGGTTTCTGTTCTTGTTCTGTCCCTAATACATCTTTTTCCAGTTCCCACAGGTCTATCTTTTGTGCTTCAACAGCTTTCTGAAAAAGCAATAAATATCACTAACCAACATAGATCAGAACAAAAAAAAACAACAAACTATCAGTGGAGTAAACATAACTGATTATACATAATGATGGCTTCATAATTATGATTAAAATGCATTGTACCATCCAATACTTTTATCCCTAATTTCAAAATCTTTCAAGACTGGACCAACTTAAAAGAATTAATTTTAAATCCATGTACTAAGATAACAATACAAAATAATAGTTATAATACAAATATAATAACAAAAAATTTAAAATAATAACATATATATTAAAAATTCTAATTAATTAAGGTTAATGAAAGTATGAATACATCTTACTTACAGAAAACATAAATATTAGTGGTTTATTTTTTGCACCATAATAAATTTAATGTTCCTCACAGAACTTGATATCAGTATACACAAACTTAATATAATCCTCTCTGTCATTTTTTAACCAATATTAGCCTATTAAATGCTTCATTTTTAATAAAATAAATAAAAACTGCTTGTGTCCAGAATTCTAGATTAAATCATACACCTTTGTAAACATCCAAATGTCCATGTCATTATGTTACATAAGCAGTTTCACACACTTATTTAAATATTTTAATGCCAATGTTGCCCTAGTTAGTTACACACACATATGAATCCGTCTAATGTTCAAATTAGTAATGATGTGTGTAAAACGTTTGATTCAAATGTACTGTTCCAGTTAGTATAATGTACGTAAAGTTAGAGATAGGTATTTAAACATTCTCAGTGATGTCGAGAAAACCCACTTGTAGAGAAATATATACGTAAATATGGCTCGTTTGGGTTGAGAAAATTTTTTTTACGTAGAGGAGGGAACAATGTTCCGACCTTCTTCGGTCATCAAACTGAAGAATATAATTAAGTTTAACCTTTATAAAACATGCTAAAAAAAAGTTAACACCAACTTTGCTAAAAATAAAACTGAATCTCCAGTTTAACATAAAAGTTCAAATAAAACTTTTAAAACATATGTAATAAAAAAACATAGAGAACTGAAATTTCAATGCAAAAATTAACTTAACCTATGAAGCAACCTTGCATATTTGATTAACTCTAAAGATAGCTTATGTTCATCATTAATACAGAAGAGCACCTACTCTAAAACCTTAAATATCAAATGAAATTTAGATATAAAGCTAGAAATCTTCATCTGTTAGTATAGTCCAGAAAAAATGAATCATGATGCTGTAAAGAACAACGTAAATAAAACTTTTGCAAACTTTCATCTCAGTGAATCTCAAAATACAGCACTAACTAAATGTTTCACCTATACAATAACTTCTTCCATTATCCCAGTGTATATTTAAAAATTAGCTATAAAGACTTTTAATGGTAAGTAGTAATGTAATCAAATCACAAACCCAAAACCTCAAGCAAAAATCATGTCTAATTCATCACAGCAAAACTAAATCACCAGAAATATTTAAAATTCCAAAAGATAGTAATAACTTAATGAGCAATTTTCCTACCAAACCAAAAGATCTTATAAAAACTTAGATGAATTTAGTGAAAGACAATCCAAAATATAATGAAAATGTTAAACAGCAAGAAGCTTAACAAACATAATTTAACAACAGCAGAAATAAAAGGCCTGAAACATCTCGGAACCAATGAAGACACTGTCATCCAAAGAGATAAAAACAGAAATTCTATCATGAATTTACCAGTCAAACAGTAAGATTCCTTAATGGGAAAATATATTGAATGATGCATCTAAATTTACTCAGTCAGATACTGACTTTAACCTAACATACCAAAAAAAGTATAACTACTCAACTATTACTGTTAAACTTTACGATTGTTTTTGCATACAAACTAACCATGGACAACAAAAACCTACAGTTTACTGAAAGTTCACAAAAACCCAATAACCTTATACTGGATTAAGTCTTTCAATAATTCTTTAAACTAAAATCCTGGTAAGTACTTTAACTTCACTTTGAAATTTCATGTTTCCAAAACATGCACCAATTAAAAATTACTTCTCACCTCCTAACAATACCTACACAGTTTAGACAGTAGCATTACTATATCTAGCTTTGATGCTGTAAACCTATATGCTCAAACCCCTTGTCAAAAATTATTTCACAAGACCCCAAAAAGAGAATCAGCTTAAAACAGGAATACCTAATGGAACTACTACAACTGGTCACATATATTTACTTTCAATGTAGAGAACTGTACTTCCTTCAGTTACATGGACTTGCCATGGTAAATCCATTATCAGGTACTCTGGCCACTTGTTTCTTACATCACAAAAAACAACGTACCACAGTCACTTCCTTATGTAAGCCTGTAATTTGGTTTAGCAATGTAGGTGATGTTTTTGCAATTTTACTTGTCATGATGAACAAACAAAATTCCTTCAACACATAAACAATCTATACAAAGATGTACAATTAACATTTGTGAATGACTACACAATATATTTGTAAATGTTAATATCACACATCACAAATTTTCTCTAGGCATGTTATTTTTTCTGTTTTATCCACCACCCCTCCAATAAGTATGAAATTAAATGCAAATTACTTGCTACAAAATCATCATTTTTCAGACAAATCATGATTTTTAGCCTTTAATTTTGGTTGGTTACACAACTATAGAATAGAAAATCAGATGCCTCCTGCCACACCCACTTGTCACATCCTCTGTTTCAGGATTTGTTAGTAGTTCTCTCTTATATTTAATTATATAATACCTATAATTAATAGAAAGTCGAGATTTTCATCCATCAAATGACCTATTGTATCACATTATGTTTTGAACAGATACGCATCAATTTTTCTTATAATACAACTTTGGTTCTCACATGTACCACAATTGCTAGCTTGGATGAATTTGTAACAGCTCTTGTTTTATAGTGAGAAAGCCAGGAAAATATTGAGAGTTAGGGGAAATTGTCTACTTTATTAGTCAATATTTTTTGATGTAATACATAATTAAATAAAAATTATTTAATCCATCACTATAAGCAGTATACTAACTAAAGTATAAAAATCAGGATTTTTTTAGGTTAGTTAAGAATAGTAATTATGTAATAAAATGTTTCATGAGGCATGCACACAAGCAGCTTCTTGTAGCTCTTGGGTAATGAAATTCCAAACCATAACAGTAACTGTACATTTTTAAAATGATTTACAGCTTATAATGGCAAGGATGGTAGTTAAACACAGTTCAAAGAGCACTAAAACAATAAAATTTAATTATAAATAGATGTATGGTGTTATAAGGTTAAAGATACTTAGGATAAATGAATGGAGTTTCATGGTACAATTTGAAGTCATTTTAGAAAGAAAAGAGAGGTAATTCAAATCTATTTCAATTTTTTATGGTGGTTACAGGGTCAGTCAAATTAACCAATCCCACAGAGAAATAGGGTAGAGAGAATAAAAGGTAAAATAAATGTTTGTATGTTCTGAATTTTGTACAAAGCTACATGAGGGCTATCTGCACTAGCCGTTCCTAATTTAGGCTTGTTTGGTGCAACCGGGATTCGAACCCACGACCCTCAGATTAGAAGTCAAATGCCTTATACCCACCTGGCCATTCAGATATTTACCACTATGTAACTATAAAAATCATTGCAGTATCAAGAAGAATGAAACATACAGGTTAAACTATGATGCTTCCAAGCTTTCAGAGCAGTAGTCCTCACCCTTTTTCACTATATGTCAGAATGTCATTCCCCCCTTTCCAAGACTGTCTGACTCAAAAGGTGCATTCCAAATAATATGCATATAATATTGAAAATCTTTTATTTTTTCTATATTAGTACGTGTGTATTTACTCAGATTATTTTTATAATACAGTTTTACAAATTTAATACCAACAGAAAATGTTGATGGATTTTAAAATTTAAATAAAGTATTTTTTTTTTTATATTCATAACTAATAACTTAAGACCAAAGTTGCTGAAGCATACTTCAATAAACAAAAAGTTCAATAGAATACCAGGGTATTGTAATTCATTTTATTCTTATAAAGATCACAGTCAATGAGAAACCTGTGATTGTTTTTTCTTTGCAAATTCTTGGATGCATGGAGGAGTACTTGACAGGGCACAATGCAAGTCATTTTCAACCACCAATCAACTTTGCTGCTTAGTTTTCATTTGCAACAGAGTTAAAAAGCCTGGCTCACAAAGATATGTTGACATAAATGGGAGTAATGCATGGATAGCTCTTTCTGCCACTTTTGGATAGAATCGCACGTCAAGGGCCAAAATTCTGAGACTGATTTCTCATTGAACATATCTCTTGCTCCCAAATCAGTCTTCAGCTCCAGAAATTCATCTTGACAATCATCAGGAACTTTTTCAACTGACAATTTAAATGGATTTTGCACTAAATCCAACTCCTCATCACTGAGTTCAAGAAAATATTAACTGAATTTATTTTCCAGTGCTGTGAAATGCTGCAAAATTTCATTTTCTGCAAATTCTGGAAGCACTTGCTCTTCACCACCAGTAACAAAAACAGAACAGTTTCTCAAACATTGTAACATTTTTTATCTTGATCTTTTTCTTCCAATTTCCCAGCTTGCTCATGAAATTTTATGATATTTGTATTCTTTTCTTGCATCTGAAGGTTCAGTTTATTCAACTGCTCAAAAATGTCAACCAAAGAGGCAACGTGCATGATCCATTCCTCCTCATCCAGCCAGGCAAAAAATTCCATCTTACCCTGAACTTTAAAAAAATAATTTGAGCTTATCACTAAATTCAAATACTTGCTCAGTTATATTTTCTCTTGAAAGCTATCAAACATTTGTGCAGAAAAAACCAAATAATGTCCTGTATCCATGTCAATCTATAACTACTTGAAGAGTAATCAGTTGAGAGCTTCTCCTTTAATAAAATTCACAATTTGGATTGTTTGATCCAAAACCTGGAGCTGGAAGTGTTTGTGAGGCCAGTTTCTGATAATGGATCATACAATGAATGCCTTTCACTTTTGGAGCTCGCTTTTTCACACAAACTTGAAATCCAGATTTTCTCCCTAACATAGGTGGTACTCCATCTGTACAGCACCCACAGACATTATCCCACAAAAGATTTTCTTATTTCAAAGAAAGATGAAAACTTTTTTAAAATATCTGTAGCCCTGGTATTTGTTTTAAGAGGAGAACAAAAAAGAAACTCCTCTTTAAATTAACCTGAGTGAACATATCTTGCAAATACCAGCAACTGGGAACATGATGCCACATCAGTCAATTCATCAAGTTGAATCGAAAATAAGCCAAATGCTGCAGACTTGATCCTTGATGTCAATCACCATGTCATTGATCCTCCTTTAAACAGTACTGTTTGATAGTGAAACTGCTGCAAGTTTTTTCTCCAATCCATTTTCCAAGATTTTGAGAATGCAAGGTTTGATCAAAGTTTCCCCAATTGTATGTGGTTTTCTTCTACTTTGCTATCTCTAGTGCTACAACATAAGAAGCTTCAATAACCTTTTGGTTCATCTCTTGGAATGTCCCTGTTGAATCTAGCTTCATCTTTTTGAGGGCATTCCCATGTAACAAAAACAGTTGTTATAACTAGTGATCCCAGGATCTCAAAGACAAGGAGATACTTTGGATACTGAATGCATTATATAGATTGCCAAGTACATGTTTGCAAAGTTTGTGAATTTTGACAAAACTGACTGGGATGAACATTTGTCATTTACATAAATGCCACAAGAAGCAAAATTTGGCTGTTCTTTACCAAACCTATGGCTGTATAAATACAAAGCACAATTCCTTGTGGATGTGGAGTATTGTCAACCTCGCAGTGCAGATATGCCATCCATATTGAAGCCACATAAAGAAACGGTTGATTGTTGTTTAATAAACCTACTGTTGTATGAACAAGAAGCACACCTCCTTGTGGATGTGATGTATTGTCAACTTCAATTTGCAGATGTTCCACAGAGTTCACATGGATATGTAAAATAGTTATGGTTTCTACCAGTTGATGTATAAGAAGATGCACATCCAAAACTGGATAAAACAGTCATAAATACCAAAGTTGAAACAATAACGAAAAATATTTAGGAACAAAAAATTTCAGTCTCAAGATTGGGTATTGTGTGGTATGTACCAACAATAAAGAATAAACTTTTCAATATACTGACCCTTATCTCATACTTCAACAGCTGAATTCATTAACCATAATATGCTCAGACAAATTGGTTCAATGCACCAATCATATGGTTTGTTTTATTGAAAAAACACAAAAAACTATAGTATGAAATGTTTTTAAAACTTGTGATGAACTTTCTACATATTACGTAGATTGTATAAAATAAAAACAATATTTTTATATTTGACATGTTATTGTAAAGTTTTTATTTAAAAAAAACTGTAAATGTTGTCTTTGTATTGTTTTAAAAACACCACCCAACTTAATTGTTAAAGATCACTGAAGCAAAATAAAAACAGCTTTTTTTATCATATCAAAACTATAGGCCATATGTCTTTAAATTGTTAATAATATTTCAATTGATGTACTCAAGTTTAAAATCTCTTTTGTAGAAGTTTACTTTTTTTTTACACTTTGTTTCACTGATTTTCTTTGCCTATTTAACATATTACTTAGGCTGATAAGCTAACAAACAATGATCTAGTTAATGAAATGAAACTCAACACCATCAAAGACAAAATGATCCGAAAATAACAGTTTCAATCCTGATCTTGTCCTACAAAACATGTCTTTACCTGTCATATAGCAAACTGTAATTCAAATGCAGTATAAAGTAATGCATTGAAATTCTTGCAAGCTTTAAATGAACAGGACTGAAACTGTAGCAGAAGGTACTTGAAAACATCTTTTCTTCTAGCAAAATATCATCAAATTACACTTTTTTCATTGAGTTTCAATCTCTATGCAAGTCTTCCCTAAAGTGGAAGCCATATTGGCTCATACAATTAGCTTAATCAGCTTATACCTTTTTGAGGATAATCTCAAATAATGTGAAACTGCAAATTACTAGTTTGCTCTGTGTCAGCAGATCTAGGGTTCTCAGAAGTTTTTCTTATAATTCAATTATATATCAGATTGTAGCTTTTACTTGATATTTGCTCAGTATTTATCACTATATAATACTACTTTATTCATACACTTTGTGTAGGTTACATTAATATAACTTTGAATATAAATAAATGAAACAGGCTATTATTTAATTTTATTTCATGTTTTCATTTGTAACATTAAAAAGATAGTGCTGAAATGGTAGCCTTGTACACTTTGTAGCATTGAAAAGATAGTGCTGAAATGTTAGCCTTGTACTCTTTCTAACATTAAAAGGATAGTGCTGAAATGTTAGCCTTGTACTCTTCGGCTTCCCAGGTTCAGAAGCAGTAGTGAATGCTTGTAAACCCAAGTTTTAGTTACTGACCTACAGAACTTGTACTAGCAGTTTCATATCTTTCCATCTCCACTGGAACCAGAACTCTACCACAGGAAGTAGACAATGATGATGAAAGATCCCACATGTGAGTATGGGGCCATGCAAGCCTGGTACAGTTGCTCTCATTAAGTAATGGCCCACTACGGAGCCTGTCAAATGAGAAAGATGCTACTCCTTTATAAAGCCTGAGTTGAACCAGTACATTTGAAAGGGAAAGTTAGGCTTAAACTTCAAATTTAAGATTGACATTTTACCATATGGATGGTTTTAAATGTCCAACATAACAGGTATTATCCAATTTAAAACACAATGAATAAATCATATCTTAGTATGTCTAGTAAAGGAAACTTTAAACAGTATAAACATTTAGTTAAAACATTAATAAAAATGTTGTATAAGTAATTCTTTGGCATGTTATTATAAATGTAATGCCCTCTTCTAAATGATTATGTACAATTTTAACAATATTTATTTAGCTATAATGTTTCAATAAAATAATTCTCATTTCTATTCAAAGATGTTTAACTTGAAAATATTACATTACAATTTTACATTTTTTTTCTTGTGTATATTAATATACATAACATTCTACATTCTGTTTATGGCTCTTTTTTCTGTGTTGTGTCAATTCTTGTTAGAGAGATTTCCTTATGTGTTTATATTATTATTGTATACTGTAAAATTAAAGTTTTTACATTGTTCTGTAAATGTCATAGCATCAGATATTGTCCTCACCTTAGGTTATGATTCTGTTGCATTAAATTGAGTCAAGAAGATGAGAGAAAGGTTATGGTACACAGATATCATAAACTGAAACTTCCCATAACTTATTATATGAATATCTTATTCTGTACTCACTTGAAAATTCTAAGTGTGTGCCCAACCTCAATGCTATTTGTAGCTAATCACAAATAATGAAACATAATCAAAATGAGTTTGTATATATACTTTTAGCATGCTTCATAAATCCATTGGTTAATATTTAATAATTGTCCAATACATTTATCATATGTGGGAATAAGGGAAAACCTGGTTTTCCTTAGTGTTAACAGTACTAGTCACAAACTTATCTGAGAGCTTAAAATTAAATACAATTATAAAAATCAGTTCTTCATCAAATTTTTCCATCCTTATATTTTTATTGTGTCATTCCTAGAGTGAAGAGCATCTTCGTTTCCCATAGACTTTCACGTGCCACTTTATTTTGTGTTAAGATAGTGATTTTGTTCCTGTGTGAAATTTGCTATGCTCAGTTTCTCTTCTTATGCTTGAGCTCAACTCATTACATTCTCCACAAACAAATTCCATAAACCACCTGTTATTGTGGCCTTCTTACTTACCTGTTGTGTTTCAAGGTACTACATCGCAAATGAAGCTTTTTTTTTATACATTTATATAACAAGAACATTTATATGTCTAAAATATGAACATATACATTTATAAAATATCAAATGTTAAAAAAATTATACCTCCACACATTTTACTTAATTTTAAAGTAGGTTTTAAATAAACTTGAAAACTACTAAATGTTATACAAGATCACCATGTCAATAATTTTTTTATTTTACATGTTTTGAAATACTGCTAAAATAGAATTTGGCTTTCTTTGAGTGTTGAAATTTCTGAATGTCCATTTAGACATGAAAAACAGAAAAGAACTCTACAATATAATGCTTTAAATCAAAATATAAATTTAGGAAATAACATACGATATATAAATTATATATAGATCAAGGACACAAAAGGAAAATTGTCACTATACTTAATGACTTATATTACAATATACCATAAATTCTAAAAGATATATAGGAAAAAACAAAGTTCAAGATTTTTAAAATTTAAAATTTTACTATCTCAAAAGCTTATAAATTAAGAGTCTTAAACCTTTACACAATCCTGGTATTTTCTGAAGAGACTGAAACATTCATCATTTGTTTCTCCTTTCAGAAACTTTTCAGCAAACCACTTGTTAAAACAAGCATCATACTCATGTTTCAGCTTATTGCATTCTTCTCCAATACTGTTCATGTTGATAACTACCATCTGTAACAGAAAGTAACTTTCAATCAATTATTGATATTTAATTTCAATTCTTAAACCATATTTGGTGGCAAACACCTTGACTTGTTACTCTTATAACCTCTCACCAGTGCTGAAGTTATCTTTGTTAGTTCTGATTTTACTAATAATAATACACTAAATCAAACAAACATTAATGAATATTGGTTATGTCATAAAGATGAAATGGCAGCAAATGCGTCTTGATACACACGTTACATACCCTTGTTTTAGGTCTAACAATTTACTTTAATTTTAAATTTAATAGGAAATAGATTAAAGTATTAATGTTTCTTTCACGTACATTTCTCTTGAACATAAAGTATTAAAATCTATTAAGTGTTGGTGTTTCTAAGAACAATATAGACATTTATTAAACTCTCAGTTTATGACAGTTAAATACAAGTAGGTTCTCCAAAAGCTTAGTCAGACTTACAAAAATTTAGCTAAATTTGGGAAAGTGTTTAACAAATGAGTTATTATACATTTGTTCATCAACTTCCAAACTATTAAAGATGGTCATCCAAAGGCAGTAATTGCTTAGTGACTATTACACCTTTACTGACAATAACATAAAAGAAGTGGTTTTGCCCTTCATATTTCACAGTAGAGTAAGCATAACAGCAAGCTCTTCTTGTGCATCATTATTAAGTGTTATTGAAAATCTTAAATCACTGATGATTTTGTATGCAAAACAATTACAAATATCACTATATCAGCTGCAACTACCATAAGTACTAATAGTCAAAACAATTCAAAACAGTTCAAATGATTTGTGAGGAACTTTTTATGGATTTCAAATGATCAGACCAAAACTTACATGATATGAATTATAACACACTGGGATAATCTCAATTACTACAAGTAGAGTAAATGCCACATATAATGACTTTCAATTGCATAGCATTCCTTCAGGTTTCCTGTATTTCTTAAATGTCTATACATATAAAGATATGCGATTAAACAACTACTAAAGTGCCACATTTTATAAGCTTACTAGTGTGAAAATCCATTAATGAAAATGTTCTCTAAACATATATTAGTAGTAATAGTTGATGAGGGTGTTCAATGGAGAGCCTAGCAGTGTGATAATAGTAATAATAATTTACATATTCAAAGAAGTCTTAGGACAAGTTTTAGGTTAGTCTGTTTGTAACTTTTTTTTTCTTAGAAGTTTAACTTTATAATTTTTCTGCAATTTTTTTTCCTTAACAGTACTTCTGGAACTAATGTAACATAAGTTCCATAATTAACTGAGTATTAGCTTTATATGCCCAAGTTGGGATCAAAGTGCACAGGTCATGACCTTTTATAAAGTGCCATTCAACAAACATTAGATTGAAGAGGACATGCAAAATATTGAAACTAGTTTCCAATTAAATTAATATGCATTTAAACTTTACCATATTATATATTTGATGTCAGAGTTATCAATATTCATATCATCTTATGGGTTTGATTTAGTGACAATTTTTGGTAGAAGAGAGCAAATACAATACACAGGAATAGTGAAAAAACTGTACATATTCACTTCAAAAATTTTAGAGTTTATGTAAATACATAAAAGAAACGTTACAGGGACAAAAATGTTTCTGTTCTTCAAACAAATACTACATTGTACTCCAACTTTTGAGAAGATATAAAATTTGACAGGAGTCATCTTCAATTCTCTTTTTTCATAACTGGGTGGTTGGACTTTATAATGGGTTACTCTTAGATGTGGTGTATTCATAAACTTAAGGATATACAACGGAAGGTTTAACAAATATTTAAATTATAAAGGCTGGATTTGTTTTAATGTTTAGTTTCATTTGGCAGATGGAAAAACCTAGATCAGTATGTGAATCATAAAGGCCCCTTTATATTGTTATAAATTATGCAACAAAAAGTTAGTTGTAAAATTATTGCAATTTAAAATCAGCCTCATACAAAAATTTTCTTTAGTCTGAATAACGCTAACTCTTAGTACAATAGGAATATCGAACGTGCTATTGAAATCTCCACAGTATC
This sequence comes from Tachypleus tridentatus, assembly GCF_004210375.1. Taxonomy (NCBI): domain Eukaryota; kingdom Metazoa; phylum Arthropoda; class Merostomata; order Xiphosura; family Limulidae; genus Tachypleus; species Tachypleus tridentatus. The sequence continues at coordinate 109,910,934 of NC_134837.1, forward strand.
ACTGCTCAATCAGTCTATCGTGAAGCTTTGGCTCGGTTACGAACTTACAAAAACAAAACAACACTGTTAGTATTACTAAACTAGTAAAGCAGTTCAAATTCAAAGTAAAATCGACATACCAGAAATTAGTTTACAAACACAAAATAAAAATAATTTATACAATAAGTTTAGTATGAATAAGTATCTTGAGTACCGAAATAGATTCTTCACTTTTTAAAAAATAATCATTTTTACGGTGCTTATAGTAACATGATACTCTTTCCTCTACAGCAGTTATTTTATGATTACACCATTTCGTTAATCCATATTATTATACACAATAAAATATTTGACCTCTTCAACCACCTCACTCCCCACGATCCGCAGATAAAGAGTTGGGCCAATCTGGTTTAAATTAAGTAAGAGTATGATTGGTTAGTACGCGCTCACGTGACAACAAGGCGCCATATTGTTACCCATAAACACACCTGACTTGCATTTTATGTGTAAAAAATGCCATACTGTTTGTTGTTTGAGTTGGAGGGTTTGAAACTAATCTGACGGTGGAAAGACGATGTATGGGTCTAGAACACAGACACAAATAGGATATTAAAGTCAGTCGTGAAAACCGGAAAGCAAACGATAACTCATTTTTGCGTTCGGTGAGTATACTAAATTATTTATTGCACCTCTTTGGTTATTTCAAATCTTTATTTGAAATTTATGTAAATATTTATTATTGTTTGTTATTAAGCTCAAAATAACACAAAGGGCTATCTGTGCTCTTTCCGCCACAGACAACCAAGCCCGGTTTCTAGTGGTATATGGAGGGCATAAATATTTGATTCCCAACAGGATCATTCTGATGTTGCCCAGTATCACACTGGAATATCTGATAATCTCATGAAGCTCAAACCAAATGCGCTGCCAACATAGTTTGCTTAAACTTCTACCTATAAAATAAAACGTGGTAAACTTCTCTCTTAGTTAAGATGTGTCGAATAGATATTAATTAGGAATCTGACAATTTAAGCACGAACGAGCATGGCCAGGTGATTACGGTGCTTCACTCGCAATCAAAAGGTCGTCCTTTCAGCCGATGGGGGCGTTATTATGTTATGATCAATTCAACTGTTCGTTGGTAAAAGAGTAGCTCAAGATTTGGTAGTGGGTGATGATGACTAGCTGCTTTCCTTCTGGTCTATCACTGCTAAACTAGGGACAGCTAGCGCATTTATCCCTCGTATAGCTTTCCAAGAAATTCCAGACGAACGAACAATCCAAGCAATAACTAAACCATCACTATATATGGTTTCTAACAATTTTTTCTTTACTTTGGCTAAACAAGTTTATTTACAGTTCTACTCTGGTGCTCAATATACTTTTCTCTAGCGGCAGAAAGCTTACTTCAAAATTAATATGATGTGATACATCGTCATTATTACATATATATTAACCTTATTTACTTCATTCTTATAAGTTTAATGTTACTTATATAATATATTTTCAGTTATTATTACAGTTTTATTAACGTAAATTAAACCGCCCGGCATAGCCAGATGGTTAGAGTGCTCGACTCATAATCTGAGAGTTGCGGGTTGGAATCCCCGTCACACCAAACATGCTCGCCTCTTCAGCTGCGATGGCCAATTCCACTATTCGTTGGTAAAAGAGTAGCCCAAGAATTGGTAGTGGGTTGTGATGACTAGCTACCTTTCCTTTAGCCTTACACTGCTAAAGAAGGGACGCCTAGCGCAGATAGCCTTCGTGTATCTTTGCGCGAAATTGAAAAACAAACATATATTAAACTAGTTTGTTGCTAACATAACATGCAGATGTGATGACATTAATATAACTATATTTTACTGTGTTATTATTATTATTGCATAATTTACCTTTATTCAGATACGTTTAAAACTACTATTCCTACAGATTTTACAAGTAATTAACGTATTCACGATACTCTAGATGAGATATACAGTGGTAGAAAATTACGTCAAACAATTTTAAAATTTGGATTACTTCTAACACTCCTTTTTTAATTTATTGACTTGTTCTTTTTCAAATTGTATAAGTAAAATTTCAAGAATTAGTTTTCAACTGTCAATTTATTAATAGCGGTAGAAAGCAAGAATCTTTTTGCCCCATTAGTAGTTCCTGGAACTGTTTTAACTTAATTCTAAGATCCTATTAGAGAAAGAAAAGAAGAATATGTTGAAATATATCAGCCATATTAGATCTGCCATATCTAGTACCGACGAGGCCTTTCGTTAGTGTTCATTAGGTCGGCTCAAATCTTTTTTTTTTTTTTTATCAAAATTAAGTTCTTCCTTGTAAGAGTAAGTATTTTGCCTTTGATTATTCATTTGATTTTGCTTCTTTCCCTTTACTTTCTATTTTTGTTTTATTTGTTATAAGACCTCATCAGTGAAAGTAAAGTAGAATTTAATAATGTGCCGACCACATTATGTTTGCAATATCCATTGCCGTTGAGAGCTTTTGCCAAACACCAGCTCTGCTGTGATTTGCGTATCTGTGTTAATCTGTCCCACGAGAAATTTCTCTCTGAAACTACTATAGGAGCCCACTATCGAGCTTGAGAGACAGTCGTCCCTAAATGATGCCTCCATTTTAGTATGAATTAGATTAAGCTGGTGAACTGCAATTTTTATTATTTAATTAACTTGTCATAGAATCTACTATGTAATGTGAGTACTTGATATTTCTCGTTGGAAATCAGTGTATCTAAATACTTCACATATTTAGTAGCAAATAACAGATAGATTGGTTTGTTTTGAATTTTGCGCAAAGCTGCACGAAGGCTATCTGCGCTAGCCGTCTCAAATTTAGCAGTGTAAGATTAGTGGGAAGGCAGCTAGTCATCACCACCCACCGCCAACTCTAGGGCTACTTTTTTTACCAACGAATAGTGGGATTGATCGTCATATTATAACGCTCCAACGGCAAAAAGGACGAGCAAGTTTGGTGTGATGGGGATTCGAACCCGCAACCCTCAGATTACGAGTCGAGTGCCTTAACCACCTGGCCATGCCGGGCATGACAGGAATCCTGGACCTGAAGTCCGCGGCCCGCTACATTACTTTCGACTTTAGACATGAAATGTGCATTTCATGGGAAAGTTTTCTCCGTGGTTAAGCAGCACTGAACTAGATAACAATAAAATAAAACATTAAAAGTGGGTTAAACCAATCTCATTGTTTTTGAAGTTTTGAAATAGGTCAAGGAAGACGTCGTTTTACTTTCCTGTTTATAAGCTAAACAACAAATAAAATGTATTATAAAACTAGGTTTAATATAGTTTATGATTTTGACGATAGGTTTCATCTGTTAGAGAATTTGTTATATTTAAATAACTTATTTTCCCAACAGCATTTTTAAGTTTAATTACAACGTTTTTGTTGTTCAACGCTTCTGAATCATAATTTAATATTTATCATTTACAGGCTGGTTAGAGTTTATGTTTCGTTTTCAGTACACAAACATTTCATTATATTTATTATAATTCCAGTCATGTTACCCAGAGAATTTTCGAACTGACTCTATTTGTCGGCTTTTCATGTGTGTAGCTGCTGAGTGCTCAATGTTATTAAGAGTTTTTCATCATTCTTGCGTTTGGTGTATGTACGTATGAATTACAATTTTTTCTCAAAATTTTAATGTATATTCGGAGTTTAAAAGCACTTATTTTAGTGTTTTGTAGCATACTATATGATATTCTTTTACACAAATTATATTAGCTTTTTAAGAATTGTTACATGTAATACTAAATTGGTATAATATTTAGCTCTTAAACTTGGATTCTAGCCACTGTGTGAGCTTTATGAATGCAATAATTTACAATGGTGATATGACTGGACACAAGGGGCATTTTCTCAGTAGTTATCGCAACTTTTTCTGTACTTATAACTATAACTGGCAAGGTTGATGATACAATAGGTAATTGTATTGCATATGTTGATGTTTGGTCGTTGTGCACAATCTGGAAGGGTCAGGTTCGATACAGACCTCTATCTTTCTCCTTGACTATCTATCTGTATCTTTCTCTCTATATATATATACTCTTCAAAACAAGAAACGTAAAAGGGATATTTTTGTTATTTTAAAGAGAAATATATGTAATAACGTTACAAGCTTAGAGTATGTGATGTTACACGTGTTAAGGCACTGATTGTCAGACCAAAATGACAATAAAAGTTGTGCACTTTGAAAACGGAGGAAAACATCGGATTTTTCGCCAAAACGCATGCGTGTCCAATAAATTTGTTTGAGAAATCTGCATGTTCTGCAAGTGCACCATGTGCAAAATCCCTATAAAAGTGACGGGTTCTTGGTTTCCATAGCTCATTGTTAAGGCACCGACACGCAATACAGTTACGCCAAGACTGACTGAAGCACAACGCAACAACGCCATTGGTCGCTTGGAAGCAGGCGAATCTCGATCAGATGTTGCCAGAGCTGTGAATGTCCACCCAAGCACCATCACAAGGCTATGGAATTGTCACCAACAACATGGATCAACTCGTGACCATCCACGATCTGGCAGACCTCGTGTGGCTACGCCCGCACAAGATCGCTACATCCGGTTACGTAACCTTCGGGATAGGACCACCACTGCGACGTCTACTGCCTCAACCATACCAGGGCTGCGTTGGTTTTCCGATCAGACCGTACACAACCGTCTACGAGATTCTTAAGCCCCATGTGCAACCCATCATGGTGAACGTCAACGACGTTTTTCAACATGACAACGCCCGTCCTCACACAGCCCGACTCATCACTGTCTTCTTGAGACACCACAACATCAACGTTCTTTCCTGGCCCTCCAGAACACCAGATTTAAACCCCATCGAACATCTTTGGGACGAGTTGGGCCGACGTCTGCGACGGCGACAACCTCAACCGCAGACTCTACCTCAGCTTGCAGCAGCTTTGCAGGCTGAGTGGACAGCCATTCCACAGGATGTGATTCGTCATCTCATCGCTTCCATGGGCAGGAGATGCCAAGCAGTTATTGATGCTCACGGGGGGGCATACTCGTTATTGACGTTGAGTGGCGTTAAACTTCACATTGTGAGCGTGGACTTCGCCTTTGCAGACTTTGGATGCTCAGCAGTGAATGTGCAAATTTTCACACATGTCATACAGAACTACCCGGAATAAACTTGTTAACAATTTGTCTCATATTTTGCCTTTTGCGTTTCTTTTTTTGAAGAGTATATATATCGAAACATGTGTTTGTTCGCACCCTAGTTCCTACTGTACCAGTTTCAACCCACATTTGAATTTAAACACTATGAATTATAGGAAATGTCCGAAGGAAGTCAAACTCAAACGAACTTGGCAGGGGGTTTAGTTTAGAGAGAGAGAACTCTGAAGAATTCTCTCCCCAACAGGGGTGGTTAGGAACGTAGTGGTTCCTCTTTGTCCCCTCACATGAAAGATTATTTAAATTTGTATGGGAATTTACCTGTATTTTACTTTGACTTGTTTAAGGTGATGAAATGCGGTGGGGTATTATAAAAATGACGGGTGAGAAAGACAAAGGCAGTACAAGAGAAGTAAGCCAGACCTGAGCCCGCAGTTCGAAAAGCCGATGAGATATCAACTTAAAATGGCCCGATTCAGGGCCGGGCAAGAATATTGCCTTGGCTTGGATCTAAAGATCCTATGCCTGGGATTTGGATGTAGAGGAAACGGGAAAAGAAGTCAAATTTGAAATTAACCTTATTTATATTTTGTAAAACATATTGGTTAATTATTCCTAACTTATTGAGCCAATCCAAATGATCTTGGCATGTTGATGCTTTAGATCATTGAATCTGCTAAAATGATTCATGATCAAAGTATGAAAGTTGCTGGATTGTTTCGCAAACGACTATGAGATGCAGGCAGTCTTGGATTACCCAATAGGCGGACTAAGCACGTGCTTAGGGTACCAGCAAAGCAGTGGCACCAAAAAAAAAATTTTTTTGAAATAATTTGATATTTCAAAGAAAACATGGAAATAGTCTTCATGGGACAAATCAAAACTTTGTTAGACTTCCTTACACTCCACCATACACTCTTTTCCCATTTTTATTCTCTTTTTATTACTTATCCTCACCTAAACCAGGTCTGCTTTGAGAACAACAATGTGTCGGGACAGACTTGATTCATTTTTCTTTCCTATTGTGTATAGAACGGAAACATGCTTTGTCGACTCAGCTTCGATGAAATTACCAAGGATTTTGCTATCCGAAAGGCCCGGCATGGCCAAGCGTGTTAAGGCGTGCAACTCGTAATCTGAGGGTCGCGGGTTTACATCCCCATCGCGCCAAACATGCTCACCCTTTTAGCCGTGGGGGCGTTATAATGTGACAGTCAGTCCCACTATTCGTTGGTAAAAGAGTAGCCCAAGAGTTGGTGGTGGGTGGTGATGACTAGCTGCCTTCCCTCTAGTCTTACACTGCTATATTAGGGACGGCTATCACAGATAGACCTCGAGTAGCTTTGTGCGAAATTCAAAAACAAACAAACAAGCTATCCGAAAATCTAGAAAGAAGCTATTTTACTTTCAGCATACACCTAAGTTTTGTTTCATTTCGAAAAATAAAAATTTATTTTATGATTTATCATTGTTTTAAACTAAAACTAAACTAACGTGGCAGGGGTTCAGTTTAGAGAGAGAGAAATCAGAAGAGTTCTCTCTCCAACTGGGGTGTTCAGGAACTTTGTAGTTCCTCTTTGTCCCCTTTCGTGGATTGTTATTAAGATTAAGTGGTGTTTTTTTATTATTATTATTATTTTAATAAATTAATTATCGTTATTATTCTTGACTTTTTGGGTGGAGAATGTCTCACTAAATGTTCTTTTGGGTGGAGGCAAAGGCAGCAGTGGAAAGAAAGGCCGGGACCTGTCCCGAAAGGAAAAAGTTGGGCAGATGTGAACATGAATGTAATTCATTCAAATTCAGATCAAATCAAACGGCCCGATTCTGGGTCTGGCAAAAAGGTTGCCTAGGCTGGGATCTAGAAATCCAATGCCTGAAGATTTTGATGTGGGGGAAACGGGAGTGCCCAGAAAACCACTTTCACACGACAGGCGCCGAAAGTTTTGCCTGTCGTGTGCCCTGTACCTGAAAAAAAAGGAATTCATGTTAATAACATAGATTTTATTTATTTAGATTTTTTTGTTGAGTGGATTGTGATTCTTGAAATATGTTGTAAGGTGATATGTATTTTGTTGGTGCACTTGATAATTTGTGTAGTGATGCCATTAGTTTGTTTTTATTTTCTGCTTTTAGATAATATTTGAGAGAAAGTTCTGTTATTCTATCTCTTATAGTTGGTAAATTACTAATTTGGTGTAGATAATTTGTTGGCGTAAAGATGGTAAACTGAATGCGGATTTTAATATTTTGTTTTGTTGCACTTGGATTTTTTGGAGTGTGTTGTTTGACATATTGTATGTTACTTGACATCCGTACTCTATTAGTGGACGGATATAAGCCTTGTATATTTGTATAATGGTGTTCGGTGCGCATTTCGATTGTTTACCAGTTATAGTCTTTAGATATGAAATCCTTTTCTGATTGATGAGTATATATTGTTTATGTGTTTTTTCCATGTTAGTTTTGTGTCGAAAGTGACGCCAAGGAATGTGATGTGTTTGCTCATGTTAATGGGCGTATTTCCGAGTGATAATTTTACTTTTTCTAGATTTTTTCTTTGTTTTTTAAGTTTCCTGTAGAAGGTGATTGCTTGTGTTTTGGTTGGATTTAAAACTACTCTCCACTTGTTACTCCAGGTCGAGACGTTGTTTAGTGATTCTTGTACGCGAGACATGGCCATTACTGGGTTGCTGGAGGTGCTCCAGATTGCGATGTCGTCTGCGTATTGTGAATTGTGTGTGTATTAATATTTACCGACTTACTTCTTTTCGGTCTTCTTGGGCAATAAGAATAAGACATTGTTTTTATTTTAAATTACGTATATATATGGAGTACCATAATCTTTTCAATCTTTAGGGTCTATAAAGATCTTAATCTGGTCCTGGATGTAGGGTGTTTGAGAATTGCAACACCTCAAATCTTTATTTGTTAATAGATGAAAAGCACACTACAGATGTTGTTTATGAAGAAACTTTATTGTAATTATAAAATCTTGAGATAAAGTTTATTTTCAAGTTATTTTTTTATTTGAATTGCAGGCAAAGTTACACCAGGGCTATATGCCCCTAAGTTAGCAGTGTAAGACTAGAGGGAAGGCAGCTAGTCATCACCACCCACCGCCACCTCTTAGGCTACTTTTCTTTTACCAACGTCACATTAGAACGCCCCCACGGCTGAAAGGGCAAGTATGTTTGGTCTGATGGGGATTCGAACCCACGACCTTCAAATTACAATTCGAGTGCC